>NC_082625.1:615010-920015 GCF_030936135.1 Gavia stellata
GGAACGCCGGGGTTGTGTGTGACTTGGCTAAAGCTACCCAAACACTGCACACCGATTTTTTTTTTTTCTCCTTTCAGTCCGTTCTCAGGACGTCAGGCTCTCACCTGGTTAGGAAGGCTGGCCAGCAGATAGAGCACAAAATCTCCCACCCACTGGATGAGCTGCTGCAGGGACTGCAATGTGGTCATCTCCAGGACAAATTCTTCCGTCTTCAAGTTAATCATCACCTTGTCAATGTCTGAAACAGAAGCAAGACATCTCCTGGCTCAGGAAGAAGATGAATCCAAAACTTCACCCCCTGTCCCTGCGGTGCCAAGAGAGATCACCCGCAACTTCCTCAAACTCAGGGAGTTACTGTGAGACCCTGACACTTTATATCGAACTTAAAAGGGGAACGGTCTGATACAAAACACTCAGAACGCAGTGCCTGATGTTATGAGCAGCCACTACCTATATCTGTGATCTTGGAGCAGATCTCAGTGAGTCGGTCCCCGGGACTCTTGTCCGGGGTGTTCAGGAAGTGTGGGCGCAGCAGTGATTTCAAGGTGCAGCTAATGGCGATCAGGAACAGCTTGGCATGGTAGTCGCACACACGGGCTATCGTGCTGGAGGAGAGCTTGCAGAGAGATGCCTTCATGGCAACGATGCGCGTGGAGAGGACCTGATTGACAGAGAAACACCAGGAACAATACAGAAGTAAAGGCAGAATTAGAATAAGCTCATTAAAGCAAGCTGCTTTATTCTCTACTCTCTGATTCTGCCACATGAATGACATGAATAGTGAATACTGTTCTGTGCATGTACAAACACTGCTACTGTTCCCAGAATCTCTGCCGAAAATAGACTTTATCATCTCACCAGCAGTTTCCAACAGGTAGAGACCCATTAATGTTAGCAAAAATGGACACTGCTTAAATGGAGGTTCTTTGCGCCTCAAATACTGCTCGAGCAGAGTATTCAGAGACAGCACAGCCAGGTAGTTAGAGCCGTCTGTCTGCTGAGCACTGGCAATTCCTACTCCCTCCTCCCAGTAAGCCTGGGAGCTTCTGCTCCCACTGACCTGCTGCAGGGCCGCATTCTGGCGCATATACTCTTCATGCAGCTTCTCCACCAGGTTCTGGACCATGTTGGGTTGGACATGGAGCAGGATGTCCCACCAGTCGTAGCCGGTCACCATGCAGTACTCCAACAGGAACAGCAAGTGACGGAGGGACGTGTTCATGTCCAGCACATGGCCCATGGAGGGGGAGATACGAAGCATACTCAGCTGAAGGGAGGAGGCAAAGGAAAATCCGTATCAAGAACTGGATTGAAAACATTCCACAAAGTTACTGCACAACTGCAGCTCATCCCTGACCCAAAGATACATTCCTGCAGTAATGGGATACATCCCTTCTTGTTTAACATGGATCATACAGCTAGGAGTAACATTTGCAGAACTTTTCCGAATGATCCATCACCTCTTGGATAGATAAAGAGTGAGCCTGGAGGGGGAGAACTAACACACCCCCCCCCCCACAACAGAGCACAATACCTTCCCATGACTATCAACGCCAGCCAAGGCCAGAGATGTCCAGGAGAGCTGCATGGCTTTGAAGTGAACCAGGGGACCAGCAGTTCGCTGCCTTTTGATAGTCTGTTCGTCCACCGAGCGCTGGGAGGAAGAGGCATAGAAGACAGCCATCATTTGCAAGGACAGGCGATGAACAATGTGGACGCTGCCATCATGAAAAGCCAAAGCCAGACCTGGGGAGAGAAGACAACCGAGGCTGAGCAAATGACTCCTCTGGGTACAACCCAGACCTTGCTCAGAGAAGCAGCCGCCACTGAAAGCCCACGTGGCAACAACACGGCACCCAAAAGGCTGCGGGCTCACAGGCACATTCGTATCTCAAGGCCCTGTCAGTGTTTCACAGAAACACACCTCCTTCCACGGAAATTAAATGGGACAGATAGGAAGACACCATGTCTTTGAAAGTTTTCCTATCAGCTTTTCATATGGTTTGTCCCACATTCTCATTTCAGCTACAGTTCAGAAGATGAAGGTGGTAAAGTTTCAGGCAGAAGCTACGTATTTAGGAGAAAGACAATAAAAACTCCTTACCCAATCCGGGGAAGAATTTGGTGTCGTTCGCCACCTTCAGATCAGTGTTGGTCAAGGAGATTGGCAACTTCGGCAGAGCCACAGCTGAAACCCGATCCAAGTCATTGGTGGCAGAAAGAATCCGCCATTTCAGTATCATGGGTTGCTTGTCTCCAACTTTGAAAAACAAGTAAGTAAGTGAGACATCTTCCCCAAAGAGATCAGAAAATGCCTCCCCCGCTGCCGATGTCTGCCCACACTCCCCAACTAAATGGGATTACAGATCAAGCACTGGCTATTTGTTCATTCTACCAGACCAGTGTATTTCCCTCATATTTCCCTATTTTTTTCTGATCTCAGTAATTGTACAAATAATAACTTGTTTTGCTAAATCTCTTTTGATGGAAGGCTCTGCTGGTGGCGATTAAAAAAATCCCTATGTACAATAATCCTTTATATTTCACTGGAACAAACTGCATAGATTTGATTTTGTTATATCTGAAATCAGGTTGAAAAATCATGCAGACTGGATAGCTTGATTAAACTAGCTTTGCTGCACGACCTTTTTTCTTTAGAAGGCTTGGCTCACTCTGTTCTCAGCGGGAGGAGTGGTTGCACAGCATAACATAGAAAGTGTCTTTTATTGAGAGAAAGTAACAATTAAACCACTTCCTGGAAACCAGCTATTTGTTGCCTAAGATGCAAACAGATGGAATTGAGCACGTCACTGAGAACACCTGAAAAATAAATACGTGATTCTGGATAATCCCATATATGTGATAACAGATTTGAGAACCTGTCTTGCATTTTCACTTAGACCATGCTCCTACATTTAAGAGTATTTGGTGCAGAAACTCACCCACAGGGGAGATTTGCTGAAAGATATTATTGACTGGCAAGCCCTCTTTCCGCAGAGACCAGCACTCCACGATGCTGCTGTTTTGGTTGGAAGCACAAAGCAACACCTGCAAAACAGAAACCCATACTGCAACCACCTGCACAAACTTTACAATAGGGAAAGACACTATCCCATCATGTTTTGTGCCCCTCCCTCTCTACTCCATTTTGAGGCTCCTTCTCCTAATTAGTTTATAGTCCACCAGCGAAAAGCAGAGGATTGTATCGGCAATACGCAACGGTGAAGTCCCCATTTCCAGCTGGAAGGAAAGAGGGGCAGAACTCTGCCATGTGTTACCACAGCCTGTGCTTCTCCACATCACAAACGATCTCACTTCTCACAAGCCTGTGACCTGCTGATGTCACTCACATACATCGTAAACTAAATGTAAAGGAAAGGGCAGGAACTGAACTGACTTTGAAGCCAGAGCAGACACTGTGTTCTCCAACAAGGCACTCTGTCCTAACCAGAGGAGAGAGAAGAGAGGTTAGGCTTCATCGAAATCACTTAGCCTTCCAGAATCATGTTATCAATCTCCTGGCAAATAGAGTTAAGCTACTAAATTAAGTCACGCAGATCAAGAGCTCTAAGTGTTCTGGAGAAGGGCTGCTTTGAAACTGAGACCTAAAGATGAAAGACTTCACATCCCAGAACCTCCTGGACAGCCCAGCAGAGCTCCCCTAACCACCAGTGCCAGATCCAGAAAATAAACAAAGCAAAGCATAATCAGGCTAACGAAGGACAGGGCTTTTCAGGCTGCTTTTCCACGAACTGGAGGGCTCAGCCATTACACCCCCAGACCTTTTAAGTGCAGCCTGCTTGACGGCAAAGTTCAACTAGCAGCACTTCCAGAAACAGCAACTAGAAATGCAAAGGGCATTGCAAGACACAATCGTTCACCTCCAGAGCCATGTGGGGAAGCCAAAGGTGGAGCAAATAGCATTTCCTTGCTATTCATTTAACTCCTACTTGCTTTAACAGCAGATGCTCACCTGCTCTGACATGTCCCGAGCAAGGAATTTCAGGTGAGTGACTGCTGGGTATTTGTCTTTGCGGGCAGGGTCCGTGGTGCATCGCATGAAGAGGGAAGGCAGGATTTCGGTGTCTATTTTGCATTTCTCATTCACCACGCTGACGCAGACTTTGTAGAACTGGACAGGGGAGGTGCTGCTGCCATCCGATGTGGCCACCACGATGTTCCCCCCACCAGTGAAGGCAACATCCGCCAAGGCAACGCGACAGCGGAGGCGGCACAAGCTCTCTGTGGACGTCAGCACCTGCCCGTTGGGCTTGAGGAGAGAGACCGTCACCAGCCCACTGATGGTCACAGCGATCCAGCCCTCCATGGGCTTCCCACCAAACAGCGTCAGTGACGGAGAGAACTTGACTCTGGAAAACTTCTCACCAAAGTTCGATGCTCCAGACTGCGAATGAAGATCAACAACACAAAGACATTTGCACCTGATACCTGTGGTGTGCTCGCGACTGCGGAGCGCTCCCCGTTAAGTCACTGCAGCATGGTCTGCAGCGCTGAAGAGAGTGAAATGAGGGCATCGAGCTCACACACCCAACTCTGCTGTGTGACCCTGGAGAGGCCCCTTTGGCCCCAGGACAGCGCAGCTCCAGCTGCGCAGGAGGCAGGAACACACCAGCCCCTCAGCAAAGCTCTCAGCGCGCCCCAGACACAGAGCTCCCACCTCATGTATGGACTGAACCTGGAAGGCCGACACCCCCTCTCCCTTTCTGTGGCCAAACCCAGCTCTGACACCAGCCCGCTGCACAACCCTTCACGTCCCCGTGCCTCGGGTTCTCAAGCACTAAAGAGAGGGAAAGGCTTCTCTTGGTGGGACACCCTAGGAGTTAATGTTTAGAAAAACCTAAGTAGGTAACTTCTACTTGGCAGGCTTGCTCTTTTTGAGTCTGACAGAATTAGACACATTTCTAAACAAGCAGCTTATCTCCGTACACATATGGCTCCCATTCCCAAATCCTTGGATCAAACCTCAGGACCTCAAATGCATTTCTTCTGAATTACTACTGGTAGGCAAAGAAATGCTTTATCTCCATTTTACAGCCAAGGAAATTGAAGCACCAGACTAAGGAAGACACATTTAAAGTGCCAAGAGAAACAAGGCATCCAACCTCCGTTGAAATTCAGCAGGAACTAGGAATCCGACTTTTCTTTTCGACTGGAAAAATTCCCCTACTTGACTTGCCCAAGGCCACGGAGGCAGCCCAGAGCAGAGACGAACACAGACAGGGGTTTCCCAAGTCCTTTGCTAACAACCCGAGCCAGCCTTCCTGAACGGATCCCCCTGCAGAGCCAGGACAAACCTTTTCCACGTGCAGAGCCAGCTTCACGCCATTGTGCAGCCAGGACAGGGCCACAACCGGGTCCCCTTCCACCATGCTGCCCACGGTGTTCTCCCAGCTGTTGGCCAAGTGATCGGTCATGCTCCAGCACTTGATGTGGCCGTCCGCGTCTGCCGAGAGCAGCCTGGAGCCTACGACAACGGCACCTCGTAAGATCCAGGGGGTACAGCCAAAAAATCAACCGAGAAATCAAACCACCCCAGTGCAGTTCGAATGGAGACAGCCAATTCATGGCTGCGAAGCAACGGACAAACTCCCTCTCCACAACAAATCGTATACCATCGTTTTAGGAAACGCGCGCACATGAACGGCGGGACGGAGCGGTAACAAGAAGGGATCCAAGCTCACCTGACTGATCCCACTCCAAACAAGTGATGACTTCAGTATGGCCAGAGTTAACGGAATAGACATCCCACGGATGCTCAGTGTCAATGATATGGACCATATGGGTGAGATCTACACGAAAAGAGAAGCGAATCACTGCCCCTCATTGGCAGCCTCCCAGCTGGCATTTCTAAACCCACAGAGCTTCAGCTGATGCAGGGGAAGACATAAAATATTTTCCACCAAGCAATTTTGGGAAGGATGACAACTGCGCTTGGCAACTCAGGTGAGGTACCAGATGCCAGCGCAGAGCTTGCCCTGGTTTAGCAGAGTAAGAACCGCTCCCCAGCGAACGAAACACCCATTAAATCTAAGGAATGGAAGGAAAAAGAAAGCACAGGTTTCCTGTGTGGATTAGTGCAGTGGAGAGATTTTAGGGTCAAAGCAGAGCACAGGCCACCTGGCTCAGCGGTTCCTGATGGCAGGACTTGCCAAAACACGTTGCGAGTTTCCAGGAGACATTACCCAACCTTCCACAAGCACGCTGTACCTTTTTCCTCCTCATTTTTGAGGTCTGTGGTGAAAGCGATGAGGTTCCGGCAGGACCACGCGCACACTAAGGGAATGGAAGGACAGTGGTTGCTTTTCGGCCTTTTCTCCCACTCGCAGACATACGCCAAGTCCATTGCGCCGCTGGCAAAGCCCCGGGACTCCGCCGGCCCTGGGACCCTGCAGAGTGGGAAAAGGCGCTCACTCCTCCCTGGAAGCAAGAAACAGCCAATTCCAGGAGTCACAGGCTGCAGGCAGAGGCCCGGTTATACCGGCTCCCCCTGCGAGATCCGCCCAGGCCCCGCCGCACCGCACCCCCGGCACCCGGGCGGGGAACGGGCATCAGCTCCCGAGGGGCAAGCGGGGACCGCGGCCCCCCGGGGTGGGCGTGGGGGGGAAGCACAGCCCCTTAGGCCGCGGGTGGGGCCAAGCCCCGCACCGGGAGAAGCCCCAGCGCACCCCGAGCCGGGGGCGGGAGCGCGGCCTGCCCCTCAGGGCGGGGGGAAGCCGGGCCTGCCGCAGGGGTGAGGCCCCACCGGCCCGCGGGGGGAGCAGAGCGGGGCTGCCCGCCGGGGTACCGACCCCACAACGGGTGGCGGGGGGGGGGGGTGTTCCCGGCCCCTCACGGGGCGGGCGGGTGTCACACGGGGGCGGGAGCGGCCCCACTCACCGGCCCACGCCACCTCCCGCCGCGCGCGAGGACCCCGCCCCGCCCCTACGGGCTGCCCGCCGCGCGCCTGCGCCCCGCCCCGCGCGCTCAGGCACCGCTGCGGACACCCCAGGCCGAAGGCCCTCAGCACTGCGGGAGGGGGGGGTGGTGTGCCAGCCAGCGGCTCTAATTTGCATGGACGCCTACCCAGAGCCCACCGGGGCACAGCAGCAAATAAAAACTGCGGTTTTGAGAGATTTTGCTTAAGCCGAAGCGAAGCGAGATGTTCGGGGGGGGGGGGGGGGGGGGGGGGAACACAGCGAGAGGCAGTGGGACCCCGCAAGGCATTGATCTACCAGTAGAAAACCAGTCGCCCTGTCCTTGCAATGCCTGTGCTCTGGAATGTTAAATACCGCCGGGGGGCCAACAGGTTCCGTGCTCGCTTCGGCAGCACATATACTAAAATTGGAACGATACAGAGAAGATTAGCATGGCCCCTGCGCAAGGATGACACGCAAATTCGTGAAGCGTTCCATATTTTTGGGACCCATCCGCACCCGCCTTTTGCGGGCGGTGCCAGGGCACTCCCCCCGCAACCCGCCCCCCCCGAGCCCCCCTCCCCACGCAGAGACACAGCCGGAGCGTGGGAGCACCGTGTTTTATTGTTGCTGAACGCCGCCGGAGTCACGCAAGCAAACGAGGCGCGAGGGCATGCCGCGGGCTCCCCCCTGCCCGCGGGGACAGCCCTGGGGGTCCCCTCGGTTAGTGGCGGTCAGTGTCTTCATGGCTGGCAGGGAGTCCACAGCCAGAGCAACCAGCAAAGACCCCCAGCAGGCGACCAGGGGCAGGGGGTGCTGTAACAGGCAGAGACCCAGTCCCGGACAGGGGTCCAAATCCTCCGGCGGCCCCCACGCAGCCCTGGCAGGGTCAGGAGCCAGGCCAGGGGGTGGGGGACACGGGGAGACCCGCAGACTGCTCCGTCTGCCCCCACAGCAAGAGCACAGGGTGCGCTCCTCCAGCACACACACATATAACACACACACACACACATTAAAAAACACAGGCTATATTACATTTAAAAAGAGCCTGTCCCCCCGTGGCGCAGGCAGGACTGCACGCTGCAGGCTGGTGCGCAAGGTGGGGAACAGCCGAAACACCAGCGGGGTGACAGCACCTGGGGGCTCGGAGTGAGGAGCTCCCACCGCGAAACACGCCCTCACGGGCGCAGAGCTGCGGGCGCTGGACAAAGCCTGGGAACGCGACAGCCCCCAGGCTCTTCCGCTGGCTCAGCGTTTGCTCAGCAGCCGCAAGGAGCTGTTTCACCACAGAAAAATCTGGACTGAAATCACCCCACGAGCGTCAGTGCCAGAGAGGTGGGTTTGGCCCAGCCCGATTATTTTTAAAAGCACCTGGGCTATAAATAGACACACAAACAGTTCCAGGGAGAGCGGCTCGGGCCGGGAAGCAGCACTGCAACCCAGGGAACAGGGCAAGCATGACAGATAGGCACCTGCTTGGCCCACGCCTCCTGCCTGGAGCGCGGCGATATCTGGCAGGGCCACGCTGCCTGCCGCCCCGCAGGCGTGAGTCCCGGCATCCCACGGGGAGTGCGGCACTGCTCCGTGAGCCCCCAGCTCAGCACCCTCAAGCATCTGCTCTTGGAGGACGGGAAGGGATGAGCCCCTCAAGGAGGGTGCGAGGGAGGGGCTGGTCTGCACCGCGTCCCACTCTGCAGGGGGAGAGGCGGGCAGCGGCTGAGGGGACGGCGGGGCTGGGAGAGGCCAGGAGCAGATGAAGGAAGCCTTCAGCGCACCAAGCGAGGGGCAGGGTGTCCCTCGGGGTATCAGCTCATCTGCCCCAGGTAGTCTGAGAGCAGGAGCTCAGGGGGCAGGAAGACGCGATGTTTGTTGCTCACTTTCATTTGACGTTTCCCTTCGATGTCCGAACCTGGGGGCGAGAGGGAGCAGTTAGCACACCGCTGTCCCCCCGTGGGTCCCAAACACAGCCCTCGCAGCCCAGCTACCTCCCCTCCTCCCTGCGGCTCGTAGGCAGCACAGGTTCCCCCGTGCCCTGCAAAGGTAGCAACTGTCCTCCCCATCCCCAGCCCCCTCCACGCATCCCTGCCGGCACCACGGGCTCCACTTCACATCATTAGCGCTCTCATGCTGTTTTCCACGAGCAGCTGCTAATGAAACAGCAGCAAAGACTCCTCCACAGGGACAGAGCCCAGTGCCTCTCCTCCCCTGCCTTGGCAACAAGACTTTCTAGGGAAACCCACAGGCAGGGTGCTGACACGGTCGCTGCTCTCTGTGGGAGGAGGCAGCAGCCACAGGAGAGGGAGCCCCATGAGCAGCCTCTTGCTTTGAGACATCCAGGCTCAGAAACAAGAGGAGAAACGGCAGCACTGCTGCAAACGAGACACACCGAGGCAGAGCTCTGGCCATCACCCCGGCTGCTGGGCTTCAGCCCCCAGCAGCAGCCCATGTTGCCCACCCACCACCAGTGCTGGCGAAGCGGCATGACCACAGCCGAGGCTCCCGAGGGAGCCTCGGGCAGCGAAGACAGGAGAGCAGGGTTATCTGTGAGCCGCAGCACAAGGTGGGGCCGGGAGGAGGAAGAGGCTGAGCTGGAGAGGAGAGACAGTGATGAAGAGAAGGGAAAACCAAAACCAAACAAACATGAGGCTCTTACTGGCAGAGACAAGGTCCATGTACTGGCAGAGCGCATGGAGCAGGAGTCGCTCGAAGCTGGGGGAGATGGGGGACAGGGTTAGAGTTGATGTGTCTCAGACCAGCAGCTCCCGAGTGTTGCCCTGCCCTGGTTCCTCCCATGGACCCACGGATGAGACACAGGCAGCACGAAGTGCCACAAGCCCCTGTGCAGGGATCCCCCGGTGCATCCCTCCCTTGGGGGCTCTGCAGGGGCCAAGCCAGACGAGTGTCCCCAGCCGGAGACCTGAGCCTGGCCGAGGGGAGGTTGAAGGGTCTCCTTCGCTCCCAGAGCCCCTCTGCAGCCTAGGGCAGCTCTGGGGCGCAGGCTGGGGCACAGGGAACCCAGGCAGAGCCGCCTGCGTGCACGGCGGCTGGCTCAGGCCATGGGGAGCTGGGAACCTCTGTACACGGAGTGCGCACAGCTCAGGACCCTGGACCCCCGCTCCATGGGGAGCGGCGACACCTGCAGAGCCCGAGGGAGGGAAATACCTGTTGTCCATCAGCGCCGTGTAGACGGAATGAGGGGTGACGGAGAAGAAGGCCAGAAGCTCCTCCTCCAGGCCCTCCAGCGTCCCCTGCAAGGAGAGGCAGCAGCTGTCAGCAAGGAGGGCAGCGGTGGCCGGACCCTGCTCAGACCCTGCGGCAACAGGGGAGAGCAAGGAGCCGGGTGAGGGGAGCCAGCGCTGGCCAGGTGTACCCCAACGCGGGCAAAGCCACCTGCCCCACACAGCTCTGCACCCCTCGCAGCACCCGCGTTGTGCCTTTGAGGAGCTGCTGCCCAGCCAGGGCCAGGCAGAGCCACAGGCACTTTGTGACCACAACCGCCTTCCCCTGCCACGTCCGCACAGCCGCAGCACGACGGGGCCTCTGACTCCAGAGGAGTTACCGCCAGCAGCTCCCAGGCAAGTCATCTGGATGTGAGACGTCAGGAAGGCACAAGGGAAGGAGACAACTCCCCTCTCCAGCCCCTGCAGCGGGGAAGAATCCGTCCCCTGCCAACTCCGTACTTTGCGTGCCAAGGGCTGGCATCGTCCCTCATGTTCAGAGTGGCGGCAGCCAGGAAAGCCTCGTGCCTCGCATCTTTCCTCCCAACGGGCAAAGATCAGCTTGATGCAGCTCTCCGGAGCACCGTGACCCCAGAGACAAGCAGCAGAAGCGAGTCTCATTTGAGAACAAATTGAGCAGAAGCCAGCGGGCAGGAGGAGCCAAGGCTGCTTTTAGAGACTCTAATTAGAGCAAGGAAAACAAACAGAGCAGGAAAACAGCACCATTGAGAAGAGGGAGCAGGGAGCCAGGCACCCCTGAGGCCCAGGAGAGCAAGTGTCTGGGCAGGCAGCACGGCACAGGGGCCGCGCGTGGCAGCTGGTCTCCCCGAGCCAGGCGGCACGAGGCCATGCTTGCCTCTCCGTTCAGGCTTAATTGTCTGCTCAGCGGTTTATGCAGTTTGACCCCTTTCAAAATGCATTTGAGTTTTTCCAAATAGCCTTGTGTGGACCTTTCTGAAGTCCCCAAAGGCTCCACCGCTGCCCCTGTGGGCAAACACGCTGGATTTCTCCTGTCACCTGCTGCTCATCGAGCAGAGACTGGGAAACAACCATGTAAAAGTGTCCTGTAACTACCAGAAAAATCTGAACTGAGCCAGGAAAACCCATCTGCACAGGGAGCTGAATGTCTGTTTGCAATCATCCACCACTACAGAGGTCATATGAGAATTGGAACACATTCCCCAGTAGCTCATCTGAAATTCAGCACTTGTCTGGCTCCATGACTGCGCGGGAGGTCAGGGGACAGCCCTCGGGACACGGCTCCAGACGAAGCTGCATGTGGGGCGCTGGCAGCCGGAGCCCTGCCTGCCCCAGCCCCACCGCCCCCCAGCAGCCCCCGGCTCACCATGGGGATCCGGCCCCGCTTCAGGGTGGAGCGCAGGCGGCGGCTGATGCGCTGGAAGCACTCCTTGGGCGTGTAGGCAGGGTGCTCTGGAGCCGGCGGAGAGAAGACAGAAGGGACTTGGACGTGGCTCACATCCCCAGCGCCCGCGGGATGACTCTGGCCGCAGCCACACAGCATCACCTCTCTGAAGGAGCCCAACATCCCCCTAACCTCCCGAGAGGACCCCGCTGGCCACTTCCTTCGTTTGTGAATCTGCACAAAGTCACCCCCAGACCAGCAACACCCTTCCCAGCAAAGGAGCATTTGGAGGCTGCTGAGATCTGGGGGTTTGCAATCACGGGATGACCTCTGTGCCCATTGCCCCCGTCACTCCTGACTCCCGCAAACCCTCCCGGGTCCGTGGGGGGGTCTGCTGGGCATAACCTCCACCTGCCACAGCACCCAAGGGGTCGGCTCACTCATCCCCTGGCCCCGTCACAAGTCGATGGCGCAGGACGCAGCCCTCAGGGAAGAGTGCCCTTCCTAAAACTCATGCAAGGGGGGAAGGGAGAGGCTCTCCCCACCCAGCGTCCCCTCCCAGCACCTTTCCACTTGTCTTCGTTCTTGTTGGGCAGCTTCCTCCTGTGCTTCTTCCTGGCCTCCTCCTCCAGGTAGAGCAGGACACGCTCTTGCTCTTCTCCCGACCGGTTCATGAAGTCGTTCCAGATCTGACAACACAAGCCACCAGGCCCCACTGCAGAGGTCTCCGGGGAGCACCTGGCAGTGCACAGCCACCCTCAGAGCCCCACCTCCTCCTCCTCACCCACCAGTCCCCAGGGACAGCCCAGGCAGAGCAGGAACAGCAGCTCGGAGAAGGGAAGGAATTGGACTGGGCAGAGCTCCACAGCTGTGACACTGCCCCAGCCAGCACAGAGACAGACGGCGGCAGACACGAGCCGCAGCAACGAAGACCTTTCTCCCTGTCTCTCCAGCTCCCGATCGTGCATTACAGGTTGTAACAACTGCTTTGGGAGGACATGCAGATTTAAGACAGAGAGCCAACATACAAAGGTGGTTTTCTGGCAGCTACTGGGAGTCCAAGTGCTGACACAACAGCCCATCCGTGCAATCCAGCCTCAACCCAGGTCTACATCAGGCTTCCTAAGCCTGTCTTGAATGAGTGAGAGAAGAGCTCTGCAGAGCCAAGAGGACACACACAGACCATGCAGGTCACTCTGCAGCAAAAGCCCTGAGCATCAAACAGGAGAGAAGGCCAGTTTCAAAACGCCCGGTTACAGAGCCGGTATCGCAACACCGGTTGGGCAGCATGAAGCAACAGAGGGGTTTGGCAAGGGGCCTGTTTCGGAGGAAGTGCTGCAGCTCAGCCAGCGTTAGTCGCTCCGCAGGTGCAATGCTGTATGTTGGGACCACTTGGCAGCACTCCGGGCACTGCCGGGGGCAGCAGCAGCTTCCATCTGAGCAGGACCCAGCCCTTGCACCGCACGTTTGTGCATATCCTCCGCAAGAGGATCTGCCCAGAGATCCCCCATCCCACAGGGCACAGGACCAGGGGCTCCGGAACCTGATCTCCCCCTGGCACATGTGGCAGCAGCTGGGCACCAGGTGCAGGGATGCCAGCCCCGACACCAGGCAGGAGCCAGGGCACAGCAGCTCAGGCCAGGGAGGGAAAGGGCTCCTTGGGTCAGAGGAACGAGGTACGGACAGCACGTACTGCCAGGGCTCCCCAGCGAGCCCTGAGCAGGCGGGTGGCTGCACCTACCTCCACGTAGGTCTCGTTGTTACAGGCCTCGGTGAAGATGCTCGGGGTGGCGGAATGGGCGAGCTCTCCTTCATCGCTCCCGCATTCATCTCGCTCCAGAAGTGTCATCAGGTAGCGAGCTAAGAGGAAAGAGAAAAGCCCCTGAGAGGGGAGGCAGCGCCCTCAGAGAGTCCCTGAGCCCCCAGCCCCCCCCCGCTTGCCACGCAGCAGAGGGTTTAGGGGCAACGGCCACCTGCCCTGGGGAAGAAAACCAGCCTGGGAAGAGTCAGTGCTCGGAGCCTGCCCCGGATCCTTACTGTTCTCCAGCCTCTGCAGGCTCTTGCGCCCCTTGGCCCTGGGGATGAGGTCTGAGTTGCGGATGGCCTTGTTGATATAATACTGCTTTCGCTTGGAGGGGGAGAACCTCTTGGACGGGGAGTCCTCCAGCGGGGGCAAGCAGTCATCGATCCTCCTGCAGGGACACACGGCAGATGAGACAGAGCCCACCCGAGACCCCCAGGGCCTGGGGCAGCTACAGCAGCACAAGGACAGGGAGCTGCAGGCGGAGAGCCCACAGCAGGGATGATAGGAGAGGCAGAGCATCAGCCATCAGTGTTAGTGCAATAGGCACCACATCCTCCTCCACGGGGCCCTGCAACCCTCCGGTCACAGCTAACGGCCTCATGGCACACTACGCTGCTGAACCACGGCTTGCTCCAAGGATTTGTTCTGTTTAAAGCAGCTGCACATTAGCAGCTAGACGTTCTGGGTAATTAACTCCACCAGCATGCAAGGCAAGATGAAGAGATTCATTTCTGCGGAGGTAGAGCTTGGGGAGGGACCCCGAGGTGCCCCACGCAGCCAGACACCCGCTGCACCTCGCGTTTGCCACCGCCCAGCCATGCGGCCTCTGTGGCGATCGGCAACAGGCCCTATCATCTGATTATCGAAGACAGCGGTAACACCCGCCCTGGCCATACAACTACTGGCTGGGCTGGCTCTTCCCTCCAGACCGTTACGCTGCTGCGGCTGCTCCCCACCACCATCCCCCAGAGCTGGGCGCTCTCCGGCCCCAGCGAGGGCTGGTTTCACTGGTTCTCCATCCTCCGGGGATGTGACCGGTGTGCGGTACCACCGGCTGCTGTGTGGCATGAGACGGCGGGGCCTGGAGCAGACATCGGCTGCCCCAGTACCACCCAGAGCGGGCAACAGCCAGCGAGCCTGCCGGCCCCGCAGCAGGAGCCTTCATTGCCACAACACTACAGCCCCTGGGAAAAAGACTGCACCGCTCCTGGGTACAGCCAAAGGTGTTTGGCTCCTGTTAATAACAATTCTATGGTCAGGGCACATGCACAATTTCAGAACAGCCATAAATTAGCTGGTTTTGTATGAAAAATAAATCAAGTGATGAGTGAGAAGCTCACTGGGCATTTAACGCAACTGCTTTGGTTTCAAAGTTCACTAAAACTCCACCAAAGACAGGAAGTTTCACTATCTTTTCACTTGTTCTTTGCCCACTTGCTAAGGTCTCTGCATCAAAGCTTCCCCTCCGGTTTGCGTGGATTTCCTTTAGCGCAGCAGTCGGTGGGTGAGCAAACCACCTCCACACGATGGGACGGGTGGGGCTGGAAGGGGAGCTGCACCGCTGCAGCAAGGCTGACCGCTGCCCTCCCCGCCACCGCAGCACCACGGTCTCACCCCTTCCGTGGGGCTGTGCCCCACCAGGCACGGCCGTCCCCGCCGCATCCCCTCCTTCCCAGCACCATGGGGCTCGGGGGAGACCCGGCACCGCAATCAGGCGCTGGCACAGCTATCCTCAGCAGCCGGGCCAGAGCGGGCTGTGCCACCCGATTACAGCCCGCTAGCTCAGGAAGGCAGCCAGCTGCTTACCCGTGCCAAAACCTTGATTTTTTTTTTTTTTCTTTCCCCTTCCCCTGGACAGGGGCAGTGACAGGGCCTCTTCTGCTGGGAGAGGGGGGAAAAAACACCTCTCCCCCTTCCAGCTGGAGAAAAAACACCAGCAGAGGTGGCCTTGGAAGAAATAAAAGGGATGCACGTATCCCCAGCGATGACTAACAGATGGGTGGGGAGCTGTAACCCAAGCTGCAAACAGAGAGCAACCAGCGCTCGCAGATCAACTTTTGATACAAAGGTGGTTTAAAAAAAAAAACTAGAGGGAGTCACCTTACCGCCGGCCCCAGCTCGGAGGTTTGAGTACACAGAGCTCGGCAGCTGCGAGCCTGGCACTACCAGGAGCCGTCACGGCTCACCGGCACGGCCCCAGGACGGCTGGGCCACAGAAAAAGCCCTTCAAAGAGAAGGAGTCCAAGGCAACGCACAGTCAATATTTACCCTGTTTTCATAGACGGGGGAGCTCTAACTCGGGGCAGCAGGACAATGGGGAGGGCTCACCCCCCAGCCGCTGCTGGAGGGGGAAAAAAATATGTTAAAAATAGTGGAAGTGCCACCCGGGGGGAGCCCCCCCAGTGCTGCCGGGACCCGCACCGAGGCTTGGGCCTCGGGACAGGCGCAGCCCCAGCTCCTCGGCAGCAGAACAGGCTGCTGAGCCGCACGCGCCTCTCGCTCCCCAAAGCCTCCAGGGCCTTTTGCGGTGGTGCCAGGACTGCCTGGTGCGTGCTCACGGGACTGGCACCCTGCCTCGGTGCCCTGCGCTGCCACGTCCGCCCTTTGGCATTGCTGCCTCCACCCGCCAGCGTGCTACAGAGCTACAGGTTTCATTTCCAACCCGGGAGACTCACAGGTGACAGTGACCTTAGGCCTGTGCCAGCAGAGCCGGGCTTTACTGCGCTGGGTGCCCAGCCAGGAGCGAGCAGCCGGTCTCGGATGAGCTCCACTTTCAGTCCCTTAGTGGTAACTTCAGCGCCGGGATCCCGTCCCGTGGAAGCCACAGCCAGGCTGTCACCCCGAGGGAGCGGGGTCCCGGCGGAGCTCATTCCCTGGGGACCAGAGCAAACGCTGACCCCCGGGGAGAGGAGCCCCACAGCTCCGGGGCCGCTGCGCAGAAAGTTTAGCAGCTTCTCCTCCACTTCTCGTTTCCAGGCAAGAAACAAGAAGCCCCTTGCTCCCTGCCAGGAGATTTTTAACCAGTTCCCGTTAGTCACCGTTTGGGAGACGCGGCACCCACGCTCCAAGCCAGGCCACCGCTGCCAGACGGCACCGCTGCATGGGCGAAAGCCCCCCGGCCCCCCGGGCACGGCTCTCGGCAGCCCGGTCCTGGGCCCTCCGCTAGCCCAGGCGGGGAGCGGCGGGCTGCGGCTCGCAGGGCCAGCACCCCCGGCCGCGGGCCGAGCGGGACGCCCACCGGGAGCAGGTCTCCCGAGGGGCCCGGGCTCCCTCGCGGCGCATCGCCTCTCCAGTGCCGGTGTCCCCAGGGAGCACCCGTGACCTTCGGCGGGGTGAACACTAATTAGCCCATTAGCCTAACGATGGCCTCCCGACTCCGACACAGCGCCTCCGCTTCCGGGCGCTTCCCTGCTCCAGGGCGACGGGGAAAAACGACACAGCCCCCCCCCGCCCGCCCCGGCCCCGCTGCGGCGCCGTCAGGGCTCCCCTCGGGAGAAGCGCAGCCCCCCCGGCCCGCGGGGCCAGCAGCCCGCGGACGAGCGCTGCCCGGAGGCCGCAAGGGGAACCGGCGGGCGCCGGGAGGGGAGGCAGGGAGGGAGCCGCGGCCACGCTGACAGCCCCGAGGGCCGGGGCCGGGCCCCCGGGCAGCCCCGCCTGACAGGCCCACGGCCGCCCCACGGCCCGGCACGGCCCGCCCGGCCCCGGGGCCCCGCACTCACGGGTAGGGCTCCTCAGGGCCCGCGCCGCCCCGCAGCACCACCATGGCCCGCTCGGCCCGGCGCAGGCGGCGGCACCGGGGCCTCCGCGTCCCCGAAGGAAGTGGCGTCAGAGGGGCGGGGCCGCAGGGAGCCCCGCCCCGGGGGGAGCGCCTAGAACCGGAGCTCGGCGGCTGCCGGGGCCGCGGCCCCTTTAACTCTCCCGGCGCCGCCTCCGCCGCCGCGGGGCTCTTAAAGGGGCCGCGCCCCGCGCGGCGGTGCTCCGCCGTCCGGCCGCGGGGCGGCGCTGCGGCTGCGCTCCCGGCCGGCCCCGCGGCCCGGCCGCGCGCGACATTTGCATGCGGCGGCGGCCACGGGCCAATGGGGAGGCGGGGCGGGGCGCGGCGGGCGCGGCGGGCCAATGGTGGAGCGGGGCGGGGCAGCGCGGGGCGGGCCGGGCGCGGCGGGCCAATGGCGGCGCGGGGCGGGGCGGCGCCGGGCCCCACCGCCCGCCCGCGGGGAGAGCAGCCGCCGTGCGGGCACCGAGCGCACCCCGGCCCCGCCGCAGCCCGAGCCCCGGGCGGCCGCGGCTGCTATGCGGCTTCGCGGCGCACGGCCTCCACCGGGTAAGCGGGGGCGCGCCGCCACAGCGGCCCTGCGGCCGGTACCAGGACCGCCCTGCGGCCGGTACCGGGAGTCGGGGTCTCCCCCTGCGCTGGGGGGCTGGGCGGGACCGGGACCGGGACCGGGTACCGGCTGCGTCCCCTGGGCGGGCTGGGACCCCCGCGACCGTTTGCTGGGCGGCACCGGGCCGCCCCCTCTCCCCGCGGCCGGTTACCGGCCGCTTCCCCCGCGCGGGGCTGGGGCTTCTCCCCCCGCGCCCGCCCGGACCCTCCGTCCCCTGCGGGCGTTACTGTCCCGGCCGCTTAGAGCCCCCCGCGCCCCGCCCCGCCCGCGGGGCCGGGACGGTGCCGCCGCCGCCCTGTGCCCCCGGCTGGGGCAGCCCCGGGCCCGCGGCCTCCCGGGGCTCCGGCCGGAGGAGGGGGCCGGGGCCGGGCTCCGCGCTGGGCTGGGTGGGGGCCGCTGGCCCCCGTCCTCCCGTGCCGGGGGCGGCCGTTCCCCGCCGCTTCGCGGGGCCTGGTCCCCCCCCGGGCCCCACCACCCGCCTCCCCGGGTTCAGCCGGCGGCCACCGGCCCCGACGCCGGGCGAGGCGCAGCCGGTGCCACGTGCCGCCGGGAGCGGGGCCGGGGCCGGGGTCTGCCCCGGGGACGAGCCCCCTGCCCGCCCCGGGGGTCCCTCCCGCGGCCCCACCGCCCCGGAGAGCCCCGCGGCCTGCCCAGCCCTGTCCGTCCCCGGGGATGGGCACCGACCGGGCCCGGGCTCCCCGGCCTCCTCCTCCTCCTCCTCCTCCTCACTTCGGTCTCCGCGCTGCCCTCGGAGCCCCCGCCCGGCAGTGGCGTGAGCCCCACCGGGGTCCGGGGGCAGCGGGCAGGGGTGTCCGGCCACGGCCCGGCCTGGCGTCGGTGGCACAAAGGCCCCGTCCGTCACACCCCCGCCCGCCGCCGCGTATTTTTAGCCCGGCGTAGCCGCTGTCGCTCTCGAGCACCTGCCCCGCGGGACGCGGGTGCCGCCACCACCGCCCGAAATCCCCCGCGCGCCGTCCGGCACACCCGCGATGGCGGGGAGGCACCGAGCCCCCGCCGCCGGGAGGGACAAAGGGGCACGGCTCAAGGTCACCGCGGCCGCCAGGCCGGGGCCCCTCTGCGAAGGGACAGTCCCCTGGCTCTGGCTTCGCCGGCACTGGCAGGCTCCGGCTGCGCTTGGGCTTTGCTTCCCCGCAGGGACACAGCAGCGTGGTCCCGGCACGGCCACGGCCCAGGGTGCTCGAGGAGGCAGCTCCGCTCCCAGCTCTCGGCAGCACCGGTGCCGGCACTGAGTAATTCAGCGACTCGTGGCAAGGCAGAGCCGTGGCGGAGCGGGGCCGGAGGAGCACGTGCCTGGGACGAGTCTCGCTCCGGTTTTGCTTGCGGCTCTTGCAGGGGACGGAGTTCAGACGCGGTGCAGGACGGCTGCACGCCGGGGAGCGCGGCCACGGCCGGCGAGTGGCTGCTGCTCCGGGGCAGCCCTGCGCAGGCAGAGCTGCCTGTGCAGAGAGGGGAGGGTCCCTGCCCCAACGCCTCCCCTCCACGCAGGCAAGATGGAGATGGCTGGGGTAGAGGAGGGGAAACTGAGGCACGGGCAGAGGCCGGGGAGCGCCTGAGTGGCCGACCAGTTCCTGCCTCCCCGGTGCCGGCTCTCCTCGGAGTCGGCAGCAGCGGCTGAGGTGCAGCCAGCAGCCCTGGGCCGGTCGCAGCGGCAGCGCGTTCGCTAGTGTGAGCCGAGCCAGGCGCGGCAGGGCTGTGAGCGGATGCGGCCGCCGCCGCAGCGAGGCGCGGGGGAAGCGGCTCTGACCCGGCCGCCCAATCGGCAGAGGCACTGGCTTGCGCTGGAAACGGACGGGTTCCCCTTTCCAGAATTCGCGGGATTGCGCCGTAGCTGCCGGCTCCCGCGTGCCGCCAGCTGTCCTGCCCCGCAGCGGGGGCTGCCCGCGTCCCCAGCCAGCCCTGGATCCAGCCCCGGGTCGGTCCCTGCGGGGGTCCCGGGCTGCGTGCGCTCCACCGGCCCGCGGGCAGCAGAAACGGGGCGTTCGCCCGGCTGAGTCAATGTCTGTCTGTGGCACTACCGCGGCGGTGGTGCTGCGCGCTCCCTCCCTGCCTTCGGCACAGGCGAGGTCACGCCGAAGTTGTTGCCAGCGGAGCCCTGTCTGTCTGGGGGCCGGGACTGGCTGCTGGTTGCACCGGAGCGAGGGGGCTCGGTGCTGCGGGGGGTGTGTTCTGGGCCGGGGCAGTTGGGGTGTCGCGGGGCCCAGCCATGACGTGCCGGCGGGGTGAAGCGGAGTTGGGCAGCCGGCAGCACCCTGTTTGTTGGGGTTTCGAGGAGCGAGGCTCTGCCTGCCCGTCCCATGGGAGGCTGCCCTGGAGCCCCGGGGACACGTGGGTCGCCCCACGCTTCGGGACCCCTCTGCCGCACGGCGTGGACCCCCGTGCCGCTCGTGCCCCGGTGCTGGCCTGGCAGCTGCCTGCTCCTGCCATTGCGGTGGCCCATGAACCCGGTGCTCCCCTCGCCCTCGTGCAGTGCGTCCCTGGTGTCCCCGGGTGGGGACGTGCCCTGTCCCCCGTGGGGGACGCGTGGGGCGGCTCTCCCAGCGCCCTCCCTGCGGGTCTGTTATCTGCGGGCGCTGGTATCCCGGTATCCGCTGCCTGCAGGGCCAGGCAGGGCTATCGGGTCCGGCAGGCCCCTTCCCCCTCCAGCAGCAGGGCCCAGCCTCCCTATCTCATTAGCTCGAGATTAATGAGGCTCCTGCGCTGTCTTTAACTCCTTCCTGCTTGCCAGCTCCTGCCAGCAGCTCCGCTGACCCTCTCCTCCGCTTCTCCCGGCAGGTTTGCACCGAAGCCTGCCGGAAGCTGAGCCGGCCGAGGACTAGAGACGCCTGGCCCCGAGCGGGGGGACGCCACGTTGACCCCGAGGCTGCCGCCCCCAGAAAGTGCCCAGTCGGCGAGGGAGGGAGCGATGCGCCGGGCTGCCGCCGCTGCCTGTTGACCCTGCGGAGGTTTCGGTGCCTGCCTGGGTCACGCTCGCCAACGCCAACGGCAGCAGCACCCTGATCCCAACGAGCAGCCCCGTGCCCACAGCTCCCGCCAGAGCCCTCAAGTGAAGGGGACGGACGTTGGGGCAAGACGGAGGGGGCTCGGGGGGGACGTCCTTCTGCCCTGACCTGGCGGCCGCGGCGATTCCTGCCCTGACACCCCGACGGCGCTGCGGACCCTCCGCTGCCCTCGCCCCCCCCAGGCCCTGGCAGCCCCCTTGCAGGGCTGTTCCCCCCCCGGCGCTCCCCAGCCTTGGCCTCCAGCCCCGCTGGAGCGCGGCAGCCTGCCGGGCGCTGCCCCCCGCGCCTCCCGGGCATTGCCCCCCGGGTGCATTGCCCCCCGCCCCCCCGGGGACCCGCCGCCCGCCGGCAGAGCCATGAAGCTGCAGGCGGTGATGGAGAACCTGCAGCGGCAGCAGCGCGCACGGCTGCAGCAGGCGCTGGAAGCACGGCAGCAGGAGCAGCAGCAGCAGCAGCAGCAGCGCTCCACGCCGCCTCCTGCGCAGCCCCCGCCAGCCCCGGGGCAGACCCCCGCCAGCACCCCGGCCCGCGGCCGCGGCCAGGATCCGGCCCCGGCGCCCTCGGAGGAAGGCGCAGAGCCCGAGAGCGCGCACATCCAGCGGGCGCAGATGGCCGCCCTGGCCGCCATGCGGGCAGCGGCTGCCGGCCTCAGCCACTCATCCAGCCCGGGGCTGTCGGATGAGAGCCAGGCCTCCGAGGAGGAGGAGGAGCGCGGCGAGGAGGAGGAGGAGGATGGCGGGTACCAGCAGGAGATGGGCTCCGAGGAGGAGGAGGAGGATCTGTGAGTACATGCTAGCATGGACTAGCAGCTCTTACAGGTTCGGGGAAGGGGCAGGGACACGGTCTGGCCCCGGCGGGTTTTGGCACGGCCGGCTGGGGACACAGGCTTCCCTTTGGGGCTGGGGAGCAGTGGTGGAGGCTGCCAGGGGGCTGCCTGCACTGTGTCGGGTGGCCGGGTTTGTGCAGCTCGGTACGGGGAGGCAGGTCAGCACCGTCGGGACGTCCCAGAGCAGGAGGCGCCGAGAGCAGCAGCTCGGCTCAGCAGCCGTGATTCCCCGTGCCGGGTTGGCGTGGGGTGACATTTCATCTCTGCCTGGGGAGCCAGGTGGGGCCGTGACAGAGGATCCTGGTCTGGCTTTAAATTATGCAGGGCCCTCGTGGCTGCCTCTTCCCAGCCCGCGTCCTCTCCGGGGCAGGGAACGGGCTGGGAGCCATCTGGCAGAGCTCTGCTTGCTGCCAGAGCTGGTGTCTTGGGGTGCCGGTGGCCAGTGGTGACCATGGGGCTGCCACCCACCGACTGGGGTGCACCAGGGCTTCACTGGGTTCCCTGTGTGCCGGGCGGGTGCTCCCAGCCCCGTGGCTGTGGGGTGCCTGTGGGGCAGGCAGGCTCTGTGCTCTGCCCGTGCAGCGCCGGGTGCTGCTCAGGAACAGGGAGACGGTGCCTGGAGATGGGGGGGTCATGAAAAGGTTCTCCCACCTGGAGGGATGGGATCTGCCCTGTGGGGCAGGGGGAGAGCTGGGGCACCGCAGGAGAGCATCCCACAGGGGAGAGGGATCGCGTTGGGGGCCCAGGCTGCCACCTAGCACGGGAGCAAATCTCTTCTCTGCCCCCTGCTCTAGGAAGGGCAAGTGGGATGAAGACGACTTTGAAGAGGACCTGGGCGAGGAGGAGGAGGAAGAGGAAGAAGAGGAGGAGGAGGAGGAAGAGGAAGACTACGAGGAGGAGGAGGAAGACATGGGAGAGGAAGGGCTCAGCTCGGCAGAGGCGGTGCGGGCAGGCGCGGGATCCTTGCTGCTCCGCAAGCCCCCGGCGCCCCAGCACTACCGGGGCGAGCCGCAGCGGCTGCCGGGCGGGCAGGAGCGGCTTCCCTCTGGACTGGGCCACGCACAGCCCCCGCCGCCGGCGTCCGACCACGGCGACTGGACCTACGAGGAGCAGTTCAAGCAAGTAGGTGCTCACCAAGACGCGCGTGCCCCCCCCGTGCCTGTCCCTCCCCTGCTCCTCGGCTCTGCCGCGCGTCTCTGTGTCCTTGAGAGCTGCGGTGAGATGCGTCTGGTGGTGCCGCCTCCGGCAGTGTTCTCGGATCAAGCTGCTGTCATTGCCACTAAGAAAGCGTGGGATTTCTCTGGGGTTTTAGTGCTTCGGCTCAGCCTCGCGCCCTTCCCTGTCGCTTTGGTCGGTGGCTCCGGTGGGATCCTGTGTCCTAGCCCCGGTGCAGGCAGTCGGTGTGATGGGGTTTGCCACAGGGACCTGGGAGAATTCTTGCTGAAAATGATGGAAAAAAGTCACCCCAAACTTGCAATCTGAGGGGACTCTTGATTTTCCTCTTCTCCACCCTCCCCAAGCCGTTTTTGGTGGGGACCTGACTTGCTCCCCATCACCGCAGAGGTGATGCCCGGCAGGACGGCTCCAACCCTGTGGAAGTTTAGGGGCAGAGCTGCCCCTCTGCCGCTGCCAAAACGCCACTGAAGAGTGAAAACGGGGGTGAAACTACCCCGGCTGCCCCCTCCATCGCCTTCCCTGCACCGGCTGAGCTGGGCTGGCAGGAGGCAAGCACACTCCTGCTCTCTCCCGGCGCTGGAGCTCGCTGTGCCCCGCTTTTGGCTAATAGAAGGAAATGCGCTGCGAGCCGGGGCTCCCTGGGGGCTGCCCCCGTGCCTTTGATGTGTGTGTTTAAATACATCTGAGTTTAGGGCTGGGGGAAGGGACCGGAGCCAACAGCAGCAGATGGGACCCAGATGGAGCGGCCGGGGCACAGTGGCCTTTCGGGAGGGATGCGACGGCCCAAAGGGGAAGGGGCAGAGGCCATCGCAAAAGGGAGAAGGGGCTGCCGGGATCTGCCGGCCCATCTCGATGCGGGCAGCCTCACGACGGGGCTGGTGGAGGAAGCACAAGCAAGCACAGAGCGTGCGGCCGCCCTTCCCGGTGTGCTTCTACCCGGCTGCAGGGAAGGAGGGATGCTTCTGCCCTGCGCGTCCCTCGTGCCGCTGCACCCACGCTGCTGCTTTTTCTTGTGGTTTCTCTCTTTTGGGCTTCCTGCCGTCGGGGAGCAAGGGGCCGGGGATGTGATCTCGTATCTGTGAAAAGGCTTTTTCGATACCGCAGCCGTGATCTTCCTGTTTGTCACCGTGTCAGTGCTGTACCAGACCCGTGCACCAGCTCCGGGGGCCCGGCAATCGCTCCCAGCCCTCGGGATCCAACGGGAAAATCTGGGGCTGGGTGGCTGGCAGTGCCACAATGGTCTGTAGATGTGCTGTGGACCATCCTGTAGTCTCCACTGGGTCCCCCGCCACAGTGTTTGGGGGACACCAGCCCGAGTCCCAGTGCATCCTCTGCCCCGTCCCCATCTCTTCCCCCTAAGCCGTGCTGGCGAAAGGGGCTGAGCCCCCTCTCGCTCCCTCTCTCTTCCCAGCGGAAAGCTTCCCAGGCTTGGCGGGGAGAGCCCGACACGGTGGTTAATAGTGGAAGCAGCCGGAGGGGGGAGGAAAGCGGCTGCCACCGCTGCGCCGTGGGCGGAGGAGAGGAGGTGAAGCGCTCGGCCGGGAGAGGCTTTCCCCAGCACGTCAGCCCGCCAGCGCGCCGGCGCTTGGATCGCAGCCGCTGGACCCGGGCCAGGGGTTTGCTCAGCGCGGCGCTGGCCGGGAGCTCCTCTGGCCGCCCTCCAGCGCGTGCCGCCGAGCGCCCCAGCCCAGCTGGCGCAGCCTCGCCGGCGCAGCCTGGGAAGGAGCAGCAGGAATGTAAACAGCGAGTGCCGGCGTGGGGCGGCCGCCATGGCCCTGGTGCTGCTTGGCAGGGGATGCTTTACCCCTTCCCTGCTCCCACCGCTGCCGCCCCTTCGCCGGGGTAGAGGCACATTAAGGGAAACCCCGGCAGCACCAGGGTGCTGGTGCACCACGGCCGGATACCCCGGCACGGGAGAGCCAGCGGGGACGCGGTGCCGCCAAAATGGCCATGCCGGTGCTGGGCCTTCCCACTGCAGCGGGGAAACGCTGCTCGAGGAGGGGGCTATTTCAGGGTTCCTCTTTTTTTGCAAAAGAGCTCCTCACCGCTTGGAGCACCCCTGCTCTCCCACCAGCTTGTGGGGAGCGCGTGGCCTCCTGCGCACATCAGCTGAGCCGTGCCCCCCCCCCCGGCACCTCCCGGGGCTGAGCTGCGGCTGCGTGGTCTTGGTTTGGGGGAGGCGGGTGACTCTGATTTCTTTCTCGCTGCCTCCAAGCAGGCTCAGGTGTGCCCCAGGCAGCTCAGGGCTGGCGGTCCGGCCCCACCACCTCCGGGACTCTCCAGGTCTCCCTGCGTTTCGGGTTCAGCTCCGGGTCTGCCGGCGCTGGTGAACGGCCCACCCTGGTGTCGGCTCCCTGGCCCGGCTCTCTCGGTGCCTGAGGACACGGTCCTTGCCGGACAGTGCCGCCATCCGAGTCCCCATGCCCATCTCCGCACCGAAACCCCATGTGCCCCATGCGTGCAGCGGGCTGTCCCTGTCCTCCACCGCAGGGTTTTATTGACCCATCTGGGACAGATTCCTGCAAACCGGGGCTCGGCGGGGTTGAGCCACGGGGGGCCGGGGGAGGAGGAGGAGGGGGCCCGCTTCAGGGGGGAGGCAGGGGAGGGCGCGAGGAAGAGTTATGGAGGTTAGGGAGCCGGCACGTGGCACCTCCCCGTCCCTGGGGACGGCTACCGCGCAGGCAGAGGTCAGCTCGGCGGCTGACCCGGGGCGCTGCCTGCGCAGGCAGCAGAACAAAGGAGCCCCCAGTGCGGCGGGGGGCTCGGGGGGCAGTGGCTACCGAGGGCGCCGTGGCTCCTCAGGGGAGAAAGGGGCATTTTTGGGGTGGGAGGAGGCTCCCATGGGGAATGGCCGTCATGTCGTCCTCCCGCGCCGGCCAGCAGCGAGGGCAGAATTGCTTTTGTTTTGGTCTTGCGCCTCTTGTAGCCTCGCCGCCGGCGGCACGGGGGCAGAGGGGTCTGGTGGGACAGTGGCATGTCACACCACGCTGCCGCCATGCCGGGCTGCGCAGCTGGGCCAGGGCCATGTTTGCTCTTGTTTGGGTTTGGGATCATCTCTAACCTCACCCCAAAAGGCACGACAGGTCCCGGGGGGGCTAGGGCGATGCCGGCGTGTCCAGGCTGCCAGCCTGGAGCGGCGCTTGGCCGCAGGGGTCTCAGCTGGCCATGGGTGGCCGCGGAGGGCTGTGCCATGGGGGGCTGGGGGTCAGCCCCAGCACGTGCCCCTCGGCACCATGGCTGGGTGCTGGGGCTCTCCGCGGCTCGCACCGTGGGTGTTTGCCATCATCCCACCACTCCGGAGGGTGATGCTTGCAGGGGGAGCCGGGCTTTTAATGAGCCGCCGGAACACGAGCGGCTCAGCCAACCCCTGCCAAAAATCCAGCGCTGCTGCGTGCCGCCACAAACTGCTGCGTAATGCCTGGCCGGCGAGCTGCTGCCATCAGCGTGGGGCTGCCGGGGAAAAACCTGCTTTGATGTCCGTGCCCCAGCCCCGGCGAGTGCGTGGGGAGGGCTCTGCTGCTGCCCCGCGGAGAACCCCCCTCCTGACCTTTCTGTTTCGTTACCGCTATTACTGCGCCCTACTAATACCGGGAGCGTGAGCCCTGGGCGCGTTGGCAGGCCACGGGGCCGGAGTTTCCTGCCTCTGCCCCTTTTGGAGTTTCCTGCGCTGCCTGCGCTCCCCCGGCCGCCTGCACCCTGTCACCCCGGCACCGCGTCCCGCGGGAGGGCAGTTGGGGCGGCCGGCGGTGTGGGGGGGTCTGACTCCCGGTGCTCCCCCCGGCTGCAGCAGCCACTGGGCTCCCTTTGGGGTGCCCCGTTTGGGGTGCCCCAGGCTGATGTTTAACCCCGTCTCTGCTCCCGTTTGCAGGAAGCATCGGAAGCTTTAAGAAGCCGATGTGGTGCCGGCAGTGGGGTGCCGGTGCTTTGGGGGGGCAGGAGGTTCCTTAAGCTGTCCCAAATGGGGACGTCTGATCCATGCTGGTGGCACGTGGGGGGTGAAAACCTCAGCCCTTATCTTGCGCCGAGCAGCGCTCCCCTGAGATACGGCGTTTCAAAGTGCAACGGTTAGGGGGGAAAAAAAAAAACAAACCGAAAGCACCTCTGCAACCTCGGCGGGCGGCACGCTGGGTGCGGCGGGGGCAAAACCGGACCCCCCCGCCTGGTCCGCTCCCAGGCTTGGGGACCAGCCGGGGCTGTGCACGTGGCGGGGCTGGGGTGGCTCCCGGGAAGACGAAGCTGGGATTTTCCTGGGGAAACGCGGGAGGGGCTGAGGAAAAGCCCATTTCCCCTCCACATCGCCGGGGCTCAGAGCCCCATGCGGAAACCCCGGGCTCCAGTTAAGGCTCCGGGTACCCCCTCTGCCCCCACGGGCAGTAGAGCCCCTGGTGCGGGGCCCTGATCCCCTTTCTCCCGTGGATTATTTTTACCTAAGAAGCCCAAAGCTGGCCAGGGGAGCGGGGCCGGGAGCGGGGGCCCTGCGGCCTCTTAACGAGGGCGGGAGGGTCCATTTACTTTCTTTAAAATATTGATTAGAGCTTTATTGCATTAGCCAGCCGAGCGGATGAGCCGCCCCCCGGGAGGGCGAGGGGGCCCCTGCGCGGGGAAAGGGGCACCCGAGTGTCGGCGTCGTGGCCGGGGGCTGCCATCCCCCCACCCCAAAGGTGGTTTTGCTCCGTCCGGTGCCGCGGCATGGTGGGGGCACAGATAAAGGGGAGTGCCCTGGGGCCCCCCAGCCAGGAGCTTCTGTGCCGGGAGGAGGCGATTGCGGCGCCTGGCCGGGCTGGCGGCAGATAAGGGCGAGGAGGGGACTGGAGCGGGACGGGGTGCCGGGCGCTGGGGTTCAGTTGCAGGTGGACCCCTCCCAGGAGAAGGGCCACGTCCTCCCCCACGACCCCGGCGCAGCCGTCACCCATCTCGCCCCGTGCCGCCGTCCAGCTCACTGAAGGGTGTTCCTGGCCAGGGATCCAGCCTGGTAATCAGCTCATGGTGCTCAGGGAGCATTCCCGGAGCCGTAATCTCGCCAGATCCCTGGCCGGGGGTCAGGGACTTCTCGGCGAGAGCGGCTTAGCCGCCGAGTGCCTCCCCCAGCCTGATGCCCTGGTGCTCGCGCAGCCGGCTCAGCCCACGGGTGCTGGTCCCAGTGTCCAGCGACTGCGTGAGGCCATTTGTCCCAACGAGACCCGGGTTAATTAATGAGGTGGGGGACAGGGGATGTGTCCGTCCTGCCCTGGGTGCCCGGCCAGCGCCTTCACCCAGCTGATTTTGTTTGCTCCCAGGTGGACCGTCCCCCCGGCACCAGCCGGGCTGGCTCCCCCCAGCCTGGGCATCCCCCCCAGAGCCCCGGCCCCCCGGGCTGATTCAAGGGCTGCAGAGGAGGTGGCTGCCTCCCAGCTCCAGCACAGCTGAACTAACAGGAATGAGGGTTTATTTAAAAGAAGGGAAAAAAAAAAGAGCAGAAATGAGAGCAGGTCCTTTGTCAGCAAAGCAAACAGCCACCCGACAGCGGAGCGGTTGGGCAAGGGCGCAGCGTTGCTCCATCACCCTATTTCTGGCCCAAACCGCAGGAGAAATGGCAGCCAGTCCAGGGGCCTGGCCGGACGTGCCGCAATCAGGGGCCAGGGCGAGGGCCGGGTGGCGGTTTGGGGATGGGGGGAGCCCCCCGCTCTCCCCTGGGCATGTCCATGACAGCACACCTGCCTGCGCTGCCCGTTCTGCCTGCGCGGCCGCTCGCCGGATTCTGAGCCTACCGGGGTAACTGGATCCAGGTGTCGGGGCGCAGCTCCCGGCTCGGCTCCTGACCCGCTCCCTCACTCTTCCAATCGGTCACTTGGTCTGCCTGTGCCTGGGTCCCCGCTCTGGACGGAGCTGGCAATAATCCGCCCTGCGCTGGGGCTGTTTGGGGCCAGGGCTCTGCTCCCTGGGCCGGGGCAAGTGCGCCGGTCCCTGCTCCACACGCGTACCACGGGGAGGGGGCAGCCCTGTCACCGGTGACGGTGGTCCCTCGGCAAAGGGCTTTCTTGTCCCCCCCACAGCAGCCGGCTCCGGGGTCTTGCTCCGGTGCAGATGGCAGCCGGGGCTGCCCACGCAGGTGCTGGCTCTAAATCCGTTCGGCAAAGGGCTAAACCTTCCTGCCTCAGTTTCCCCACCTGCCTGAGCACCCCACTGCCACTGTGGAGACGCCCACTCAGGCAGCAGCGCCTGCTTTCGGAGACAAACACCTGCGATGTGCCGTCCCGTGCTGCCGCCCGCGCTGGCGCTGCGGTGGGACGGTGTTGGGCAGCAGCTTTGCCGGAGCCAGCATCGCTCTGGTGCTGCGTCAGTGCCACGGCAAAGGAACTGTGGCAGTGTACCCCACCGTTCTCCTCCCCTCCATGGGTTCCCGGTGGCACGAGGAAACAGCGAGGTTTTGGTGCTGCCGGAGCTGCTCTGCGGTGATGGTTCCCAGGGCTGACGACCCGCAGCTGGCTGTGTGTCAAAACCATCTGTGGCTGCTGGACCTCTTCCAGCTCCCACGGGCAGGGCTGGGGCACGCAGGGCTGCCGGGACCCCCCCGGGACCCCCCCAGCAGCGGGGACTGCTGGTGGGTTCGGCGGAGTGGCTGTGCCACGGGCGGAGGGAGGTGCGGGACCTCGCATTTCAGGAACAGATTTGCAATTAGACAAATCCCCGGCCGGGCGGTGGAAGCCTGGGTGATTCATCTGCTCTGGCTTACAGCGATCCCCTTTCTAAGGCGATCATTTACATATGGTGGAATTTAAACCCCGGCTCGCCTGCAAGGGACAACGACGCTGCTGCTCCTGCCTGCACAGCTGCGCCCGGGTCAGGTCCTTGCCCAGGGGTCTCGACCTGCCGGCCCTGTGGGGTGTCACCCCAGGGAGGTCTGGGGGCACACGGCGAGGGACAGCCTGAGGCGGGGGCTCGCCGGGTGCCCCAAGGTTTTGCACCACTTTTCCATTGGGAAGAGCTTTGCTGCTGTGGCCGTGGTTTCCCCGGGTCCGTGCCGCATGGCTCCAGCTCAGCCGCCCACCCGGGGTCTGCCCGGCTGGCAGCAGGGAGCTGCGCCGGCAGCGTGCGAGCCGGGCCCTGGGTGTTGCTCCCTGGGACGAGCTTTCTCAACACTGCCTGATTCCACTGAATTAATATTTGCACAAGGTCCGGTGCGATAGCGAGCATGTGTCAAGGGCATGCACCGGCATGCACGCATTGAGGGCCGGGAGACTCCCATCCGCCTGCCCCAGCCGGTGGCTCTTGGCTTGGCAGCAGCTCCCCCGCTGCGCGGCGGTGACCTCTCGGCAGCCTGTGCCACGCGTCGGCGTTCAGACACTGAACCGGTTTTTGTTTTAGCCCGAGCCCGGCAAGCTGCCACCCATCAGGTCTCTCTGAAATTGTCGTTTGAAATGCAGTTGCAGCAGGATTCACTTCCTCCTCTGTGGGAAGGGGAAAAACAGCAACAGCGCAGCCGTCCCGGGAGCCAGCATCGGTCTGGGCCCGGCAGCACGCTGCACCGGGATGGCTCTGGTGCGTGGACGTGCATCCATGCGGAGTGGCCCCGTGGCTGCCGGCTGGCCGGGCAGGAGCGGCCCCGCAGCATGGTGGGGAGGGCAGCTTACGGCGCGTGGACAATGGGGGGTCAGGGAGGTTAAACGGCGACTAATTCGCCCATTCAACCTCCCCCTCCACGCGGCACGGTGACACCCGCCATGTCAGTGCTGACACCGGCCCGTGTCCCCCCCGGGTCGTACATATGGCTGCTCCTGCCAGCCTGGCCAGGGAGGCAGCGGAGCCGGGCACGGGGGCTGCGTGGGACCCCCATCCCGCCGCGGGGCTCGGTTTGGGACAGGACGTTGCCTGTGGTGCTGTGGGCTCCGGCTCGTCCCTGTGCCCTGTGTCTGGTGGGGTGGCTCCCATGGGACCGCAGCCAGGGTGCGGCTGCAGCATCGCTCGGGGGGTTTGCAGGTGCTGGCGGAAACCCAGGTGGTCTCAGGACCCCCGGCCCTTTGGCTGGGGATCGGGAGTGGGCTTGTCCCTGTGCCGCAGGAGCACCGATGGATCTGCTGCCCACCGGGTCCCGCAGCCCCCAGCCTGAGGAGGGGGCACTGGCGGGGAGAGGCACCTGCGGTGGGGCCGTGTCCCGGTCCGGGCGGTGCCGACCCGCGGAGGGGACAATGCTGGGAACCGGCGGGAACAATAGGGCCGACGGGAAGCGCGGCGGCAAGGGCCCAGCGCTCCCTGGCCCCCTCCCCGGCTGCCCCCGCGGAAGCGGCCCCCCGCCCCGGGCAGCCCTGGCCACGCTCAGGCGGCAGGAATCCCGCCAGGCCGGTCAGTGGACTCGGCTGCCGGCGGCAGGAGCCGGCCCTGTCCCGTCCCGCACGGGCGAGGCTCCCGGCAGCAGCGTCCCGCTCTTGGCTGACGTCGGAGCTGGCGAGCGAGGCGGGGGGGGGGCCCCTGGGGATTTTGGGGAGGGGGTGCGTGCCCCTGCCCCCTGGCAGCCCCTTCCCAAGGGGAGGGCATGCTTGGGGGGGGCTCGCAGGGGATTAGGGATGGGGACGGCGAGAGGTGACCTGTCCCTAAGCCGAGCACTTTATCTGCAGTGGGATCTGCGTCAGGGCCGGAATCTCCCTTTGCCCTTCGCTGGGAGGGATCGGTCCCAATAAACCCGATACCCCCACGCCCGGGGGGGCCGTGCCCCCGCTCACCGCGACAGCGCTGCCTGGGGAAGGGGGCTGCGCAGACCCTGGCCCCGAGAAGGGGCTGCACGGCCTCAAGCACCCCCAGCCCTGACTCAGCCACCATCTTACGGGAAACCACCTCACCAGCGTCACCCGAAACGCTTCATTTCGGAGCTCCTCGCTAGCCCTTCGCTCCAGTTTTTACAAATTACTTTCTTTTTCTGAATAAGTGCTCCCCCCCCCCCCCAACCCGTGACCGCAAGTCCTGGCTTTGGCGTGCCGGAGGCCGGGGGCTGCGTGCGCCAGCCGGGAGCAGGACGGGAAACACCGCCCGCGTGTTTATTCTTCGTTAAATAACTCGTTAGCGTGCGCGGTCTCTCCCCCTGCCCCGGCATCGCCCCTCGGCTGTCAGCGGGACAAAGGGACAGGTCCCCGGGGGCCGCTTGGAGGAAGGAAGGAAGAAAAGAAAGAGAGAAGGAGCCCCCCCGCCCCGTCACGCCGCCCGGGCTGGAATCAATCAGAGAGGACGTTTGCCCTGCTACCTGCCACGGGCGCCTCACTGGGGTGGGCTCTCCCCTGCCTTTGTTGTATTTTTTCCCTAAATACAGAAATTCAGGTCTTTTCAGCCCCTGCGAGGCGGTTGGTCCCGCTGGAGGGGTCACCAGACCCCCCGTCCCTGCTATAGGGGCCCTTGGGGGTCTTTTCCCCCCCCCAGCTCACGGCGTGCACGTCCCAGACTGGTTTCGAAGAGAAGGGAGGAAAGCCGGGAGTGTCGAGACTTCCTGGCGATGGAAGAAAAAAACTTGAAAATTAATCCCCGAGGCTTGAAAACCCGGAACCGAGCTGTGGAGGGGGGTTGTTTTTAACTCAGACGCGGGATGCTGGCTCGGAGCGCTGGGACAGGGGCTCCTCTGCAGCCCCACCCCGCAGACCCTGCTCTCTGGTTGGGGGGTCCCTGCGACGCCTCGCAGGGTGGGCACGGGGGCTCCTGCCGATGGAAAGACTCGCCTGGCTCCGGCATAAACCCCGGCATTGTGGGGGCTGCCCTCCTGGAACCTCGTTAAATGGCGCTTCCCCTCCCTGCTTTAATTGCCCTCCTTGCCAGCAGCTCATGGGGGGCCGTTAGAAGGGGAGCGGTGGGCTGCTTGGGAGGGGGGGTTGTTATCTCGGTCCCTCCCGGCGGACCCCCGGCACGCACCGCTCCCGTGCCGAGGGCTCTCTCCTGCATTCCTGGCATTGCCGAGGGGCCGCCTCCCCGCCAGCCCTTTGAAAGCCAACGGGTTGGGATTTTCCCGTAATCTGGTTTGAAACATTAATCCGGTCATCCACACCAAACGCCGGGCCGGCATCCTGCCGGGGCACTGGGGTGCGGGGTCAGCGCCGCCCGCCGCCTTCCTAATTCCTCCTCCACTTAATTATATATCTGCTGGCAACGGCCATCTGGCACCTCGTCCTCAGCTGGCCGCAAGGACGGAGGGCTGGGGCCGATGGGGGTTGCACCGGTGGCAAGGTGGGACCGCGGCGCAGAGCCAGCCGTGCCGGTGGTGCCAGGCGTTGGCCCTGTGCTGGGCGAGCACTGGGAGCACCAGGCGCGTGGGGCCAGGTCCCCCGTCCCAGGGGGGCTCTCGGGGAGGTGGGGGACGTCTCCTATCCCCCAGCTGGGCTGGGGTCGGCTGTGCCGCGGCATCCTTGGCACCGCGCTCTCGCTGTGGGGACCCATCAGCGGGGTAGCGTGGCCAGGCGGCCTCCCCGCGGTAAGAGGATATTCTCGGGGCAGCTGCATTACAGATTAAGTCGTTTCCACCTCCCTGCGGCCTCCCTAATTACGAAATGTAAATCTATTGAGTCAGCGGCGGCAGGCAGGGCGGCCTCTCCCCGCGGCTCGCTGCCTGGCGGCTGGCGTTACCTTTGCACCGACCCTCGCCGCCTCCACCCACACTTCCCCGACGAGGAACCGCGCTTTGTGCCGAGCAGAAGCTGTGCCCGAGCACGGCGGGCAGGCCATCGGCACCAGCCGGGCATCGGCACCAGCCGGGGATCAGCACCTGCTGATTTCGGTCCGGTGGTGCCAGTGGCAGCCGGTCTGTGCCGAGCCCGGCTGTGCACTCGGTTTCGCACGCTGCTGAAACGAGAACATGTTTCTGTTCCTCAATTTTTATTTTGAGACCCAATATCTAAGCTTTCCTATGATGCCTGCGCTGCCTTTCGGCGTTCGCAGGCTGCACGGCTCTTCTGCTGCGTCCTCACCAGCACGGGAGCGCCGTGGGCTGCCAGCGAGGTGTCCCGGCAAACCCGGGATGCTGTCAATGCAAGGAAATCCTGCGAGGGGCTGCTGGAAGTCGCTCACCTCTGCCCCCTTCCATGTCTCTGCCTGTGCCCGGGGGGCAACGGGGGACGGGGGCAGCTCGGCGGATGCCGCTCGGTCACGCGCCGCCCACCGCGGTGCAGGCAGGGCACGTCCCGGCCGCGGCAGGGCACGTCCTCGTCTCACGGCGCTGCTGGCCGAGCTCCCTGGGAAGCTGCCCTCATGCCAGGCGGTTCTGCTGGCGTCGGCAGAGTTGGACGAGGGTCTAGAGGGGCTCCTGGGGGTGCAGCTGGGGAAGTGTCCGGCACAGGGGAGCCCCAACCTGGCTGAGCCCCTCTCCCCACTCCGGGACGGCGGTGGCCGGCGCGCAGCAGCCAGGCGCGGTGGAGCTGTCGAAATTTCGCCGATAATCACAAGCGGCAGCTTGCGAAACGTCCTTTGCCCGGCAGCCGCGGCTGGGTGTGCCGGCAGGGCCTTGAGGGCGCCGGGTGGGAATGGGGCTCCCTCTGCTTGCCCGCCCCGATGACCCCCATAGCTTCGTCCCGGCTGAGGGTGGGGAGAGTGGCCGCGGCTGACGGAGTTTGGCATGGGACCACCGGGGCCAGCGAGCGGTGGGGGGTGTGTGGAAGGACGGCACACGGGGCAGCCACCCGCCTGCTGCCGCTAATCTCCATGGCCCGGCTGGCGCACGCTTTCCTCAGCTGACAGTTGATTTTCTTTCATCCTCTTAAACGCGTCCGTTCCCCTCGGGACTGAGCCCGGGGGGCTCGCGGCCGGGAGGGTCGTGGCAGTAAGTGAATGGGTGCGTTCATCCCTTCCCAAATGCAGCCGCAGCTCCCACCTGCAGCCAGGGGAGAGCGGCTTTATTTAAGAGCTGGCTTTATAAAAATTGAATGAACCGATGTTTCCATAAACAGCTAATCGATTTTCAGAGCTCTGCAGGTTAATAGGTTGCTCATGACCCCCTCGCACTGCGCCGGGACAGCTCCGTGTTCGGTGCTGGCCAGTCGTGCCCATTCCCTGCCACAATTTGGGACCCTGGGCCCCAGGGACAGCGCAGGGGCCGAGGCCAATGCCACTGCCAGCTCTCCCCAGGGACGGGCAAAACCCTGCCAGCGCTGGGGGCATGGTTTTCACATTTCCCTTTCTCCCGAGCAGGATGGCGATGGTTTTCCAGCCCCCCCTCCCCTCCACTGCGCCACGGCACTTCTCCCTCCCCGGGTTTGTATTTAATCCCCCGGCTGGGCTGAGCGCACCCCGGCCGCCCGGCACACCGCCTGCCGCTCCTGTGTCCGACGCGCGGGAGCCACAGTGGTGCTGGTGCCACCCCGTGGGCTGGGGGTCCCCACGGAGCTGGGGGTCCCCACGGTGTTGGGGCTCAGCATCTCTGCCGCGGTGCTGGGAGGGTGCAGACTCTGCCCCGGCTCCTGCCACACAGGCAGGGCTGTTGCCCGGTTAGTGGGGTTAACGGCGTGCGGGGGGTTTAGGCTTGGGGTGAACCGTGGTGGGTGGCAGGGGTGCCACGGGCGGTGGAGCCGCAGGCTGGAGTGCAGCCCTGTGGGTGGCAGGGCGCTCAGCACCCTGCAGGATCGTGCTGCCGCAGCAGGCGCTGGGGAAGCCCTTTCTCCACATACGGCTTTCGGAGCCGCTCGAGGAAATGGGGGAGGCTGGATTGGCACCAGCCCAACATCCCTTGGCCGGTCGGGAGCAGCCTGCACGGCTCAGCCTGAAAAACCGTGGCAGTGCCCAGTGTGCCACGTCCTACCCCTGCCCTGCCGGGGGGCACCGCTCCGCTCCCCCCATGCTGTGGTCCCTCCGGGCCCCCCGTGCATACCGGACGCCTTGCCGGGGTGCTGGGGTGGGAGAGCTTTGAGGGGTCCGGCTGGTGGCGATGGTGTCTCCTGCCCCTTCCCTGGGGGTTTGCCGGGGCCGGGCGAGCCTTGTGAGGTTTCCAGGGGAACTGGGGGTTTATGGCTTTCCTGCAGCGCCCTGCCCCTCTTATCGCGCGGCCCCATTGATCCCTTTGATCGGTGCCGCCGGCGGGCGAGTTCAGCCCCACGGGATCCGGATCCTCCCTGGGGGGCGATGGGAGGAGGGGGCTCACACTCCTCGCTCACAGCTGGGGCGACGGCTGCCCCGCGGGTCCCGGTGCCGCTGGGGTGCCGTGCCAGACATGCCCGTGGGATGAGCGGGCGTATCGGTGACCCGGTGAACATGCTGATCTGCTGCCGTGCGGTTGGCGGCCCTGTGGTACATGCCTGGTGAGTTACGTGGTAATATTTATAGCCCCCTCCCAGCCGCCGTGGCCACGGCTCCGCTGGCAGTTGTTCAAAGTTGTCATTGAGAAAAGTGGGAACCGCTCGGCACTGAGGGGCCAGGGGCAGCGGGGCTGGGGTGAGGGCTGCGGCGTCCATCCCTGCGGCGTCTGGGCAGCGCCTGCCCCACGCAGCCCCTGCTCTGACACCCCTCCTGGGGGGGGAGGATTATCCACCAGCCACCGCCTCCGGGCAGAAACTGCGCTGCGCTTCGGCTGCCAGCACTGGGGAGAGGCAGAGCCGGCGTGGCGTGCCTGCCTGCGTGCCGGGGCGCTCAGGCCAGCAGATCCTGCTGCCATAAATCAGGCAGGAATGTGCCGGGCTGTTGGCTGCGGGGTGGGGTCCCAACAAAAGCTGCCCCAGCAGAACCGGGTGCTCGAGGCACGGCTGTGCCAGAAGCCTTGCCCGGGTCTGCCTGCCCGAGCTCAGAAAGACATGTCCTGGCTGTGTGGCACGGTGCGAAGCGGTGCCGTTCATCCTGCCGGGTTTGCTCCGGCAGCTGTGCCTCGAGCAGTGCGTGGCGACCTGGGGGGGAGATGCTCTTGCAGGTGGAGAGGCTGCCAGCCCCATGGCCGCTGCCCTATGGCCACAAAGCCTTGCCGGGGCAGCCCACGCTCAGTGCCGTCCTCGCCAGGCAGAGAGGAGCAGGCTTTGCCGGGCAGCACGGCATCCAGTGGTGTGCCATGGCCGTGAGGGCATCCTGCAACCAGGTCCAGCTCAGCACCCTGCTCGCCTCGTCACGGCCCTCGTTTGCCAGGGCTGTACCCCCAGGGACCCCCTTTGAGCACACCGCGGCAGGCACGAGCTCGCACCACGGCACGCAAGCTCGCACAGTGGCACACGAGCTCACTGGCTCCTGGAGCTGGCTCCCTCCGGCGCTGCAGGTGTGGAGGATGGATCACACCAAAGCATTGCTCCACTCTGTGCCGAGCACGCGGTGGATGCTAAAAATAACCGGGATCGGCGTTCCCGGGAGGAGCCGGGGACCGATGGCGGTGCTTGCAGCATGGGAGCCGCTCTGGCCTGCAGGCGAGGTGTGGGGCAGCGCTGCGATTTCGGCACCGGCGTTTCGGGGCTGAGCTCTGAGCAGGGCAGGCAGGGGATGGCACTGCCGTCCCGGGGCTTCTGCCAGGGCACGGGCGCAGGGACCCTCGGGATCCCATGGCCCCGTGCAGGGACCCCCCTGAGCCAAACGGCGAGCCGAACAGCTCAGGCTGGTGGGCACAAGCCCCAGGGATGCTGCTTTGGGAGGGTCGGGGCTCACCGGGCGGCGGGGGCACAGGAAAGGTTCTTTTCTGAGCGTATTTCTCCTCTCGTTGAGCAGCTGTACGAGCTGGATGGCGACCCCAGGAGGAAGGAGTTCCTGGACGATCTCTTCAGCTTCATGCAGAAGCGAGGTGAGCCCCCCTGCACACCCGCCCCGCTCCCCCCTGCGCCCTCCTGGGGCCGGGGGCTTATTTCCTCGCCCCTCATTACAACCCCGAGGTCACAGCTCTGGCCGGGCCGCTGGTTAATTTTTAACCTCTTTGCACAGCGGGGTCAAACCTGCTGGGCTGGATCCTGCACCGGCGCCTGCGGCCCCCCCCTCGCCCAGCCCCACTCCCGGCACCCATCGCATCTGGGACCCGCGGCCCCTTCCCCGCAGGGTCCGGCCCCTCCTGGGCGCCGAGCCCCCGGCTTTGCCTCCTCCCCGCTGTCCTTTCCCCGGGTTATTGCAAAGGGCGAAGCCCCCCACTGCCTTCTCGCTCTGCCCGAGCTGGCGGGGGTGGGTGCGGGGGGGCCAAGGGGGTGGAAAGGGCTGAAAGCAAAGTGTTCGCCTGCTCGAGGGTCTGGTTCCTGCGTGGAAAACAGCGCTGGAAATGCTGACGCATCGCTGCCTTCAGCCTTTTGTCAGGCAGCGTTGGGGGAAGCACGTGTGCGTGCGCGGGGGGGCCGGGGAGCTGCTGGCCCCGCGCTGCCGGAGCTGGCTGCGTCCCGCCGGGGTCCTCCCTGAGCCCCCTCGCCCGCCGGTGCCAGGGCAAAGATCCTGGGAGGGAGGAGACGCTGCAGCCCCTTCCCCGTCGCTGGAGGCATGAACCCCCCCATGCACGTGCGGCCCCCGGCTCGGCGGGACCCTCGCGGCCGGGAAGTGCTGCCGCTGTTATAAATAACTCGTGTTGCCGGGTGCCGCCGACCTCAGCCTGAGAAACCGCGCTCAGCCCCGTTTTGGGGGCTGTGGCTGAAAACTGCGAGTTTCTGTTTCCTCTGTGCATGGGGCTGATGCTCAGCGAGACGCAGCGAGGGGGGGGGGTCCCGAGGGGGAAAGAAGGGGACGGTGGAAGGGAAGGGAGGAGCGGGAGCCCCCCGGCCCCCGCGCTGCCTCACGGGGGTCTCGCCGGCTTCCCCCCTCCTCTTTCCCCCGGGGTGAGAAAGCAGCAGCCCAGACCCGCTCTCTCCTCCCCCCGCTCCCCAGGGACCCCCGTCAACCGGATCCCCATCATGGCCAAGCAGGTGCTGGACCTGTACATGCTGTACACGCTGGTGACGGAGAAGGGCGGCCTGGTGGAGGTGATCAACAAGAAGCTGTGGCGGGAGATCACCAAGGGGCTGAACCTGCCCACCTCCATCACCAGCGCTGCCTTCACCCTGCGCACCCAGTGAGCGGCGGGGGCTCGGCACGGCGGGCTGGGGGGGCGCGAATCCTCCGGCGGGGTCGGCACTGCCCGCAATCCCTCCGCCCTGCGCGGGGTGCCGGGGATGGGGATGGTGGGGAGGGAGAGGATGGCACAAGGGCAGGGGTGCCCAGCCACCACATCGCCGTCACCGTCCCCGTCCCGTTCTGCCGGCAGGTACATGAAGTACCTGTACCCCTACGAATGTGAGAAACGAGGGCTGAGCAACCCCAACGAGCTGCAGGCGGCCATCGACAGCAACCGGCGGGAGGGTCGCCGGCAGGGCTTTGGCAGCTCCCTCTTCACCTACTCGCCCGGCGGCACCCACGGCCTCCTCTCCTCCCCGAAGCTGCCGGTGCCGGCGCTGGGACTGGCCTCTGCCACCAACGGCGGGTCCATCGCCCCCGTCCAGAAGATCAAGAAAGGTAACGGCCGCCGCGGGGTACAGGCCGCAGGCTGAGCCCCCTCCCAGCACCGGGGACGCAGCCCCAGAAGCTGTCCCGTAGTCCCGTCCCCTCCCCGGGCTCTGGGCACCGGGGCTTGTTTCAGGGACCCTGGCTCCGGTCACCCAGCTCTGGCTGCCCTTGGAGGGGCAGGAGGTGCCGGGCAGCTCCCGGCGCAGACATGAGGCGTGGAGGGGCCCCGAGCCGTTGTGCCAAGGCTGGGGACACCCCGGGGTGGTGGCACCCGCCTGTCCCTGTCCCCTACGTCCCTGACTGCCCGCTCTGCCCCTGCAGAGGAGGACTCCCCCATCCCCATCTCCATGCCCAGCCGGCTCCCCGTCTCGCTGGCCGGCCACCCCGTGGTGGCAGCCCAGGCGGCCGCGGTGCAGGTGGCGGCAGCCGCCCAAGCCGCGGCGCTGGAGCAGCTGCGGGAGAAGCTGGAGTCGGGGGAGCCCCCGGAGAAGAAGATGGCGCTGGTGACGGACGAGCAGCAGCGGCTGATGCAGCGGGCGCTGCAGCAGAACCTCCTGGCCATGACGGCCCAGCTGCCCATGAGCATCCGCATCAACAGCCAGGGCACCCGCTCGCCAGGTCAGTGCCGGCCCCGGCCCCCCGCCCCGGCAGAGCCGCCGCGGCCCCTGGTCCCGGCAGGGTCCGTAACCCGGCTCTCCCCCGGCAGAGAACCGCCAAGACTCCGCCGCCGGCCTGAGCAGCAACGGCACCAACAGCATCAGCATGTCGGTTGAGATCAACGGTATCGTCTACACAGGTGAGGGGTGGGCAGCAGCCTGAGGGGCTCCCCCCGCTGCTGGCGCGGGCCGGGGGCTGCGCGACCTCCGCCATTCTGAGCAGCCCCCGCCGCCGCCGTGCACTGCCCGGCCTCGCTCCCACTGGCGTTCGCCCCGTCTGGCTGCGGACGCGGTGCGGGCAGGCAGCGTGGGCACGGCTGTGCCACCCCCCAGCTCAGCCCCCCGCTCTCTCCCCAGGTGTGCTGTTCGCCCAGACGCCCGGCCCTTCCTCCTCTTCCTCCTCCTCCTCCTCGCTCCCCTCCTCTGCCTACAGCAAAGGCAACGGCGGCAGCGGCGGCAGCCGGAGCAGCGGCAGTGGTGGCGGCGGCGGGGTGGGGGGCGGTGGCAGCGTCCCCCCCGCGGCCCCGGCCGGGCTGGCCGTGCCCCCCAGCTCTACCTCCAACAACGCTTCGCCTTAACGCCCCCGGCCCCCCGGCCCCTTCCCCGTGGCCAACGCCGGCAGCCGTGGCGGGGGGACAGAGCTCGCCCCGCCAGCCTTCGCCGGCAGCGGTCGGGGCGCGGGGGGCCGGGGTCTCGCCGGGGGCTGGCCGGGCTCTGCCCTTGTTCTCGTGTTGTTGGGTTTTCCTTTGCAAGGAGAAAAGCTTTAGCCCGGGGGTTTTGCCGGAGCCGCCGGCTGTCCTGCTGCGCGCGCCGGTCCGGGACCGTTTACCTCACACACATCACACTTTGCACTGTACATTTATTATTATTATTATTATTATTTTTTAACTCGTGTTACCTCCAGACAGACGCACGGACGCCTGCCGACGCGAGCTTTAGCGAAACCCCCCGGCACTCTCTAAAGGAAAAAAAGAAAAAAAAAAAAAATTGGAAATCGGGAGATATTTTATTCATTTAGATCCTTTTCCCTCCCCCTTTATTTTGAGAACTACACTCACTATATAGGATTTTAAGAGGTTGTTGTTTGATTGTTTTGTTGTAAATAGCTTCTATTTTATTCTCTAAAAAAAAAAAGAGAAAAGAATCGAACTTTAACATGCAAATGATATATATTAGTGTTCATCAGGGAACGGGAGCTTGGAAACCGCGTAACCTCTTCTCTCCTCTCCTCTCCTTGCTGTCGGTGGCCGGGTCCAGCTCCGCTCCGTCCCCTGGGAGCCCCGCGGGCGCCCCAGACCCCGGGGGTTTGTATGGGGCGGGGGGGGTGGGCCGGGGGTCCTGCCTGGCCGGGCTGTGCCGGCAGCGGGCAGAGCTGGCAGCCCCCCCAAACTCCGCTTTCCCCAGTCTCTGTGCAGGGGCTGGGGGTCTGTGCCCACCTTTGGGGATGCCGGGGGGGGCACGATGCCCATCCCGCTGCCCGTCCCGCCCGGCCGGCGCGTCCTTGGGAACCCGCTGCTTTCAGGCTGTTGCTTTATTTTCTCAGCGGAGAAAATTAAGCCGAAAGCCATTGGCCCCCCCCGAATCCCCCCACCCATGCGGGGAGGGGGTCCGGCATTAAACCACGGCGGCAATCCGGGCTTTACCGCGGAGCCGATTTGCTCAGCGAAGGCAGGATGCTCCCCCCTGCATCCCACCCACCATTCCCACGGGGTAGGGGGGGAACGCGGGACCAGGAGCCGGGTTGCACTGGGAAATCTTTATTTTTACACCCCCCCCCCCAATACTACTGTGCAAAGCCACTTTGGGCATATTTTCCTCCAAAAATAAGCAGGATCGGGGCGATGTATGGGGGGCGTTCCTAGAGGGGACTGGCATAAAATACCCAGTTTAGCAATGGGATGCAGGAGCTCGTATCCAGGATGGGGATGCTCAAGGGAGGGGGGCTGCGGGACGCTCCGGAGGTCCCGAAGGATGCTCCGCATCCTTCGGGACCTCCGGAGCGTCCCGCAGCCCCAGCCCTGAGGACTTATTTTAAGCCTCGTTATCTCTCCAGCCTGACAGGTTTCAGTTTTTTGCAATTTTTTAGACTTTTTTTGCCCCCCCCCCTTTCCGAAACATTCACCCACATCTGCGTGAGACACAATCGCGACCCGATACCGAAACCCCCCCCCGCCCCCCCAACTCGGTATCTCAATTCCTCAGGTTTCGACCTCGAGCACAGGGTTTTTTTCCCCCCTTCCCTGGGTGCCTGGGGGGGTCCTGTGCTGGTGGGACACCCCCCCTTTTTTTTTTGCCTGGGGAAGCGGTGATCTCAGGGGATTTGGGGTTTCTCCAGCCTTTTTTGGGGTTTTTTTTCAGCCTTTTTTCCCCCCTCTCCAGAGCTGGAAATGCCCCTTGGCGGCTCCGTGGACCCTGTCCCTTGGCGGGGTCCGGGGGGGCTCCGTCCGGCTCCTGCTGCTGTTAGGATCCAGCCCAGCTCCTCGCAAGGAGACATCCTGGGGGGTGTTTCGCATGCCCAGGGCGGGCGTTAGATTTTCTTAGTGAGTTTTTGCATTTGTACAGTCACTGTTTTGGGTTGGTTGGGGTTTTTTTTAATTATTTTTATTTCCCCCCCTTCCCTCCCCCTCTTTTTTTTTTTTTGAGAGCGTATTACCTTCCACTTTATTTTTCTTTTTGCATATCGACTTAAAAAAAAAAAAAAAAAAAAAGCCTAAATCAGTTTCTCTGGGGTTTGGAAAGAAAAAAGGAACGGACACAGCTGCAGACGCATTTACCCAGCGTGCATATCTTAACTCAGGTAAAAAACGAAAAAGAAAAAAAACACAAAAGACAAAAAAAAGAAAAAGAATAAAAACCACATTCTACCTCTGAGAGCGGCGGCCTCGGGCGCACCCGAGCCCCCGGTGAAATATTTCAGTTTTTCAAACATTCAGGTATTGAAACTTTTGATTATTAAAAAAAAGATAAAATAAAATAAAAACACTGAAAGTTTACATTTTATAATAACATTATTATACAGATTGTATTTAAACTTCAGAATATTTAAGACAATTGTAACCCTGTAAAGTTGATGAAATATTAAAAAAACCAAAAACAACTGTGTTGTCTGGGGTTTCTGTCCCTGGGGGTGTCCAGGGGGTGCCCGGAGAGCTATAGGGTGTCCGTCCAGCGCCTGTAGGACTATGGGGTGCTCACACGCTGCCCACGGGGCTATGGGGTGCCTATAGAGCTGTGGGGTGTCCGTGGGGCTGTGAGGTGTCCATGGGGTCCCTACAGGGCTACGGGGTGTCCGTGGGGCTGTGGGGTGCCCACGGGGTGCCCATAGGGCCGTGGGGTGCCCACGGGGTCCCTGTGGAGTGCCTATAGGACTATAGGATGCTCACAGGGTCCCTATGGGGTGCCCATGGGCTGAATGCCCATAGAGCTACGGGGTGCCACGAAGTCCCTATAGGGCTATGGGGTGTCCGTGGGTCTGTGGGGTGCCCACAGGGTGCCCACAGGGCTGTGGGGTGCCCGTGGGGTCCCTGTGGAGCGCCTATAGGACTATAGGGTGCTCACGGGGTCCCTATGGGGTGCTCATGGGCTGAATGCCCATAGAGCTATGGGGTGTCCGTGGGTCTGTGGGGTGCCCGTGGGGTCCCTGTGGAGTGCCTATAGGACTATAGGGTGCTCACCCTACGGGGTGCCCATGGGGTGAGTGCCCATAGAGCTATGGGGTGCCACAAAGTCCCTATAGGGCTATGGGGTGTCCGTGGGTCTGTGGGGTGTCCGTGGGTCTGTGGGGTGCCCACGGGGCCGTGGGGTGCCCGTGGGGTCCCTGTGGAGCGCCTATAGGACTATAGGGTGCGGTGCTCACCCTACGGGGTGCCCAGGGGGTGCCCACAGGACGCTCACGGGGCGCCCGCGGGGCTGTGGGGTCCCCACAGGGTGCTCGCAGAGCCACGGGCTGCCCGTGGGGCGCCCGCGGTCCCCCCCCCCGCGCCGGGCCGGGCCCTGCTGACCGCCCCGCCGCGCGCGGGCGCTGCGGCGGCTCCCGCCCCGCGCAGCCGCGCGGCCCCGGCGGCGCCGCTCTTGGTTGGCCGCCGCCGCGCGGAGGGAGGGCGGCGCTCTAGCCGGCCGTCGCGCGCTCTCTGGCCCTGGCGGACCGCGAAGATGGCGGCGCCCATGGAGGTGGCGCTGGTGTCGGACGCCGCCGGGCCGCTCTGCAACTGCTCCGTCTGGGAGCTGCACTCGGGCTCCGCCCTGCCCGGCTACCGCGGCGGCAACAGCGGCCCGCGCGGGCTGGCGCTGCTGGGCGGCGAGCACCTGCTGGGGGCCCAGCTCGGCAAGAGCTACATCAACGTCTGGGAGCTCCAGAGGAAGGTACCGGCGCGGCGGGCGGGCCCGGGAGGCCGCGGCTCGGGGGGCGCCCGCGGGCCCCGCGGAGGGACCCCCCCGTCCCTGTGGGGACGCGCCAGGGCCGCCTCCTGCGGAGGGCGCCGGTCTCTGGGGTGGGGGCCCCTCTCCCCACAGAGACCCCCCGTCTCTATGGTCTGACCCCCCCAGGGCCCCTCTCCCCACAGAGAGACCCCGTCTCTATGGTCTGACCACCCCAGGGCCGCTCTCCCCACAGAGACCCCCCCCGTCTCTATGGTCAGACCCCCCCAGGGCCCCTCTCCCCACAGAGACCCCCCGTCTCTATGGTCTGACCCCCCCAGGGCCGCTCTCCCCACAGAGACCCCCCGTCTCTATGGTCTGACCCCCCCAGGGCCGCTCTCCCCACAGAGACCCCCCGTCTCTATGGTCTGACCCCCCCAGGGCCCCTCTCCCCACAGAGACCCCCCGGCTCTATGGTCAGACCCGCCCAGGGCCCCTCTCCCCACAGAGACCCCCCGGCTCTATGGCCAGACTCCCAGGCCACCTCCCTCCCCCCATCACCACGGGCAGATGCCCGACCCCCCCCCCCCTCCACAGAGACCCCCCAGTGACGCCCCTGAGACCCCCGTCTCCAGGGGGACCTGCCTGCGGCCCCCTCCCCACCCTGCCCACCCCCTGGGGTCACGGATCCCATAAGGCCCCGCTCCCTTCCCGGGCATCCCGGCTGATCCCATGGGAACTGCCAGGAAAGGTGTTTTCTGCGGGAGGAATCGGCTGTTGGGCTCCTCTCCAGGCTGGTGTCCCCCCCAGCCGTGCCCAGCCCGGGGCCCCCCCGGCTCCCCTTCCCGGGGTGGAAAGAAGCGTCTCGGCTCCCAGGGCTGCCCAGGAACGCGACCGTCCCTGTCGAGGCAGAGCCCGGGGGATGCGGGTGCCCCGCGGCTGGGCCCGCTTCGCCTGAAGCCTCCTGTCGTCTCGGTCCGCTCTCTGCTCCTTCCAGCCAAAAAACGGAAGCCTAAACGCAGCCAGACAAACTTCACCCATCCCTACGCAGCCGTACCCCTTCCTCCTCCTGCTAGCTGCACCCCGCTTGTGCTTACGCTGGGGCTAATTTTCCCTGTGGGGCTAAACATGAAGCAACTGCCACAAAACCAGCAAAATGCAGAGCAATTTGGTGCGATTTGCACACGTGGACTGTGCTCCTCCATCATCTTCCTCTTCGGCACTGAATCTCTGAACCACAGCGGTGCTGATGTGGTTTGAGGGCACGGCTCAAACACAGGCAGCTGCAGCACATTAGGCGCTGCCTCCTCTCCCACGGGCCGGTCTCAACTGAACCAGGGTCTTGTTCCTCTCTCCCTCCCGTACTCCAGCCCCTGCTGAAGGGTCACTGTGTTCATTCTGCCCCCAGGACCAGCTCCAGCAGAAGATCATATGCCCTGGGCCGGTGACCTGCCTGACGGCTTCTCCCAACGGGCTCTACATCTTGGCTGGAGTTGCTGGGAGCATCTACCTGTGGGAGGTAAGGGCGCTGCCGGCGGGAACGGGGATGTAGAGATTCGCATCCTGTACAGTTAGCGAGTGCCCCTGTCCCGTCGGGTGTCAGCAAATCCGCATTATCTGGGCTCCACCGTGGGGCGAAGGCTTTGCTGGGTCTTGTACGTTACAGCTGGCGAGGTCTGGGCTCCGCGTTGCTCCGAGGGGCTGGGGCTGACTGCTCGGTGGCCTCCGTGGGCATGCGGACCACGGGGCAGCTCGTCAAAGCAGGGAGGAAAAGGAATTGTGGTGGGAGGTGCTGGGTGAGCCTTAGGTCTGTTCTTTCCTTCTCTTTCCAAGCTGCTACAGATGCCTCAGGGGTTAGATGTTGCTCCCTCAAAGCAGAAACACAGGATCTAGTTTTCCGTTAGCACTTCCATGTTTTAGCTTAATATTTGTGTGTGACTTGTGATTTGGATGTCCGCAGAGACTGCTGTGCTTTGGTCATCATCCTATTTTTCATTAATGGTGTGTTTACGTGGGGATTGCACTATGTTCTAAGCATTTCACCAAGCAAATAAAAGAACAAGCTTGTTCTGAGCCCCGGGATTAAACACCGAGATGTCTAACCTGGAAAGCTCTCAGTCCTGGGGGATGTTTCTGAGCCTTGTTATGTGGGCAGCTCTGTCTTAATTCATCATTTTTCTTTTAAAAATGTGCTTGTGGTAACGTTGGGGAAAAAAAGACCTCACAAGGAATGCTGGGCTGAGACTGCAGCAAGTGGGAGTTACTTGCTCGTGATGCTCTGAGCTGGCCTCGCTGTGTTTCATCTGCGGAACATGGCCCTCTCTGTCTGCCCCCAGCTTGCCTTGCCTTGCAAACACTTCCAAGCATCTGCCTGGAGTGGGTGACAGCACTGTCCCCCTGGCAGAGGGAACAGGCGCCTTGGAGAGGCTGCGTGGAAACCATCGTAGAGCTGGAAGTGAGCCCAAGAGCCCTAGTTTTGTGCCTTCTCTGTGAAGCCACTTGTTCTCCATTGGATTGCAGTTTGGTTTTATTTTGGGGGTAATTCGGACAACAAGAGGGAGTAGATTCTGGTTTTTTGTACGGGGCTCCCTCGCTGCCTCCTTAGTTCCCTCCCTATCTGCGGTGCTGTCTTTCAACAAGAAAAGCTCCGGGTTTAGGGAACTCCTTGTCCACCCTAACGCTTCCATTGGCCAGAGACCATGCAGCCATGCTGAAGTGCAGCAACCCCTGGGGTGGTACGCAGCTTCCTGCGGCTTTCGTAACCCCCGCAGCCATCTCGTCAGATGTTGTGGAAGGTTGGAAGACGCCATCAGAGTAATATTAACAGTAAACAGGAAATCTTTACTGCGTGCTTGTGTCTTGACCAGAGAAATGGCACTGGTGGCATCACTAGGTTCCAGAGTTAATGTGGGCAGGACCTCTTCAAACTGTCTTCTGCTGTATTTACCTTCGGTCGTAAGTGCATGTGATTTTACTGGTGGCATCTTGATTGTGTCAGTTGCCATCAGTGAGGTGCTCGCATGTTTGGCACAACCTTCCCTTTTCACTCCGTTTGCCACCGCCCTGCCCTGCGCGGCTCCACGGCACAGGGACTCTCCGCTCAGCTCGTGCCTGGCTCAGCAACGCCCAGCTGGGGATGGAGCTGTAGGTGCTTCTGCACCCACGACCATTGAGGGCAGAGCGCTACGATATTCCGGGGCATCTCAGTGCTCCTTTCTTAATATTCTCCTGCCCTTTCCCTTGCTCTAGGTCTCCAACGGGAACCTCCTAGCCATCCTGAACCGACACTACCAGGACCTCACATGCCTCTGCTTTACTGACGACAGCAGCCACTTTCTCTCGGGGGCGAAGGACTGTCTGGCCCTGGTGTGGAACCTTTACAGGTAACGGTGGCCTGCGGGGAGGTCTCGGCCCATTCGTATGGGGACAGGGAGCATCTGGGCGAGGAATATTAGAACCAGAGATCAGCCACCGCTTCCCGGAGGCGGAATCAGCTCTGCCTAAGCCCGCGTGTCTAAGCTGTTTGTAAAGCCTGCTAGTGATGATGAGTCTGGGCCCTCCTTCAGCGGCTGTTCCACTGTTGTTATCCTCACCGCCAGAGAGGTCTTTCCTAGTGTCTCATCCGAGTTTCCCAAGCTGTGGCGTATGGCTCTGACTTCTTTTCCCTGCTTGACACAGAGTGGGTTGTGCCATTTCCCTGCTAATGGTAGCTGAGGTCTCTGTCCCTTCTGGGATGGGAGCTCAGTAGTGGCCCTCGTCCTCGGTATCGCGTGTGCTGTGGCTGCTGACGGCTTCTGTGTCCTGCTTGGTCCTTGCAGCCAGGAGAGCCATCCCGGAGGAAGCAGAGCCTTGGCCAGCTCTCCTCACAGCCTCTTTGCTCTGTCATCCCCAGCGTTGCTCTTGCTGACCTGCTGTGCCAACCCGTCTCTGTTCTCCCCTACAGCGTGCTGCAGGCAGAGCCCTCGCAGATCCCTGACCCTCGCCACGTGTGGTCCCGACACAGCCTCCCCATCACGGACTTGTGCTGTGGCTTTGGAGGGCCCTTGGCACGAGCTGCCACAGCCTCCCTTGACCAGACAGCGAAGGTAAGGCTCGGCTCAGTCCCACCAAACAGGAGTCCCAGAGGTGCGCGGGCCCAGAGGGTTAAAGCAGTTTCTGCTGGGCTGCAGCAGAGCTGTCCGTCAGGGTTGCAGTAGCTGAATTTCTTGGCTGTCTCTGTGATGACTCAGAGCTGCCAGACCTAATGGGCTTTGCCGCTCCAAACACCAGCAGTTTCTCTGCACCTGCCCTCCGGCTGGGCTTCCGCGTGCTTTGCAGTCCCTCTTCTGCTGGGGAACGTTGGGGTCGGCTCCTCTGATTCCCAGCACTGAGGTCCTTTAACCTCGAAGGGCAGCGAGCAGAGCAGGCTGGAGCCCAGAGCCCGCAGCCTGCTCTCCTGCCCTGCAGGGCGGGACAGGCACGTGAGGGGGTTAAGGGCTGTTTCGGAGCTGCCTGGGAAACTTGTTGTCTCGTGGTCATGGAGAGGCTGATCCTGGGTTCTGCCCTGCTTATGCCTTGGACTCGGTTTCCCCATCCGCAGCAAGGAGGGGATGCCGGTACGTGCTGCCAGCTTGCTGCTGGGCAGGTGCTAATAAGCAGCAGCGTGTTCTTCCGATCCTACCCTTAACATTTAAGCCCCTGATTCTCCTGTACCCTCTCACTCCAGCTCTGGGAAATCTCATCTGGGGAGCTCCTGCTTTCCGTCCTCTTCGATGTGGGGATCATGGCTGTGACTCTTGACCTCTCCGAGTATCACATGTTCTGCGGCGGCATGGACGGATCCATCTTCCAGGTTGACCTCTGTGCCTGGGTGAGTGCATGGGGCTGCAGATCTGCTCCGTGCTGCTGTCATGCAGCACAGCCTTGACGTGGCACCCTGAGCTACTGTCACCTCCCCGCCTACGTGACCGGTGTGACCTGCCAGGGCGTGGGAGGGACCGAGTTCCCCTGTATCTTCTCTGCCCCCTCCAGACACAGTGGTGAACCTGCTGGCTTCAGTCTTCTTGAATTTAAACCACTCTCTCCCTTCCTTCCTTCATTTCTGCAGCCAGTCCAGAGAGACCGGACCTTCCAGACAGAGCGGGAGAATGGGAAGGTCTTCAAAGGGCACAGGTGAGGGACCAGACATACCTGCCAAACACTTCATCGCTCCTGTCTGCCTGCCTCGCCAGTTTCTGGCAGTCCTCAGGTCATCCTGAGTTTAAACTTCCTCCTCTTCCCATTCCAGGAACCAGGTGACATGTCTGTCGGTCTCCACGGATGGCAGCCTGCTGCTTTCCGGCTCACACGATGAAACAGTCCGGCTGTGGGACATCCAGAGCAAGCAGTGCCTGAAGACGATGAATCACAAAGGTAGGCATGCCCCTTATCTCCGGGATCCTTTCCTCCTCAACTGCCAAAGGCTGCTGCTGTCTCACTTCTGCTGCCCTGGGCACTTCAGGCGTTTCTCTGCTACTTGCTTCACACCTCCAGGAAGGGTAGAGGCATTAGAGGGACGCCTTAGCTGTCTGGAGTAATGTTTTGACCTTGCCCATGGCTGTTAACAACCCCCCTGTGCACTGTCAAGGAGTGAGTCATAGATTTCACCCTGTCGCTGAGGACGTCCAGGATCTTCCTCCTTGTTTTCCAAAGGGAGCGGTTGCCCCACACACACCCTAACGCCTGGGGAGGCTGTGGGAGGGGGAGGATGTGTCTGGAGGAGAGACTGTCTCTGTGACCCCAGCAACGAGCACCCGTGAGCTCATTAGGCCTGAAGTGAATCCGATATAAGCAGTCGTCTGGGATTTCAGTCTAATGGCTCTGATAAACCATGCAAACAAACCTTTACAGGCTCACATCAGCAATTAGGTGCCGCAGAGCAGTGGACGATTTAGCCCTCCTGTTGCATTTGAGCTGTTGCTAACAGTGAATGGTTGTGGGGGTCTCCGGTCTCTTAACACCGCTCTCGCTGGTGGGGCTGGCAGCGCTGCTCTCCGGACACTGCCTAAACCCTCCCAGAAGGTGATGGTGGTGAAAGTCAGACGCTGTTCCTCTGTGATGCTGCCCCTGGACAGAGGTGGGCAAGCCGCTGCCCCAGGGCAGTCGCTGAAACCCAGGCTGCCTGCAGACCTGTTCCTTTTTTTCATTTTGCTGCCAAGGACCTTTTCTAATGGGGACCTACTGCAGTGCCAATCCAGCCTTGCTCCGCTAGCACTAGAGGGGTGAAAGCAGACAAAATCTGAGCTGTGTGAGTCATCAGAGGAGGGGGGGCAAGCTTTCACTGCAAGCCAGGCATTAAAACCCTCCTTGAGGCTGCAGGGGAGTGCAGATGGATGCAAGCTCTGCCCGTGAGGGGCAGGAGCAGGCTGACCGTGCCGCTGGGTGCTGAGGCCATGAGGTGTGGGTGCGTTCTGCAGCCTCTGCTGGCTCGCTTCCCTCTGCGGGCAGGGATTTGGCTTCCCCGGCAGCCCTGGCACCAGTACCACCCTGCTGCTGCTGTGTGCTTAATCTGAGCCCGGAGCCCGGGAGCGGGGTGGGAGCTGTATTGTGGATCAGGAGCTGCCATTCAGGGGAGCCCACCACCAGAGAGCTGTACCGTAGGTGGAGGGTCCCCGCACCGAGCGCAGGCTCCCCGCAGCGTTAGGGCCTCTGCGGCTCTTCTTTCCCAGCGCTGCCTCTCTTTGGCAGCCATGCCACCCCGTCTTAGTGGGGCAGCGAGTTCCCTGCAGCGGTGGTTTCCAGAGGGTCACCATCTCCCCTTGGCCTTTCTCGATGCCTTTCCGAGCCATGACGTGAGCCTCCCAGCAAGGTCTGTTCCCTGCCGCCGCCCTGCTCGCCCCTCCAGTCCGTTCCCTTCCCAAGGCAGGGATGACACGGGCTTTTCTGCTGCAGCTGACATGACAGCAGCCTCCGGCCTGGTGTGCTTGCGAGACCGAGGTCCTTCCGTTTGCAGGGCAGAACGGGTAGCTGGGGGCAAGGCAGGAACCCTGCCCTCCCCACGTGATGGAGCTGCAAATAGATGAGAGGGGTTGGAGCAGGGCTCAGGGCTCGAGAGGAGCGTGGCTGTGCAGGCAGGACAGATGCAGGGGGCTTTTCCAGCAAGGTTTGCTTGTCCTTGATGGGGGCGGGCAGGTGGGGAGGCAGAGCATGGGCAGGCGGATGGACTTTGAGAAATTGGGCTGCTGCTCTTGAGTAATGAGCTGTGACTGTGCCGGGCAAGGCAGGGCTGCTCCCGGTCACCCAGTGTGGCTGGCACTGCTCCGAGGGGAAGCAGGGGACCTCTGGGATGGGGAGGCCAGTGTTCCCCGGTTCTCTTGCCAGCACTGCCCCAACATCCCTCCAGGCCTCGGTTCCTGTCCTGTCACGCAAGCTCCGTCCTTTTCTCTTCAAACACCGTGTGGCACAGGCCGTCCCCGAGGGCTCATTCGTGCAAGGCCCCCCGAGGGATGCTCCAGCCGATCCAACCTGCCGGCAGCTGCCAGTGTTGGAAGCTGGATTATTTATTCTTCCCCAGTTGAGTCCAGTCCCTCTGCCTGCACTGGCAGGGTGTCACCCACTGCCTGGTGCCCAAGCCATCATGATGAGGTGGGCTTGGACGGGACTTAGAATCCTAGAGTCGTTTAGGTTAGAAAAGACCTTTAAGATCATCAAGTCCAAGTCATCTGCGCTGGGGCCCGAGAGTGGCTGGGGGGTCTGCACCTGGACGGTGAGCAGATTTGGGGATCTGTGGGCTGGTTCATGAGATTTTCTCCTCTCTGCCTTTCTTGTCCCTTCCTTTCAAATTGCACCTCGAACTGCTGGTGAACCAGCAGCGGTAATCTCACTAATGGATACTTTCATAAGAAGCTGCAAACGTCTCATCTTTAGGGAGGGAGCAAGAGTAAAAAGGTTTGTTATGGCAAAGTGTTGGCAAAGAGCAGCTTCGGGGCCAGCCTGGGACTCCTGGCAGAGCAGCTTCTGGACCGAGTATTTGGTGGAGCCTTTGCTTTGCCAGCGGGATCCAGCCTTGGATCCTGGGAGGGTCGGGCTTTGGAGCAGGCTCTGGTCTAGCTGGAGGGGGAGATGATGGTGAGGGAGCCCTCGTCCTCATATCAGAGGTGCTTTTGTCCATCTCCTCTGCGGAGACTGAAAGCCTCGGGCGGCTCTGAGCCCCTCTGGGGCCCCCCTGGGCTCCCCCTCTCATCCTGCACCTTTCCCCACTGCCTTTGGCAGGGATGCTGGGCAGGCGCTGCAGCAGCCTGCCTCCGCTCAGGTGCATCTGGATCCTTTTAACCTTTCCCTTCGCGCTGTCGAGTTTGGCCGGGGGAAGATGGATGGTCGGGGATTTATTAGCAGTGACTGAGCTGCTCTGCTCGCACACAAGCCCGCTGGCTGCTGGAGGTGTGCTGCGGGCAGTGCGGGGGGCTTTGAGGAGCTGGGGGGTCACTGTGTCTGACGGGGAGAGGTTTGGGGTGCGGGGGGCAGCGGTGGGAGTTTGCCAGCGAGCACGAGTTCGGAAGGGGGGGTGGAGGGGGCTGCTGACAGAAAGCAGCAGCCTGTGTGGGTAAATGCAGTAATTAAAGCGCTCATTAGCTCTGCCAAACGAGAGTGTGTGATAGATCACTGCAGGAGACAGCTGCGAGAGCGGCAGCCGCTGATGGATGGGTGGCTCTGCGGAGGACGGCCGGGCCGCCCCGCTCTTCCCTGCCGGGCCCAGGCTGCGGAACCGCGTCCCCGCTCTCCACCGCCACGGATGGGGAGAGGGGCTCTGCCTCTTCCCAGGCGCTGGGGAGGAAGGCAGGAGTCCTGGCAGCTGCCCGCGCCGCGGGCTGTACTCTGTTCTCGGGGCTGCCCGAGACGCCAGGCAAGAGGCAACCCCACCAGAGGGGGGAAGTCTGACCCGTCCACTCCTCTTGTCCTGTCCCAGGTCCGGTTACAAACGCCTTCATAGTGCTGGCCCCAGCCAACATGTTCAACCCGGACGGGAAACCCAGCGTGCCTCTCCCCAAATTCAGCAAACACCTCCACGGCACCGAGAGCAACGACGAGCAGGGGAGCGAGGGAGTGACGCTGCGCCTCGGGCTCCACCAGCAGGTACTGGGGACGAGCAGGCTGCTGGGGAGGGGGAGACGGAGGTCGGGTGGGGGGGTCTGTGCCAGAGGGTGCAAAATTTCTCCTCCAGCCAGAGCAGTGGCTGTGGCCTGGTCCTTGCTGATCTGCTGCTGACAGGCCGTGGAGCTGCTGCCCGTTTTGACCTTCCCCTGTGCTACTGAACTTCCCCAAGTGCCATTTTTTAAAGCAGTGGGATTGCCCAATTAACTGACTTGTGGTGGGAGCCTTGCAGGCAGGCCGGGCAGGGAGCAGGCAGGCTCTTCCCTCGCTCTCAGCTGCGTCTGGGCTGCTCTTGGCCAGGGGAGAGGAGCCCCTGGACTGAGGTCTCCAAGTGGAGCAGGGTCCTGGCTGGGGCGCAGGGTCCCTTTGAAGTTACCCCCAGTGTGGCCGTCCCCAGACAGGGGGTACCCTGCACCATCAATGATCACAGGCTCGCTGCGTGCCGTGCTGGTCCGTCCATCCCCTGGCCTCTCTGCCGCCAGTCCCAGAGCTCCAGCGTCTGTCCCCGGGCAAGCGACAGCCCTGCCACAGCTGGTGGATGAGCTCCGTGTAGGGGAGGTGGCAGCCGGTCCAGGAGGGGCTGTTTGCCTGCTGCTCGGTGGAGGGGACGGCACGCCGGCGGTGCCGGGCCGGCTCGGGTGCTGCTTTGGAAAACATCAGTCCCGCAGCCAGTCCGGCTCCTCTGCTCGCAGCATGATGCTGGGGAGAGCAGCCTGCGGCGTGGCAAGCCCAGCGCTTCCCCCTGCCCGGGCAAAGGGCTCTGTCTGTGCTGGGAGAGGAGCTTGGCAGACCCCTGCACAAGGCACTCTCGAGGGGGCCGTTTTGGGCCCCTGTCCCTGCCCAGCCCTGGGCACAGACCTGCCAGTTTGGAAAGGGGCTGCAGCTCCATCCAGGCTCCTCCGGTGCCGCAGGGTTGGCTGTACCCCGCTGGAGTCTCTGCTCGGTCACTGCTTTGGGCCCTGGGGGTGGGGGCCGGGGGGGTTTCTTTGCCTACTCCTGCGGAGCACCCTGCCTGGGGGTGCCAGGAGAGGGCCCGGGTCTTCTGTACCAACGTCCCCTGTCTGGTTCCTGCAGGACTCTGGGGAGAGCTACCTGGAGAAGGCTGAGAAGATGTACTCGCAGATGTACTCGACACGGGAAAAGGTGAGAGCTGCTCTGGGACGGGGAATCATGTCCTTCTGGTACGGATCTCTTGGGGGGTCCTCTCTTCAGCTGAACCGGTTCTTAGGGCCCTGTGCAGGTTGGGAATGGGGAGGAACGAGCCCTGGAATTGGCTGATGGTGTAGGCAGGAGGGGCTGCAGGTTGAGTAGCAGATGGAGCAGGGAGAGGACAAAAGGGTTTGGGATTTGCTGCTCTCAGGGAGGGCACCGGCCTCCACTTGCCAGAGGGGAGACCTGGGTGCCTGAAGCTTTTCTGTCGCGTTTTTCTGTCGCAGAACCTGGTGGGAGACCAGGAGCATCTGACGATCCAGGTGAGCGAGCTGGAAGAGGAGGTGAGCACCCTCCGGAAAATCAACAAGAACCTCTTTGACTTCTCTGCTCGCATCATCACCAAACCAGCCAAATGAGGAGGCACCCCCTGCCCTCACACCCCTCTGCCTCTCCCTGCCCAGCTCCTGGGGAAGAACCAGCCTGCCCTCGGGCACCTGCACACGCAGACGTGCAAGCACGCCTGGCTCGCGTCCTCGCCAGCACCTCTCACGCGGCACACGCCGGAGCATTTGCCTGCTCGGTCTGGCGTCCGTTCGATGACACGGGACTGAGACGAGCACGGGGGCTGCAGGGCTGCTGCGTGCGGGACAACACAGGGACCGTTTTCACCCCGATTCGCTGCTCGGTGCCGGCGGGGGCAGACTCGGAGCGGCTGGCTGCGGGAGGAGCGTCGCCGGCTCCGAGGGAGGGGTTCAGGACGCAGCTCCTGCTCTTTCCCTGTCTCTTCCCCTGGCCCTTTTTTGTTCTTTTCGTTACTTGACCCTGCAGTGCAGACAGAAAAGTGTTTTTCTCTTAATACCGTTTTGAGATTGGATTTTAGAGACCCCTTCCGCCCATCCCGCCCTGGGAAACGCTGCTCAGTATCACCGGACCCCTCACAGCCGGGATCCTGCTGTGGGCTTGTTCCGCTCTCGTGACAGCGGGGGCTGCGTGGGAACAGGCGGGGGGTCCCTGGGGTGCCAAGCCTGAAGACGGGACTCCCGCACCGCCCCATCCATCCTCCTGGTCTGGTGGGCAGGGGGCTCCGGGGGGGAACCTGGGCTCAGATTGTGGGTGGTGGTTTCGGGGTGCGGGGCTGACTCCTTCGGGGAGGGGCGGGGGGGCCAGCAAGGTGCTATTTCCAATCTCGTAAGTTGACAATTTATATATATTTGGATCCAGCTACTTTGTTTTCAAGGTGTTCTGGGGAATCGGCCTTTTGTATTGTCACGAGCATGGCAGCGGGGGTTGTGGGTTTTGTTTAGGTTTATTTTTTACATAAAAGATTTGTTTTTTATAGTGAAAGATGCCTGAGGTTTCTCTTTAACACCCCGCTGGTGGCCACGGATCTCAATAACCCACCACCGCTTCCCCGGCAGGGCTGTCAGCAGGGAGCGGGGAAGCGATTTCTTGTCCGAGGGAAGCTGCGCTGCTCCGTTGCCTTTGCCCCGCGGGTCCCTCCCTGTCCCCACGAGGCTTTGCCTCCCGGCCCACGGGGCTGGGGGGGCCCCCCGGCTCTCGGGGACTGTGGCCATCCCCGTGCGCACCCACCACACCGCCCTGTTTAATACACCAGAAGTAAGCGCAGTTGATTTAAAGTGCACTTTAATAACTCAAGCGTCCGTGCAGACCGCGCTCCTGCCAGCCTGCTTAGATAATGCTTTTAGCTTAATCAGCGGCGTTTCTCTCTTCTTTTGCTCCCCACCTTCCTCCTGACAGTTCGGATCAGCATTGATCGGCTGCAGCGGGGAGTGGCAGCCCCAGCCAGGGGCTGCTCGGGGGGTGCCGGTGGTGGGGGCTGCGGTGGGAGTGTGTCCCAGCTGCGGGGAGAGCCCCGAGGCCCCCCTGGGAGGGCGGCAGCCTGCGACCCCCCAAGCCCAGGCCTGAGCCCTCCCTCCCAGTTCTCCCACACTCTTTCCCAGTCCCCCCCAGTGGGGTTTGTGTCCGGGTGCTGTACTTGGGCAGAGCAGGAGGGAGGACGGGGCTTCCCTGCGCCCCCCCCTTCTGTATTGCACCCGGGGAGAGGCTGGGGTCTGGGGGGGCTCTTTCATGCCAAGAGCCTGCCAGCCCCCCCTTCCCCAGCTGCTGCCTGGCGCGTTTACCCCTGGGGAAGGAGCTGCCCCGGACCCCGCGGTCAGGATCCTGGTCGGGGGGACCAGCACCCCCTGACAAGGGGACCCCAGCGCTCCCTGTGCCCTGGCAGGATTTGCTCTGGCGGCCTCCCCCCCTCCGGGCCCATCTCCGCGAGGGGAATTCATTAGCTGTGACTCATTAAATTTGTCTGGTGATCAATATTTTTTGCCAGCTGGTATTTGGCTCCATTGCTCGCTTTCTTATTAAATTAGCAGAGGCGCTCTCTCTCCCCGGCAGCTGATGTTTGAGCTCCAGGTGGCGAGGACCACCCCCCCCGTGCCGCCCCGTGCCTCAGTTTCCCTGGTGTAGAGGAGGGGGTGACCCCGCTTTCCCTCCCTGCGGAGGAAGGCTGCAAAGCTGCTGCGCGTCTGCGCTGCAGGAGCGCGAGGCCCTTCGCCCCTTCTCCACATCCCGCGGCCCCGGGACCCCCGGTTTTGGGGCTGCGTCTCTGATTGCGGAGGGATGGAGGGGTCCGGTCGTGGCCTTTACCGGGGGGGGGCGGGGGGCAGTTTACGGCTCCGAGCCCGGCTCAGCAACCGCCCCGAGGGGCTTTTCCCGGCCCGGGCGGGGAGCGCCGCCATCGCCGTCCGTGCGCGCCCGGCCGGAGGAGGAGGAGGAGGAGGAGGAGGAAGGCCCCGGTGGTCCGAAGGCAGCCGGGACCCCCCCGGAAGCGGCGGGGGTTCCTGGCCCGGGGCACCTCCTGCTCCCTCCCGCGGGACCCCACGGCCGCAGCCCTCGCACGGCAGCACCGGCGGGTGGGGGGGGGGACCGGCGCCGCGCGTGGACGAGCGCCAGCCCGGCGGGCGCGGGCGGGGCGGCTGCGGGCGTGCCCGGCGTGACCCACCGGGGCCGGGCGGCGGCTGCGGGGGCCGCCCCGGCCCCTCCCGCTCGGCTCGGCTCGGCTCGGGGACGGGGACGGGGACGGGGACGGGGACGGGGCGGGCGCCGCCGGCCGGGACCGGGGGCCGGCGCTGCCCGGGGAGGGGGGAGCCCGGCGGGACCCCGTCCGCACGCGCGGGCTGCGGAGCCGGGCGGGGTCCGCACCGGGGGGCGCTGCCGCCGCGCCCGGAGCCGCCCCGGCGGGGCGCATGGCGGGGCTGCGGGCGCTCTGGCTGCTGGCGGCGGCGGCGCTGGGCGCGGCGGGGGGGCACCCGCAGCCCTGCCGCGTCCCGGCCCGCACCGGCCCCGCCGTGCGCCTCGGGGCGCTGCTGCCGCCCGCCGCCCCCGGCCGCGCCCGCCTCCGCGCCGCGCTGGCCCGGGCCGGGGCCGGGGCCGGGGGGGGGCCCGGCCCCGGGGGCGCGGCGCTGCCCTACAACCTCAGCCTGGAGGTGGTGGCGGGCGCCCCGGCGGCGCGGGACCCGGGCTCGCTGGCGCGGTGGCTCTGCGGGGCGCTGGTGGTGCGCGGCGTGGCCGCCGTCCTGGCGCTGCCCCGCTCCCGCCGGGAGCTGCTCCAGCTCGACTTCCTCGCCGCCGCCCTCCAGATCCCCTTCGTCAGCCTCCTCGACACCCGCGGGCCGCTGCCCTTCCGAGCGCAGGTAAGATCCGCACCGCACCCGCACCCGCACCCGCACCGGCCGGGCGCACCGCGCCGCCGCTCCCGGGGCGCTCGGGTGCGGCTGCGGGGCCCGGGGCCGCCGGGACGCGGCTCTCCATCCCTGCTCCTGTCCCCGCTTGCCGTGCCGGCTCCGTCCCGGCTCCGTCCTTGCTGCCGTCCCGGCTCCAGCCCTGCTCCTGTCCCGATCCTCATCCCGGCTCCAGTCCCGGCTCTGTCCCGGGCATCCCCCTCCCGCTCGCCCTCCCGGCTCAGTCCCGGCTCCCCTCCCGACTCCATCCCGGCTCCTATCCCGATCCCGATTCTGGCTCCAGTCCCGGCTCTGTCCCAGCCCTTCATCCTCGCTGCATCCCGACTCCCTCCCGGCCCTATCCCGGCTCTGTCCCGGCTCTGTCCCAGCTCCCATCTCGGCCCCATCCCACCCCCATTCCCACCTCCATCCCGACACCCATCCCGGGTCTATCCCAGCCTCATCCCAGGCCCCATCCTGGCTCTATCCTGGCCCCCATCGCAGCTCTGTCCCAGCCCCATCCTGGCTCTATCCCAGCCTCCATCCCAGCTCTATCCTGGCTCCATCCCAGCTCCATCCCAGCCCCCATCTCGTCTCTGTCTCCTGGCCCCCTGCCCTGCTCCATCCCAGCCCCATCCCACCTCCCACTCAAAGGCAACTTCCCTGGCTCCTCCGGCAGCCCCGTGCCCCCCCCGGCCCCAGTCCCGACCCTGGTCCGGCCCCAGAAGGGCTCCAGGGACGTGCCCTGGCGCTGGATCCCCGCAGTCCCCTGTACCGCCCGGTTCAGCCCCGCTGTCCCAGGAGCGATGTCTGTACGCGCCGGTGCCACACTTCGCAGCCCAAATCCTGCCAAGCTGAGACCTGTCGAGCTCTGGGTCCTTGGGGCTGGATTTGACCCTCTCCCTCCCCTCGGCCGGTCCCTTTTGGGGCCAGACCGCCTCCGCACAGGGCTGTACCGCATTTGGGCCCCTCCATGTGTGCGCTGACTCCAGGCTGTGCCTGGGCAGAGGTGACTCCTCTCCCTGCACGTGGCAGGCCCCTGTCCCGCCAGCCTCTCCCCGGGGACGCCCGGGCAGGCGGCGAACGCTTGCAGGCTGCGCCGGCCTCCACGCGTGCTCGTCTGCTGCCTGGCAAGCGGCGCATCCTTGGAGCGCACCGGCTGCAGGGACCCGGGGCAGCGCCTGGTGGGAGCGTGAGACCCTTGTGCGTGTGGGCAGGGGGGTGCACAACGCGCTGCTCGGGTGTCCATGAACCCCCTCACCCACCCAGCCGGGGGGTCCCGCAGGGTGTCCTCCCTGGGGTCTCCCTTTGGCCCCTGGGCATCCCTCCAGCTTCGTAGGTGGGTGCACGGCCAGCACTGGGAGGGGGAACCGCCTCCCCAGGCTGGGACGGCGCTGGGAGTGGGCAGGGGTCAGGCAGGGAGGGCAGAGTGGCTCCAGGGCAGGAGGGACCCTGCCTGGCACTGCCTCCGGGCTCTTCCCATGTGCCGGAGCAGGGCAAGGGGACAGCCACAACCCCTGTGTGTTGGCAGAGCCCTTTCCACTTCCACATGGACCGGCAGAGCTCGCTGGAGATGCTGGTGGACGTGCTGGTGAGCGTCCTGCAGGCCAACGACTGGCACGAGACCAACCTGGTGCTCTGCCACCCCTGGGACATCTCCAGCTTCCTCAGCCTCTGGGCCCATCGCTCCCAGCTCTTCCTCCGCACCGTCCTGGACCTCGGTTTTCTGGATGAGCCCAGGGCTGCCCGCTACCTCCGGCAGCACAGGGAGCGCTTCAGGGCCCTCTCCAGCCCCGTGCTGGTACTCGGCTGTGATCTGCGGCGCGCTCGGCTCATCTTCCGGGCAGCTGAGGAGTCAGGTCTGCTGCCGCAGGAGTTTCACTGGATGCTGGGCTCCCCGCTCAGCGCCAGCGAGCTGCAGACCGAGGGGCTGCCCCTGGGGCTTCTGGCCTACGGGGAGGTCAACCGGCCGCCGCTGGAGCTCTTCATCCAGGACGCGGTGGAGCTGGTGTCCCGGGCCATCGCCAGCGCCGCCCGCATCCGCCCCGACCTGGCTCTCCTGCAGACGATGGTGAACTGCAACGACAGGCGCCAGGCGGGCGGCGAGTCCTCAGGGCTCTTCCTCTCCCGGTAAGGGAGGTGCTGTGGGTGCCCCTTTCCCCTGCTCCGGCTCCATCGTATCGGGGTGCACGGGGGGGGGAGCCGTGCCCCAGCCCTGGGGTGGGGTGAGGGCAGAGCTGGGGGAACCCAGGGCTCAGCGCGCAGAGCCCGGTGCAGTCCCTGGTGTGTGCAACCGCAGCCGTGGGGCTCAGCTCCCCCCACCCCATCCCTGCTGCCCCCCCGGACACACTTTGTGTGGGCTGCACAAGGGGGGGACGTGTCACTTTAGATCTCCCTAATGCTGCCTGAGCACAGTTGCTCTATAAATATTAATAACACTTGGTCCTGCCAGCATGGGGAGCTGCAGGGCAGTGGGGCCAGATCCTGCTGCGCCTCCCTGCCCTTGTCTGTGCCTGAGTCAGGCACCTCCTGCTCCCGGCCCCCCAGCCCCGTCCCTCGGCCACTCGCTCCTCCCGGCCACGGCCTCGCAGCCGGTGACGCCGGAGCTGTGACACTCTGTCCCCCCTCCTGCCAGGTTTCTGGCCAACACATCCTTCCACGGCCGGACGGGGCCTGTGCGCATGGAGAATGCGACGCTGGTGCGCCTGGAGCAGCAGTACCGCGTCTGGAGCCTGCGGCGGGACTCGCGGGGGGATCCCACCTGGGTGACGGTGGGCACCTGGCGACACGGCAAGCTGGAGCTGGAGGAGGGAGCGTGGCAGAGCCACCGCCAGCGCAAGAGCCACGGCGAGGGGGCCGGGGGGGCCCGTGTGAGGCTGCGGGTGGTGACGCTGGTGGAGCACCCCTTCGTCTTCACCAGGGAGGCGGATGAGGATGGGAGCTGCCCGGCCGGGCAGCTCTGCCTGGACCCTGGCACCAACGATTCGGCCGTGCTGGACGCCCTCTTTGAGGAGCTTGGTGCTGAGAACGGCTCGGTGCCGCGGGCGTACAAGAAGTGCTGCTACGGGTACTGCATCGACCTGCTGGAGAAGCTGGCCGAGGACGTGCCCTTCGACTTCGAGCTCTACATCGTGGGTGATGGGAAATACGGGGCCTGGAAGAACGGCCGCTGGACGGGGCTGGTGGGGGACCTGCTCAGCGGCACAGCCCACATGGCCGTCACCTCCTTCAGCATCAACTCGGCACGGAGCAAAGTCATCGACTTCACCAGCCCCTTCTTCTCCACCAGCCTGGGCATCCTGGTGAGGACCAAGGACACAGCGTCGCCTATCGGGGCCTTCATGTGGCCCTTGCACTGGACCATGTGGGTGGGCGTCTTCGTGGCCCTGCACATGACCGCACTCTTCCTCACCCTGTACGAGTGGAAGAGCCCCTATGGAATGACCCCCCACGGCCGCAACCGCATGAAGATCTTCTCCTACTCCTCAGCCCTCAACCTCTGCTATGCCATCCTCTTTGGGCGCACGGTGTCCAGCAAGACGCCCAAGTGCTGCACTGGCCGCTTCCTCATGAACCTCTGGGCCATCTTCTGCCTCCTGGTGCTCTCCAGCTACACGGCCAACCTCGCGGCTGTCATGGTGGGGGACAAGACCTTTGAGGAGCTCTCGGGCATCCACGACCCAAAGGTAGGAGAGCATCTGGGCTGCTTTGGATGGGATGAGATGGGGCTGAAGCCCAGGGACAGGGCGGTGGGTGGGTGTGTTCGTGTGGGTGTGCGTGCACACACATGTGTGTCTGTGTGTTCTGTCCTTCCTGCTGCATCGTCCCTGCTGCGATGAGCGTGACAGGTCTCCCCAGCCCCGGTCCTGCAGCACAGCCCCTCCTGAGGCCCTGGGGGGGGTGTGTGTGTGTGTGTGTGTGTGTGTCTTCCCAGGCCCCCAGGAAGGTTTCTCATCGTTCCCCCACCCCGGTGTTTAATCCTGGCCTCAGCTCCAGGGCAGGGGAGAAGTGGGTTCACGCTGGGGCTGCTCTTGGTGGGGCGGGGGGGGGTGGTGGGGAGCTCTTTGCCAGACACCCCACAAGAGCTGCTGCAGCTCCACGGGCTGCCCAGGCCCCCCCCCCCCCCCCCCCCCCCCACTCTGCGGCTCTGCATGCTCAGGGCCTGGGGACGTGTCCCCAGGGAGCCGGGGGCTGTTCCCGCCGGGGCTGGGGGGTACTGATGCTCCGGTGCCTCCTTCCAGCTGCATCACCCCTCGCAGGGCTTCCGCTTCGGCACGGTCTGGGAGAGCAGTGCTGAGGAGTACATCAAGAAGAGCTTCCCCGAGATGCACGAATACATGCGGCGCTACAACGTCCCCACCACCCCCGCCGGCGTCACCATGCTCAAGTGAGGGGCGGGGAGGGCAGGGCTGGGGTGGGGGGGTCAGGGGGTGTCCCCTCCTTTTACCCCTCCCAGGGCAGACATCGCCCCATCCCTGCAGCCTGTGCACCCCCACTCCGCACACACACATGTTCCCCCACCCCAGGGAGGGGTGTCAGGCGGGGGGGACCCTGGGGAAGGGGGGGGGGCGAGCCCCCCTCGCTGAGGGTCCCCCTGCGTTGGTGCAGGACGGAGCCCCCCAAGCTCAATGCCTTCATCATGGACAAGTCGCTGCTGGACTACGAGGTCTCCATCGACTCCGACTGCAAACTGCTGACCGTGGGCAAACCCTTCGCCATTGAAGGTTGGGGGGGGCTGCAGGGCGGGGGGGGTGCAGGGGGGAGTATTCTCTGTGTGTGTGTGTGCGCACACGCCTGTACACACGCATGTGTGCTCTGGCTGCGATGGGGCCATGCCCTGCCATGGCCATGCAGGGCAGGGAGGGTGCCCACTCTGTGGCAGCCCCCCCACCAGCACTGCCACTGTCTCCCCCCCACCCCACCGGGGCCAGGCTACGGCATCGGCCTCCCCCAGAACTCGCCGCTGACCTCCAACATCTCCGAGTTCATCAGCCGCTACAAGTCGGCCGGGTTCATCGACCTCTTGCACGACAAGTGGTACAAGATGGTGCCCTGCGGCAAGCGCGTCTTCGCTGTCACAGAGGTGCGGGCGGCTGGCCCCTCGGCTCAGGGGGTCTGACCCCCCCCCCCAGCCCAGCTGACACCCCCCTCTCCCCGCAGACCCTGCAGATGGGCATCTACCACTTCTCAGGGCTCTTCGTGCTGCTCTGCATCGGGCTCAGCGGCTCCCTGCTCACCTCCCTGGGCGAGCGTGTCTTCTACCACCTCGTCCTGCCCCGCATCAAGCGCAAGAAGAAATTCAGCTACTGGCTGCACACGAGCCAGGTGGGGCCAGCGGGAACAGGATCACCCAGCGCCCAAAAGATGCCCACCCTGTGCCGCTGATCCTTCTTCCCTTCCACAACCTCTTGCCCTCCTCCAGCCCCGGACCGTTAACCCCCGGCCCATCACCTCCCATCTCACTGTTCCCTCATTCCTCACAGAAAATCCACCGGGCTCTGAACATGGGCATGGAGGAGCAGAAAAGCCAGCAGCCAAGCTTGGAGCAGAGGTACGGCTGGGGCTGGGGGCCTGCCCTGCTCTCCTCCTCCTCCTCGCTGTGGGCAGCCCCTGTCCTGGGGGGCCACAGAGGGGCTTCCCATCTGCCAGCTCAACCCTTCCACCCCTCCCCAAAAAGGTGTGACCGCCAGCTGAGGCAGGCACCGGCAGCAGGGCAGCCCTGGAGCACCCTGCGGAAGGAGGCACGGCGGGTCCGCTTCCAGCTGGACAAAGCCCCCCCCGAGGGTGAGGGGTCCCTGTGGTACCCCGCGAACGGGCAGGCGCTGCGGCCCCCCGAGAGGGCAGCTGGCGAGAGCGAGCTCCGGGAGCTGGAGGAGAAGATCCAGGAGATGCGGGACCAGCTGCGCGCAGCCCTGGTGAGGAAGAGCGAGCTGGTGGCCGCGCTGGGCACGGCGAAGAGCGGCCGGGCACTGCCTGCCCCACCGGCCACCGAGGAGCCCCGGGAGGAGAGGTGATGCGGGGCGGGGGGCCGGCACAGCGCTCAGCCCGCTCCCCGGGCAGGGAGGAGGCAGGCAGCCCCAAAAACACCCCGGGTGGGGCTGCTCCGCAGTGAGCCGGGCAGGGCAGACCATCACCCGCTCCCCTCGCTGGGAGCAGGAGCAAAGAGATGAGGGAGGGAAGGATGGAGGGGGGATGTCCTGGGACTGCCTCCCTTCCCCAAAGCAAAGGCGCTGGTCTCTTCCTCACCTCCCTCCTCCCATCCTGCTGCCAACGGGGGTTTAAACAGCAGCCATCCACCTGAGCAGAGGGGGTTTATTTGGGGGGAAGGCAGTGGGTTAAGATGAGCTGAGAGGCCCCTGCAGAACCAGGACAAACTGCAGCACTTCTGCTGGCAGACCCTCTAGCAGCGCTGTGTTTTTAATCTGTGTAAATAAAGATGACGGAGAAAAAGAAAGTCTGCTTTTTCTCTTCCAGCTGCATCCTAAATGCAGCAAGGCTTGGGGCCAGGGTGACCCTTCCCCTCCCTCCTCCGCAGGCACAGCCCCACCACAGGACAGCAGTGATGAGGAGGAGGAAGGTGAGTAGCCCTCCTCCCGCAGTGCGCTGACCTGGCAGCAGGATGGGCAGAGACCCCAGCCTCCCCTCCAGGAGAGCCATCTCCAGGGAGGCAAAGCCGGGCTGATCTCCAGAGCCACCTCAAACCAGAAACGGAGCCTTCCTCGGGCAGATGGTGAGATGGACGTCACGGGCGCCAGCCTGTTTCTCAGCCCACAGAGTGCGGAAGAGCCTTCGCCCCCACCAGCGGAGGAAATTCAGTAACTCACAGTCCAACGGTGAAAGGACCGGGGCGAGAGAACAGCAGATCTTCCCTCCCCGCAGCCTTTCCACTCGCACAGAGAGGCTGCCGAACACCGGTGAGCACAGCTGCGACAGGGACTTGTGCTCCGTGCCCTCCCCGCCCTGCCACCACCCCTCCGAGCCGTAACGGGGCACCCCGGCACCCCAGGAGGGTGGCAGGGGCATCCGAAGTACTGAGTGCTCGACTTGCTGCGCCTGCCCCCACGCCACAGGATCCTCACACCTCAACTTCCAGCAGGAACCCAGCACAACTGCTAGCAGGACACCACAGCAGCTGTTAGATATAATATTTATTATTATATACAAACACATTTTGTACATTAATTAAATAGAATGAACTCTACTCTTCATTCATCAAATCATTTGGTTTGTTTCCCCCCCACCCACTCCTCTCAAAAGCCTATGATTATTCCTTGCTCTCTGGCACGTCCACGCCAGAGGCAGGGAGCCAGTCGCCAACAAGGCCCCTTCCCAGGAAGGCTGGCTGCAGAAGGGTCTGACATGCTGCGCATGAGCAGGCTCCCCCACTCCCATAGCAACACCCAGGGCTCCATGAGACAAAAAGAAAAAAAAAAAGAGGGGGGCACCTGGGTGGGAAATGCAGAGAAAGTGAAGTGGGGGCTCTGAGCCCCCACAGTGCTGACATGGAAACCCTGTCCTGGTGGGAGACACCGAAATGCACACAGGAGCCCTCCAAGGACTCCACAAACGCTGCTCGGCTGTGGGGAGACGAGGCTGAACTCGGGGATGCTTCTACAGTGACCCAGCTCCCCCCCAGAAGAGCAGGGTGCCCCACGCGCCGCCTCCCAGCGCTGCCCTTTTCCACCACGTTTCTCCCCGAGCACCTCTCTCCTCTCAGCCCTACCGACACGACGCGCTCCTGTGTCGCTCCGCTCTACCTACAAGTGTAAACCCTCTTTCCAGCCATATCCTGGCGTGGGTCCAGCCCGCCCTCGGGAGCAGCCGGTCCCCGTCCCAGCCCCCCAGCTCAGCCCCGTGGTACCAAGTCAGGCAGTTGTATCGCGGAGGGGCACAGCCAGCTTCACCTCTGCTGCCAGGGAAGTGAGGGAAAATTAGCTGCAATGTCTTGGCTTGTTTTGGTTCTTTGCTAAACCATCTCATGCAACAATTCAGCCAGTGAAAAGCCGATCTCTCCTCTGGGATGGGGCTGATCTTAAACGCAAACGTGTCCCACTGAAGGGACAAGGCACTGAAAAGCAAACTACATCACCCACAGCGGCAGGAGCCAAAAGCAGAGCTGTACAGAGACAGAGCTGCTGTCCTCCTTGTCCCAAACATCGCTACAGACACTGACGCTACAGACCAGTTCCCAGCGGGTACTGCTCGAGACCATTTGCCTGTGCCAGGAGCTCCCACTTTACGCTGGGCACACACATCTAAGAGAGGCCAAATTCCCAAAAAGCCCCCACAGAGGTCACCAGCAGCAGAAGGGACGGCATTTCTCCGTGGCTGACCAGCATCGGAATCAACCCTGCTGCTTCCAAGCCCAGCCAAATGCATCTCCCCTGGGATGGAAGCTCTAACCCGGAGACGGCAGCTTCCACTCCCCAAACCCACTGACTGAGGGAAGTTCAAGGACAGAAAAAATGGGGCTGAACTGCAGTTTCTGCTTTGGTTATTGCCCAGCTTTGCCCTGGTGTGAGCAGATCTAGTGTTGGGGGAAGGTCTTAAGCTCCTCTTCCCCTTAAGTTTACCAGGTTTCTCCTCTGCCTTCTGTGGCTCTGCCAAGGATGTCTGAAAACGCTCTCCCTGTTCATACACAGCTGCTATTCTATCCAGAAAGCTGCCACACACACACACACACACGTGGTCTGTCCCAAATCAGGTCATGCTCGTGAACAGCGCCTGGACTGCAAACACGACCGCAGAGGGCAAAGCTGGGCAGCCGGGGGCACGGAAAAGCTGCGGCACGGAGCGGACTGCCAGGCTCAAGCAGGCGGCCTGCTCGCCTGCAGCCGCGACACGAGGCCCCCGAGCCTCGCAGGCCATGGGAGCAAAGGCCTCGTCCCTGCCTGCCGGCAGCCCCGCGCGCATCAGCCTCTCGTACACAAGCACACACCTGCTTTTCCCAGGGCAGTTCGTCGCAGCACTTTTTCTCTGTCCCAGCTGCTCTGCCTCCACTAAGAGGAATTCATGGGTTAAGGATGATGGTGAAGTGAGAAATAGTAACAAACGAAATCCAAATGCCTTCCTGGCAGTCCAGAATTACAGTAACAGGGACTCACGAGAGGCTCCTCGAGTCTGGCTCCGAGCAAGGTGTGGAGCTAGGTGTACTATCCACTGGCGCTGGGCAAGGGCTGCTTTCCCCCCGGTCCCCAAGAGCACGGCCCAAGCGTCTGTCCTGATCAGCGTCCCCCACAAAGGCTGGAGGGCTCTCTGCCACGGTGCTGTTTGCAAGGCAGTTCTTGCCACTGGGTTTCGCTTGACTGTCTGAGCCTTCGACAGCCTCAGTCTGCTCAGGAAGGGAAGGGCTGGGGACTGAGGCCCCCTCCTCCTGCCGCGGGACGAGGGGCGCAGCTGGTGCCGCCTCTGCGGTGGGGAGAACATCTGCTGCAGCCACCACAGATGTTGAAGTGACTTCAATGGTGATGGAGCCCATGGCCGTCTCCGGGTGGTCGCTGCTGACCCTGATGCGGGCAACCAAACCGGAGGCAGCAGCAGCATCCTGAGGGCTCCCGTTGGCCATGGCTTCGTGCACATTTGGCTCCAGGAGGGTAGTGCTCAGGTCGGAGAGAAACGAGGCTTCTGTAACGATAGCGGCTGTCTCAGCTACCCAGTTCAGATCGCTGCCAACAGAAGCCGCTGTGGCAGCGGCGATGACGCTGGAGGCCTCGCTGGGAGTCAGGGCAGCTGGGCTGCTGCTCTCCCCAGAGGGCCCGGCGGCCAGGTGGGGTCGGCGGCTCCCCACATCAACAGGGGCAGCTGTAGTGTTGTTGTTGAGGTTGTCTTGGAGCGTCGTCTGAGTCCCCTGGCCTACCTGCTGGTTCTGCAACAGCATCTCCTGGATCCTGATCTGCTGGAGAATGGCTGGCAGCTCATAGTGATGGAAGAAGTAAATCATCGAATGCTAGAGAAGGCAAAGGGCAAGGAGTCACTCACTGCGCCCGGGCTGTGAGCCTAAACATACCTCAGAAAACTACACCTTCCTCTTGCTGTAAAGACAGCGACCGGAGAATTCGGCTGCTCTGATAGCCAAGAGGTTATCTGAAATTTGGAAAGATTTACCCCTTCTACCACAATTCCTGAAAGCTGTTTTTACAGCTTCTCTCTGAAGACAGGCAATGGAGTACAACCCCTCTTCCCTTTTAAGGGCTGAGAACAAGAAGGGTAAAGGCATTTCTCTGGCCCATCCTCACCTCCCTGTCTCCATCCTGCAGCAGAGAAAGGGTCAACAGACAGACACACAGGTTTGCTTGAACCAGGATAGTGGAGATACCAATCTGGAGCTGGTCTTGCCAGCATCTTCACTGCACAGACCTGACCAACTCCTCAGCCTCTGCAAGGGAGATCTTCAGTGGGATTTCTTCCAGAAAGACGGGATAGAAATCCTTCCCTAACAGCTTCCAAAACTCACTTGACATCAGCCTACTGTCAGTCACGTGGCTGGATTTGAGCCAGTGACCAAAAAGTCCCACTGTCCAATAACCTTCTGTTCCATTTCCAACCCGGGGATTATTTCAATCTCTTATATAAATAAAGATTGCTACTCAAACTCAGCTTGACAAGAAGTTTGATAAAGCCCAACCTGCAGCTGATTTCCTTCACTTTTTAACAGCACAGCCAGTGTGAGCGATCAGCAACGTAACAATTCAAATCGCAGGCAGCCAGACCCCTCTGAGGCGTGCGGAGTGACCAGGACTGAATTCACAGGATGGCACCTGCCTCCGCGCGGCTGGTTGAGCTAACGTGCAACAGAAGTGGCAGCTACTCACCTGGATGAAGAGCCACGAGGTGACGAGAGCCAGGCTGCTGTACTGCCCGTTGAAGCGATAGTGGTAAGCATAGAAGGCAAAGTGGTACAGATAGAAGAACCTGGACAGAAAAGCAATAAATATCAGGATACGCCAACGGACAGGACAAACCTGAGTTTCTTCCCATCCCTAACTCCGTTCTGAGCTGGGGCACTTTGCACAGGGTGGTGCAGACTCCGTTAACAGGTAATTAGAATTGCCCCAAGAGTGGAAGCCCTGCCTGGGAGGGCTGGAAAAGATCTGGAGCAGCCTCCCCCCACCAGAGAACGGCACACGCAGCGAGAATGCGCAATACAGGAATGAGGTCCCAGCCAGCTCTTACCTCAGCCAATGCCTCTTGCTCGTATTGGTGTGGCAACAGATAGCATCGTACTGGTCAGCCAGCCACACAATAAGGATGATGTAAAACGCAGTTGTGGTGTCATTGAAGAACTCTGACATAATGGCCTCCATACCTACAGACAGAGGGTGTCTGACATCACCACGCTGCAGGGCACAGACACCAGTTCGGCAAAGGGCTTCCCAAAGGGGCACGTGAAGGAATCATCTGTCATTTCAGAGCTGGGGCTGCATGACCGTACAGCAAAGACCACCCCAGGATAAATTAGCTCTGTTTAAAGCAGCAGCTAAGGGCAAACATGTTTCACTGCTGACTGCAGTCACTACACAGGCCAGAGGATCAGCTGCCTCCGGACAGCACTGATTTTGGGTGGGGTTTTTTTGTTGCTTGTTTTTTAAATTCAAATTGTGCTAATGCAACGTGATCACAGGAAGCCTGAATCTGAAATGAACTAGTGACAGACAACGCTTCAGTTTATGTGATTTCCAAATTAACTGCTTTTCCAGGGGACCCAGAAGGACAATGCAGCTCACCTTGCCATCAAATTCCAGAGCCTTCCACCTTGTGAGGAGCAGACACACTAACCACCCACCGTGGCCAGGTCAGAACAGGGAATTATACTTTCTACAGATCCCAAAGGGACTTGCTGCACATACACAAGAAGTGAGCTAATGTCCTTACCTACTAGAGCCAGAATGACAGTGAGGAGGGGAGCTGCAGGGAACGCAATTGTCATGTTCATTTCCAGCATCTGTAAGAGGTCAACTGCAAGAAGGAAAACATACTATAACACAAAGTGGGTGTGGGGCCACGAACTCTCCACCCCCACATTACCCCCCCATTCAGAGCACTGCAACACGCAGTGAAGTCCACTGTCCCAAGTCCACCGTCCCTGATGCTCGTCAAGAGACAGAACAGCTCTTGCAAGCACGGTGACGGGAGTATAGGGGGAACATATTCCCTGTGCAGGTACCTGCAGGACCCTTCTAAACAATGACAGTCAAGAGTACATACACGATACACTGTGCTGGAGCAGGCACAGCATCCAGTACACCCTAAGTCCCTTAGAAAATCCTTACCAATGAAGACAAAGATCTGATGGTGCGAGTAGCGCAACAGCATCGAAACAGACAGCGTCTGAAACATGAGAACAGAAGCCAACCTTAGAGCCGCGCAGGTCCAGGGAGTCACTTTCAGAATCACACTACAGCAGAAGCCTGGACAGGCAAGCTTGGACTTGCAATGTTGCACAGTGTGCAACGTTCGTTAGTTTGAGCTACGCAGACCGATTTCCCAAAGAGTAATTAAGACTTCACAAACAGCAATTAATCTTTGTATTACTGCAGTGAAATAGACAGTAAGTAATTTGCTTGTAAAGAGACCGATTCTGAATATCTGAGCAGGTGCCAAACCAAACAGCAGCAGCAGCACTGGAATTAGGGTTTCTTCCCATCCTATACCTGTGCTCCTCCCAGCAGCTCATAATGCCTCTCTAAAAACCGTCACCCAGCACCTATTTCCTCCTCTCTCGCTGTCCACAATATTGTTGTACAAGGAGCTGCATCAGTGGACGGTCAGACACAAAGGGAGACAGTCACCCAAGACTATGAACACAGGCCTAGTTATCACTTGGGATCTTGTCTAATATTTATCTGTAATCACCTCACACATAATCACAGGAGTCTCAGTTCTATCTTGATCACTCCTGGCAAATTAATTAAACCTGTTCTTAAAAGTCTCAGAGGACAAACTTCTGCACGCCTGAATCTCCCTTTTGACAAAAAACCCCCACTATTTCATTCTATTTCAGCTCCTCTGCTTGTTTCACTTCTAGGACTTTAAGAACCCACATTAAAAAAAAATTAAAAACCAGAGTAGAACCTCGTACTCCACCAGCTTAGCTTTAAAAGCAGATGAGAGCTCAGGCCTGTGCTGTTACATCAACTATTATGCTGACCAGCACCAGGCTCAGAGTCCAGGCAATGCCTAGCTCCTGTCAACTTACAAATATGACCATGATGACAAAGGCTGCCAGATACGAAGTCCTAGCCATCCACATGCTGACAAAGCGATAGTGCTCCCCAGACACCACATTGCGAAGGAAACCTGAAAAAAAAAAAAGCCAGAAGTTCAGTGTGATTAACCCACACACTAAGAACAAACTTCCAGTGCCTTCTAAAGAAATAGGATTTAAAGCAAATCTATGGCAACACCTCCTCACAGCAGCACTCTTCTTGTTATGCAGTGCAATAAGGCAGTAGAAAATCACTTTTGCAGACATCTCTCCACTCCTGCTTGTTTCATTTTGTCCTTGACAATAATATCCCTACATAACACAGGGAACTGTTCCCTGCATAGAGATTAATCAATAGTCAGAAGATTATATTAATGCATCCATCATAAAAACATCAACTGCTCTGCACAGCTGCGGAAAGCCATTTCTCCAAGCCTTACCTTTGTTTTCTTCATTTTCAGCTAAAGCTTTGACACTTGACATCAGGATGTCATCATAACCCAGGAACTCGTCCAACAACAGGCGACTGAACCTGTCCCCAAAGCACTGATCCCTGGTAGGATCTAGAGAGAAGACAAAAAAACCCATTCGGATTGTTCATACTTTAAGCCACAGAGGTCTTCTCGTCACTCAGGACACATTTGCCAGCAGACCCGTGTCTGCACTCGGAGCTTTGGCAGTATAACTAAATTGGGCAGGACTGGGAGGGAAAATGTCACACCCTGACAAATCTAGCCACGCTGTCAAAATGCTAATGCAGTTCTTAAGGCCTGACTGATATCAGGGCTGTCATACTCTGTTGGTACAGACATAAAGGGAGTTTGCCTTCTAGGCTTGGACTATCTCCCTAGGCTCACCCCAACTAATGGTCCAGAGAAACAAGTTCTGGTAAGGCTCAGAGGGCCAGGCCGAGACTTTTTAGCCATCAGCTGGCCTCAGCGTGACACTGCTGGGGCCCACCACCCCCATCCACCCTCCTGCAGCAGAGGTCATGCAAAGCTTCCCCTCAGCTCTGGGCACTAACGAAGGCTGTTCAGTTCCATCCCATGAAGATGGTACTGCATTCTACTGTACAAACACCAATCAGCTTGTAAAAATAACCCAAATCCAAGCAAAACAGGAAGCACAAACACAAAAAAATTTTCAGTAAATTACTAGGATACTTACAAAGGAATTTGTCTAGCTGAATTGGAAAACCCAGGTCAGTAAATAAACATCTAACACAGAAACTGCCCAGTACCTATATGGGATGACTGCTTAATACTCCAGCCCAGCTGTACTTCAGTTTGATTAGGAGTAAGTAATGAACTCTAGTCGGATTCCTGCACTACAGCTCGTACCAGATCAATTAGGTTCACAGGCAGGAGAAGGTTTGAGATCATATTCCTGACTTGGACAGGTTTTAATGGAGCAAATGCCAGAAGAAGAGAACGCTGTTCCAGGAGAATGGTCTGCTGGTGCTAACAGAAGTACACTGAGACAGCGCCAAGCAGATCTGCTCAGCATCGTCCCTGACACATGCACAACTGCTTTCGCCACTGGGCTCTAACATTGGGCTGCTGCTGCTCCATGCTGAGCCTAGATCTTCAGTACCACGAGGCTCTTCCTTCCTCAAAGAGAAAACCGTGCTGGATGTAACATTAGGGCTCACTGAAACAGGCCCCACCATTTCAGACTACTCCTCTTGGAAAGGTATGACCTACTAAAGCAATAAAGACTCCATAAAGAAGCTCTCCTGCGTGGAAAATGGGCGCCATCAACTGTTACAAATAGTTTCCACAAGACTAAACGATGCGTAGGTATCCCTGCAGAGCACTTACCCACCCCTGCACCAGAGTGGGCTGGCTCCCTCACTCACCCAAAGTCACCACCATGACCGGGATGCTGAGGCGCTGGCGAGTGCTCTGGGACAGGCGCAAAAACCCGTACTCCAATGAGTACTCCACAATGTACTCTTCCTGCGGCCACACTGCAAGGGAGGGTGGGAAGGGAGACTCAACAGCAGGGTTTGCAAACAATTACCAAGAAGAAACAGCACCTCTTGGATTCCCTCCCTCCCACCACGTTCTGGAAAAGAGAATCAGTTGCAAACACAGGCTCCAGGTTTCCTTCAACCAATTTAAACCAGATCAAGATAAATTCTTTGAAATTGCAGCCCACTCCCTTGACATTAGTCCTTAATGTGAAAATTCTGGGAAAGCTTCAGGGCAGTGGTTCCAAGCTCTGTCGAGAGTTGTCCAGAATCTGCCCACATCTTTGCCTGGTGAGCCCTAGACCACTTACTCTTGCTCTGTTCCATTTCTGCTTTCTATGTGGTTTAGAAAACAGCAGAAAAACACACTTTACACCTGCTGAAGAGCAAGTAAACACTCCACAGGGCAAAAGCACCACACTTCTTGGGAGACAGAGGTCACTGCTGCAATTACAAATCTCAAAACTAAAGCAGGAGCAATTACCACTTTCCAAAAAAATTTTGGTGTCTGAAATTTCCTTGATTTTTTATTTACTTATTTTTTTTAAAGAAAGGTTCAAAACAGATGTTTTTTGCTACATCATCTCTGAAAGGACAACACCTCCTGCTTAAGTCGGAGCCAAGCAATTTAATCCCTCATCTTTCAAACTGCCACAGCATACCTTGCAAGAGGCGAGGGGAAGCAGCAGCCAGGCCTCGCACAACACCCCAGCAAAGAAGTTAAAAGGATACAATAACTTAAAAGAAATGTACCTGCCTCTTCTGACTTACAGCAACACATCCCTGACAGAAATGCCCACTTTGCTTCCCCGCCTGTGACCCCACTTCTTTAACAGCAGACACAGGCTGCTGTGTTTGTTTCATCTTTTGTTTCCATTATAGAACAGTTTTAATAAGCTCAAATGGAAATAAAGTGTTTAAATATCAACAAAAGAATTACTTCCATTGTATCATAAAACATTTTTCCATGGTAAAACATTCTGCCTAAACATCAAATTTGGTGTACTTATAGCACAAGAAACCTGGAAAAACAATAAAACCAGGTATTTGGGGATTTGGGACCCATTTGAAAAGATGAATTTTTTAACTAGGCCGGGAAGCAGCACAATTCTCTCTCCCACCACGTTGCTGGATCATTTCCAACCAGGCATTCAGCAAACCAAGGCACAGCCCATCAGCGCACACAGCACTGTACAACGTCTTCTACGGAACTTAAGCAACTAGTAATAAAGGTATTGCACCAAAAATATTTCTAGTCTTATGCGACTTAATGATCTTAAATTCAGGACTAATGAGTTCTGGATCAGCACCAAGCAAAACCACTGCAAGACCAAGGGAACAGTGCCATTGCAGTGCCCAGTCTCACAATCCTCCACAGCCAGAACACCCAGTACTTCTGAAGAGCAAAGAATTCCAGTCTTTCCAGGGATAAAAGTGTAGGCGAAAAAGGCAAATTAAATATGAATCCAATTGCTACGTTTCTATTTTAACATCAGTATTTTTTAACAGATTTCCTCCCCTAATCACTAGAAACAGAAGTTTTCCAACACTGGAATTCCATTTTAAATAATACAAAGCCACTAAATCTCCCTCTAGAGTTTATGAGACATTAGCAGCTTAAGTAGTGCTAGAACAAGGGGAGGGATAAAGCAGGATGATATCCTGAATGATGCAGAGCAGCAATGCTGTATCTCGCAATCCACTAAAACTTGCTCAGTGGCTTTCAGGATTAATTAGCTATTCCCAGTACTGGTGTTGACTCAGGGACCCAAAATACAGCCCAAACCCTGTTAATACGAGGAGGAATGTGCACTGTCAGTGGGATCCCTGCAGATCTCAAGAGGACAGCGAACTGCTCAGAAGAGGGAGGTTCACATTCATCTGATATATCTGGCACCGATCAGTGCAGAAACACGATGCCAGACCAAGAGACTTCAGCAAGTTTTATAGCCCAGACAACCCCCGACTCCCAGCCTCCCTCCAGGCGAAGGAAAGATCTTGCTGTGGATCTGTTGTTAGTATTGACAAGATTAGCCACAGGTGAACGCGTCAGGGAAGACATTTAAGGTTACTATGCACGTGCCCAGAGAAGCCAGAAGGAATGAGACGTGCAGGGAAGACGCATGGGGCAGGGGAAGGAGAGAGCACAGATAGCAGTGTGAGTTGTCTTTACCTGCTCTGGCTAGCATCTCAAACTCGGACACAGTCTCCCTCAGAGGCTGCATACCTTTAGTAGCTGCTTCACTAAACGAGAACTCCTGGCTTTCGTTGTGGGTCAGTGCCTCGGTGCTGCTCACCCGGGGTGGCTTGAGGAACACCTTGGGCTCGATATCCAGCTCAAACTGTTGGAAAATCGTGGCATGGAAAGTCATGTTAGCAGTCACTTCAGTTCCCATCTTCTGTGCTCCCTCCGTGCCCCCAGCGAAGGCCTTCACCACCAAAAGGAGGACAAGAGAGGCCACTTTTTTTTTTAAAGAGGCTTTACGTTCTATCTTAAACCATCAGAGGCTAACAGGGAGATTCAGGAAAAGCCAAGGAACACACTCTGTTTCCAGGCGACCGACAGATCACAGAGGGACTGTGGCATACTTAAGATTCTAACAAACCATTTCTCCCCAAACCCACACTCAGGTTTTCATCTCCTTCTGTGTCCACAAGGAACACGTCTTTACCTTGATGGAGCTGTTTTCAAACATATCCACAGTCATTTCCTCCTCTTCCTCCTCCTCTTCCTCAGCTGTGGACTCAACCACCATTCCTGGGAACTTCTCAACACCACAGAATTGCAGGAAGATGGGGGCTCGGCTCGAGTTGCGCTGTATTTCCACCCGCAAGATGCCATCACGCGGCCATTTCTCTCGCACATGCTCCAAGCAGTTAATGGGCGAGCGGGAGAAGGCGATGTGAATGTAAGCCAGGATGAAGAGCACAAAGAGAGCCTACACACAGCAAGAAACAAAGCAGAGACCATCAGCCCAACCACCCTTGGCCTGCTTACAGACTCCCCAGCTTTAACCATCTCTTCTTTGCCCATAAAGACACTGGGTTAATTCGGACAAATGGATTTGCAAGTGGACAAGAGCTTTTATGCTTTCCAACCCCAGTAGTCTCTGCATCAACAATAAAGCAGCCCAGAATCAGGCAATTTCAGCACTACCGTATCAAGAGGGGAACACAGCAGAGAGAACAATCTCCTTCTGTTCACAAGACCAGAGCTGCCACCGATACCTGTGCAGTACATGTGTCCTGCTGAACGCACAGGCCCCAGCGCCGTGTAAGGTCCTGCAAACCAACATCACCCCCAAAACGACTGCACCGCAGGCAAACTGACGAAGCACAGCACCAACGTGTGACGAGGCTCCAAAGCACGTTGAAAGAAACAGAAACGCATCCATGGCTTGTGCTCCTCAGCACAAGGTGTTTTCTGTTGAAGCCCGGAGAAGACTGCCCAACTTTACAAAGGCAGAATAAAACAAACCTCAACAAAAGACAACCCACCACAAGAGCAGGACAAGACAAACCCACAGCAGAACTGCCAGCTCCACATTCAGATCCGCCACTCGCTGCTGCAAGGTACGGACTCTGCCACGGCGGAGGGTGAGCTGGCCTGCCGAGGCTGGGCTTGCGGAGCATCACCACTCCCTTGCTCTGACTCAATCCAACAAACAGCTATAAAGCCACAGCAAAACAAAGCGGACTAATAAAATTCGTTCCCTATAGGGAAGGTAGTAAATCTAGCACAATGTTACCCAGCGCTGTCCAAAGTTCACAGCTGAAAGCTCCAAGAAATGCTGGTACAATAAGCAGTACAGCTGAATTTCATACACTCACTTTCCAACTGCATTAAGGTGCTCATTCCTAATTAAACAAGCTCTCCTTGCTACATTTCATTCTTGACCTATTTGCTATGAATAAACAGACTGGTAAACGCCACATCTGCAGAGGAACTGCATAGGAAGACGCTAGGGAAGGTAAATCAGAAACACCTCCCTCGTCGCAGGAGGAGCTGCAACAAAGGTGGCAGAACCACGAGCAGTTTCCGGACTCCGTGAACAGCAGTACGCAGGACCACGGTCTCCGACTTCACCTCCTACCAGTACCCCGTGCACAGAGCCGAGACCAGGCTGAAGTCTGGCTGACTCCTAATCCTGCGGGCGGGAGCAGGCTGCTCTCTACAGATGCCTGTGAATACTCCTACTTCCTCAGGAGTGCTTTGATCAAAAGCAGATGGCAACAAGAACCGCTACCAGCCAGACCACTCACTCTGCCTGACAGCCTTGCCGTTAGCACCATCCCCGTTGCAGTCTCCCTGGCTGCCTGAATCCAGTTATACAACGGGGAGGAAAAAAGAGAGAGATATTAAAACCTTGAATATTTACTGGGAGGGGAGAAAACATATGTGTCCAGTATGAGACAAGTTGCCCTAAATGTTTTATTGCTTTAAGTGGCTGAATTTTAGAAACTCAGAGGAGATGCCTGCTGTTATCAACTGGCAAGCTCCTCTCCCTGCTTCCCCTGACTCTAATTTCCCATACTGGCGCTGGTGAGAAGTGTCAGTGTGCACCCTGGAAGCCGTGGTGCAGGATTTAAGCTATGGGCAGTTCACCCCGCCGACACTGACAGGCCCCTCTGGGAGTCTCCAATCCTGCACCCACATCAACAAGAAAGCAGGCGGGTTTTTACCCTGGTACGCAGAGGTGTGATACTGTGCAGGCACAGCTGAGAGTGCTGACTGCTAAAAAGAAATGGGGTTAAAATGGGGTTGTGCATTAATCGCTTCCAGAAAAGACAAGACTCAAAAAAACCTCCAATAATCAAATATCTTACATATGCAATGTATCAAAAAAGAGCGATTGCTTGGAAACAGAAACTGCAACCTTTATGCCCACATTCCTGGACCTGACCCACACCAGCCTCGCTGCCCAGCAAGCTGGCTCAGTGATTTCCTTTTTATTTCCAGACCTGCTACCAGAGCTCTAGTGGTGTGGGGACCACCACAGATCGTTACAACTATTCACGTCTTTCTCACAGAAGAGAGGCCCACGGGAGCTCAGTGGACAGCTTGGGGCAGGTGGCCCAAACACGGGCTATAACCTCTAGCGGAGCCAAGCTTTTTTGCGTTTATTAGGACACGTATGCCTTAGCACCCGACTGCAGGCCAGCAAGAGGAACGTCCACTCCTCCCCATAAAGTCCCCATAAAGCTGCCCCTCACCTTGAGGAGGACGAAGAACTCGAAGACGCGGCGGAAGGAGGGTGGGAAGAGGCGAGCGTAGGTCACTGCCATCTTGAAGAAGAGCGCGTGGAAGAGGCGATCACGCACATTGATCAAGGGGTTCTGGTTGAGGTTGGGATTGCGGACGCCCCGGTTGTTCCCCCCAGCTGCCCCGCCGCCCCCGTTGTTGTTGGCCGGGTGGTGGTTGTTGGCGTTCGGCTGGTTCTCGGACATCCTGACACCCGCGGCCGGGAGCCGAAGGGCACTGGCGGCGCTGACCTGGGCCGGAGGAGCCGTTCCTCCTCCACAGAACGGACTCGGGGCGAGGCGGACGCTCCGGAGGGGACCTCGGGGCGAGAGTCAAGCGCTGCCTCTGAGGGGCCGGGGAGAAGTCCCGCGCCGGGAGCTGCTCGGTGCGGGGCGCCGGGCGGGCCGGGCAGGCGCTGCCCCGGTCCCGCTCTCCCCAGGGGTCGCCGCCCGGGGCCCGGCCCGGCCTCTGGGGCGCAGGCGCCTCCCGAGTGGAAGGCGGGTCAGGCCTGGCGGGGCCCAGGCCAGGCTCCCGGGCTCAGCGGGCCGCTGCCTCGGCGGGGCTCGGGAGCGGCGCGGCCCGAGCAGGCCCAGCGGGGACGCGGCTCCTGGGCCGGCCCCACGGCCATGGGGTTCCGTCACCGGGGCGGCGTGGCCCGGCCCGGTCCGGAGCGCAGCGGGCGCCTCGGCTCGGCTCTCCTGGCGCGGCGCGGCGCGGTGCAGAGCGGCCCGGTCCCGTCCCCTCAGCGCCCCGCCGCCATCTTCCTCCACCGGCACCGACGACGGCGGCAATGCGCCTGCGCGAGCGCCGCCGGGGAACTCTGGGACGGTGGTGGACTGGCGCCGGCCCCGCCCCGGCGCGGGATGCAAAGTAGGAGCCCTCCCGCCATGCATCGCGCGAGACGGTCGCTCCGCTCAGCCTCGGAAACGCCAAAATTTCTGATAAAACGGAGACTTTCGGGTATAAAATGGGCGGAATCGCTTGGGAGGTGACTCCATGAGGAAGGGCGCGGAGGCACAGACTGGTCTACTCGCCATAAGTGCAAAGCTATCAAGTAGGAGGGGTTCAAATACTGCACCGGCCACAAATAAACCCGTGCTCGCTTCGGCAGCACATATACTAAAATTGGAACGATACAGAGAAGATTAGCATGGCCCCTGCGCAAGGATGACACGCAAATTCGTGAAGCGTTCCATATTTTAGCGACGACCGCAACCCCCCCACGGCGGGGGACCCCTTTTGGACCCCCGCGCCGAGCCGGGGGCGCCCCGAGCCACGGCCCGTGGGGCTGCGGGCGGTACCAGAGCCCCCGTCAGGGTGCGGGGGAGCCCCGGGCGCGGCCTGGAGCCCCCGGGGGAGGTCTGTGCCCCCCCACCATAGGAGGGGGTCCCGGGGGTGAGGGAGCAGACGAGCACCCCGAGAGCTCCGCACCACCCGGCCCGGGGGGCTCAGCCCTGGTCCCTGCGCAGTGCAGGCCCCCAGGGACACCCGGCTGAGGGGTGAGCCCCTGCCCTGGGCGCCCCGGACGGGGAGGAGGTGGAGGGGAAGGAGCCCCGGGGAGGGTGGTGGGCAGGGACCCCCCAGCCCCGGCCCGGGGACCATCCAGGGCGAGGAAGACCCCGGCTGAGCTTCGGCCAGGCGGGGAGTCGCGGGGAAGGGGCTGCAGGGCGGCAGCAGGGCAGGGGGCCACACTGGCCGCTCTGTGCCCCCCGTGCGAGGGCCGTCCTGCTGCCCCCGTCCCGCTGTGCCCCCTGCCCCGTGCCCCCGGGGGGGCTGCAGCGGTGACCCGGCCCCTCAGGCAGTACCGCGGGTCTTTATTTAATGGCTCTTTTACAGCCCCAGCACCCGGCCCTACCCAGGGCGGGGCGGGGAGGCCCAGGGCAGACCCCCCCATCCTGCTCAGCCCCCCCAGAGGGCAGAACCCCACCGAGGGGGAGCTGGGGCCAGCCCTGCTCTGGTGCTCTGACCCTCCCCAGCGCCTGGACCGTCCCGCGGGGATGGCGGCTCCACGCTGGCGGGCAGGATGCGGCCAGGCCCCCCTGTGCAGCTCTGGGGGCTAGGGGGGCCAGAAGCCCTGGGACCCGGGGTCGTGCTGCAGTGTCGGCTGCGGAGGGGGTCCGTGGGGCACCGGGGGTCCGTGGGGCACCGTGGCCCCACTCAGACAGTGCTCTCCTGGTCGGTGTCATCCTCCAGGAACAGCGTGAGCGTCCTCCCGGGGCTCTGCACGGCTGCGGCCGCATCCTGCCCTGGGGCCGCATCCTGCCCTGGGGCCGCGGCCCCACCGGGGTCCTCGTCGCTCTGCTCCCTGGCAAAGTGCACGAAGACCTGCGGGGAGGCCGGGGTGAGGGGCGGCACCGGCAGGACCCTGGGCCCCACACCCTCGTGCCCCACGTCCCCCGTCACCTGGTCAAGGGTGGTCTGGGACACGGAGTAGTCCTCGATGTGGCAGGGGCCGCGGTGGGCTGCCAGGACGCTGAAGACGCTGGCCAGGGAGCCGGCGTGGGGGGGCAGCTGGTACTGCAGCAGCCCCCCATGCCGCTCCTTCAGCACGATGCCGGGGAAGCGGCGCTGCATCAGGCTCTCCACCGGTGCTGGCCCGGGGCTGCCCACCCGCACCACCACCGTGTAGCCGTCCCCAAACCTGCGCAGGAGAGGGGGGCATTGCTGCAAGGACTGGCCGTGTCCCCGTCCCCACAGGGTGGTCGCCCCTCGCTGCCGGAGCCCCCCCCCAAGCCCCCAGCCCCGTCACCTGTTCTTGAGGTGCTGGACGCTGCCCAGGCAGCGGAACCGGCCGTTGACCATGATGGCCATCCTGGTGCACAGCGCCTCGCACTCCTCCATGCTGCCGGGGGGGGAAGCATTAGGTCCCGTGGGGGCAGAGGGGTGCTGCCCTTGGGGGGTGCCCCAGGGGCAGAGGGGTGCTGCCCTCGGGGGGTGCCGCGGACCCTGGGGCGGGGGCTCACCTGTGGGATGTGAGCACCACGGACCTGCCCTCCCGGATGACGCTGAGGATGCAGTCCCACAGGAACCGCCGGGCTCGCGGGTCCATCCCCGTCGTGGGCTCATCCTGCAACGGCCCCGGCGGCGGTGTCAGCCCGGGCAGGGGCCAGGTGCTGCCGCGGGACCCCCCCACTGCCCCCACTCACCAGGAAGATGACGGGCGGGGAGCCGAGGAGGGCTATGGCCGTGGAGAGCTTGCGCTTGTTGCCCCCGCTGTACTTGCCCGCCGGCCGGTCCGCATGTGGCCCCAGCCCCAGCTTGGCGATGCCCCACTGAGCCACCTGCGAGAGACACGGAGGGGATGAGGATGGGGGTCCCCTGGGATGGGGGGACTGGGGTGTGGACCCTACCCTGGGGGTCTCCTCCTCCGGAACGCCGCGCAGGCGGCTGTAAAACTCCAGGTGCTCCCGCCCCGTCAGCAGGTTCGTGATGGCGTCGAACTGGGGGCAGTAACCCATGTGCTGGTGGACAGACTGCAGGTCGGTGAGCACGCTGCGGGGATGGGGACATGGCTGAGCACGCGGTGGGGCGGGGGTCAAGCTCCAGGGACAGGGACGAGGCTGAGCACACTGCGGGAATAGGGATGAGCACGCTGCAGGGATGAGGATGAGGATGAAGCCGAGCGCAAGCATGCTGCAGGGACCAGGGCAAGGAGGAGCACAGGGTGGGGACAGGGACGACAGCACGCGTGCTGCAGGGACAAGGAGAGCGGGAGCAGCCGGTCGGCCGCGGGGTGCCTCTGTCTCGCCCACCTGTGCCCTTTCAGCCAGGCCTCCCCCAGCGTCACCTCCGTGTCCCCTGTCAGCATCTTGAAGGTGGAAGTCTTCCCCGCACCATTCACCCCCAGGAGGCCAAAGCACTGCGGGGTGCAGACCGGGGTTACGGCAGCTCCAGCCCTGCCCGCAGCGCTGTCCGTCCGTCTGTCCGGCACTCACCTCCCCGGGGGGGATGGCCACGCAGAGCCGGTCCACCGCCGGAGCCTTCCTGCGCCGGTACACCTGCGCGGCAGAGCCGAGGCGGTGCTGGGTGCTCCCCACCCAGCACCTGCCAGTGGGGCCGGGGGCTACGGGAGGGACTGGAGCCCCACAGCGAGGGACAGGGCAGGGTCTGGCCCCACGGCACGCACCTTGGTCAGGTCCTTCAGCAGCAGGAGGGGGCCGTGCGGGGGGGTGCTGCCCACCCTCGCCCGCTCCCTGGCCACGTCCTGGTCCTCCTCCCCCAGCGAGGGCAGCTGCAGAGCCCGCGGCCTGGGGGCAACCGCGGCAGGGGCACTTCCAGGGCTGCCTGCCCCACGGCCGCCCCACGGTTGCCCCATGGCCGCCCCACGGTCGGTCCTCACCCAAGCCGCAGGAAGAAGCGGTATTGCAGCAGGAGGGTGAAGAAGAAGAAGATGATCCCCTCTACAGCCATGGCGAACATGTTCTTCCCTGCCAGATCCCAGGACAGGGGGGACACAAAGCGCCTGTCCCCTGGAAGCAGCGAGAGGGGCTGTAGGGGAGGGGGGCACCGGGGAGGGCCCCTGTGCTGGCCGGGCTTTGGGGAGGGGGAGCAGCCCCAACGCCCATGGACTCACCGAACCTCTCGAAGGCGTCGGCCATCGCCTGGTTCTTCACCATGTCGATGAGTCCTCGGCCCAGGCAGAAGTGGGGGAAGATGAGGAAAACTTTCTTCAGGACGCGGTTGATGTCGTTGAGGTTCTGCCGGGGCGGCGAGGAGAGGGGTGGGGGAGCTGGCGCCGGCCCCGCAGGGACGGGACGGGGGTCCGGGGCAGCCCGGAGACTCACCTGGTCCACAAAGAGCTCCAGCACGAAGGTGGCCACGCTGCCGTTGATGCCGATGAAGAGGTTGATGCATGTCAGGGCCACGTAGGCGGTGCTGGGGATGCTGAAGAGGAAGGAGGCCGGGTACATCAGGGGCGTGATGGACCAGCTGGAGGGGCAGAGAGGCAGGGGTTGGCCAAGGCGCACCTTCCGCCCCGGGGGGCACGGCAGGGCGAGCCGGCACCCCCCATCCCCATGATCCCCTGAGCTGGGGCTGCCCCCAGCCCCACCCAGAGCCCCCTGCGCCCCCCCTTCCCCAGGGTCCAGCCCCAGCGGGGGTGCTGAGCCCCAGCTGGGCTCCACTGGCCCTTCACCCGTAGAGCAGCAGCAGCAGGACCAGGGAGGGGAGGTTGGCGGAGGACACGTAGGATTTCTGCTGGAAGCAGAGGAAGATGAGGATGACCAGCAGCGCAGGGACCAGGTAGTTGCACTGCAGACACGGAGAAGCCGGAGGGGGGGGTCACAAACGGGACCTGCCCCCCCCCCCGGGAGCTGTACCCCATCCCTGTCCCCGTCCCTGTCCCTGTCCCTGTCCCGCACCATGTCCCAGGCAAAGTTGCCCAGCCAGTAGGTGACGGGCTTCATCCCGCTGACGAACTGCAAGTGCTTGGCCTTGCTGACCCGCTCCTCGATGAGGAAGAGCACGAAGCTGGCCGGGACGAAGGACATGGCGAAGATCACGCAGATGGAGACCAGCACATCCACCGAGGTGGCCATCCTGCCGGGGAGAGGAGGGCTCAGCCGGGGCGGAGGGGGGCCCTGCCGTACCCCTGTCCCCGGCACTCACAGGGCGGCCTCCGAGAGCTGCTCCTTGGTGAGGTTGAGGGGGTGGTTGGTGGCCGTGATGCCGTAGAGCGCGGGGTCGGTCCCGGCAGGCAGCCGGGCACGCAGCAGCCCGTTGCTGGCCACGTTGAGGAAGGAGACCATGGCATGCCAGCCTTTGTTGTTGAACCAGACCTGCAGCCCAGGGGAGCCCGGCAGCTCAGAGCCCCCTCCCACCCCGACACCCACCCCGGCGCAGCCACCGGCTGTGCCCACACCACCCCGCTCCACGCCGGGCTCCTGCTCCCCTCCAGCCCCGGCTGGGCTTGGTCCTTCTCGAGCTGCTCCAACCCTGGATGGGGACCCGGGTGCTGCGTCCCCCACTGCCTCCCAGCTCTCGCCCCTGCAGGACCCTCAGCCCCGGGGCCGGGCGCACCTTGATGTTCCTGCGAGCATCCAAGCCCTCGATGAAGCGGCTGAGATTACCCAGGAGCCGGTCCGAGGGGCTGCCCTGGGCGTGGGAACACAGGGTGAGGAGCAGGCTCGGGCCAGAGCTCTCCCAGCGCCGGGATGCCGGAGCTGAGCTGAGTGGGACAGAGCCCCGGCTGTACCAGGGTGATGTTGAACAGTGCCCGGAGCTCCAGCACCACCTCGTCCACCTCCGCCGCCGATGGCAGGGCCTGGGAGCCGCCGGCGCCCAGAGAAAAGCCACCGTACCTTGTTGGGGAAGAGATGGGCACTTCCAAACCTGCCATCCTGTGGAAACTCCCCTGGCCCCTCCACCCTGCCCTGGCCGCCCCCCCCTGCCCAGACACCACAGTGAGGGGCACACAGCGAAGGGCTTGAGGTTGCCCAGATGAGGGGTCTGCCCATGGGTTGCTCAGGCTCTGTCTGACCCCACAGGGGAGCTCCTGCCCGCTCCCCCCCCGAATCTGCGTGAGACCCCGGCCCCTCCCCGGGCTCACCTCTGCTCGTTCACCCACTTCTTGTTCCTCAGCCTGAAAGAAATGGGGTTGTGGGGAGAAATACCCCTGAGAAGATGTTCTGGCAGTGCCTGCCCGCCCGGCCACGAGCCCCCCGGCGCTTCCCCCTTATCCTGCAGTGCCCTCGCTGCCACCAGCCCTGGCTGGGTTTGGTCCCCAGTGTCACTCCCTGCTCCCACCGCGGTGGCAGCCTGTGCTAAAGCCCTGCCCTGTCTTCCTTGCAGTGTCCCCGCAGTGTCCCCGCGGTGTCCCCGGCCCCAGCACTCACCCCCGGAGGATGATCTGGGGGTAGGTCTTCACCAGGTAGTCGGAGATGTTCCTGCCGGTCAGGTTCTGCAGGACGTCGCCCGTGCCCCTTTGCACCTGGGGGGGACGGACAGACGGGCTGGATGGACACACAGCGTCCCTGCAGCATCACCTGCACCCGCACCTGGCAGCGCCGGTGCCCCAGGGCCGGGCTGGCCCCGCTGTGGGCTGGGGGTTACCTGGGGCGGCGGGAGCCCCCCAGCCCCCTCGGGGCAGTCGGGCAGCATCCTGTGAGCCCCCGGCCCGCTGCACTGGCAGGGGGGGGATGGCTCAGCCCGCGTCCAGTTCCCACGCCGCAGTGCTTCCAGCAGGGCCGGGGGGGCCGGGGGGGCCGAGAAGCCGTCAGGGTGGGAAGCTGGTGGGCACGGCCCCGTCCTGGGCACCCGGCACCGCGGGGAGAGAGAGACCCCCGTTACAAGCCTGGCGTGAGCCAGAGGCATCGGGACCTACCCCTGCCCACAGCTGCCATCGTCCCCCCGCTGCGGGGATGGCTGGGGGGCTGCGGCATCGCACCGGCTGGCAGGGCTGCTCCCGGGGGAGAGGTGGGCACCGAGGCAGGGGCCGAGCCCCAGCCGCCCGCTCCCAGCCCCTCCAGCCCCCGGCTCCGCGGGGCGCAGGCACTCACGCCTCCCCAGCATCCTTCATGCAGTTGGTGCCGAAGCCCGGCTCGGCCAGGAGCGCGCCCAGGAGCCGAGCTGTGTCGGGGTCCCCCGGCGCATCGTTGCTGCCGGGAGATGTGAGAGTGAGATGGTAGCAGTGGGGCCCAGGGGCACACGGGGATGGGGGGCACAGAGGGACACGGGGACAGGGATGAGCACACACCTGAAGAAGGTGAACTGCTGCCCGTACATCCAGGGCTGGAGGCGCAGCGGTGGGTACTTCCCGAAGGGCGGCACGATGAGGCTGAAGAGCAGTGCAATGCAGACGAAGACGGCAGGCAGGACGATCTGTCGGGGGCCAGGGGTCAGGACCGGCTCCACACTCCCTGCTCCATCCCAGGGGGTCCCCCGGCCGCAGCACGGCCCTGTCCTGTCCCCGTCCCCCAGCCGCACCTGTGCGAAGAAGCCCCGGGTGCTGCGTCGGGCATGGAGCATCCTCTTGATGAAGAGGGCGCGGAGCTGCTGGCAGGTGAGCGCCCAGCCCCTCACCCTGCGGCAGGCCTGCCCGGCCGCCCCCCGCAGCAGGTCTGTCTCTCGGGGCTCCTCCGCTGCAAGGACAGAGATGGGTCCGGCCCCGGCTCCGGCAGAGCCGGCAGCAAGGGGCAGGGGCTCGTGCCAGGCAGTGTGTGGGGGGACGGTGTGCTGGCAGGGACGTCCCCCCACCCCAGCAGGGACAGGGTGCTGCATGCGGGGATGTGATGGGACCCCCAGCCCCCCCAGCCCCCAGCTCCTACCTCGCCGGGCTCCTTGGGCTCAGTGTAAAGGAGAGGAAAGAGGGGTTATAGCCACGCCGGTGCCTGCCCGGCTGGGGTTAGCACCAACCCAGGGCAGAGCCAGCTCCCCAAACTACCACAGCCTCCCCCGACTCCTGCAGCTGCCCCCCCGCCAGCTCTACCTCCAGGAGAAGGGGCATGGATACGTCCCCTGGGATTTCATGTCCCATCCCAACCCCTGCACAGAGCCAGGCTCCCCCAAACCCACCACCGTCCCTGCCCCTTGCCCTGCCTGACACCCTGGGGAACACCCCAAGACCGGGCAGGAGCGATGCAGCGCGGGTGTCCCTGAGCCTCCCCCTGCCCACTGCCTGCCCAAAGGGATGAGCGCCCGAAGGGATGACTGCTTGGATGGATGTGTGCCCGGATGGACACATGCCACGGCCCCAACCCAGGGGGTGAAGGCGGAGGGCACCCAGCAGCAGGGGCTGGGTGGCTTGGGGGTCCCAGGTCCCAGCTCCCCCCACCTTACCCAGCTCCCCATCGGCTGCTTCCGCGTCCCCTCCCTCGCCGGGGACTGTTCTCCTGGTGCCTGACAAAACGGGGGTGAGCACCAGGGTGGGACCAAGGCCACAGCCTGTGACACCTCCCTGCACCCATGGGTGCTCCCAGCAGGGATGCCACCCCTGGGAAGGGCAAGAGCCACACGGGGTGCTGGGGACACCCACACCCCTCTGCTCTGGGCTGCTGAGCATCTCTCCCCGCCCCCCCCTGCACCCCGGCACCCTGAAGCTCAGCTCCAGCCAGCACCGAGGCATTTTACCTGCCGTGTCAGTGTCCACCCCCGTGTCCTGGGCCACCTTCAGAAAGATCTGAGGGCAGGAGGGGGCTGGCATTAAACACGGCCGCCAGTGCCCTCCGCCCCGGCGAGGCAAATGCCCCAAGTCACGGGCAGCCCCCGGCAGAGCTCCAGGGAGGGTGGGCACCCCAGGAGCCGCAGCTCCTCCGGGTACCTCTTCCAGGGTGGTGTCAGAGATGCCATAGCTGGAGATGCCTAGTTCCCCCAGGCGGGCGTCCAGCTCGCGGAAGAGGCCCCCGAAGGCCCCGTCTTTGGCCCCACTGTAGGGCAGGACAAAGAGCACCTCGTGCCCGATGTCCTCCACCAGCCGGGAGCCGGGGACCAGCTTCTGGATCAGCACCGACAGCTGGGCCACATCTGGGGGGGACGGGCAGGGCTGCAAACCTGGAGCAGGAGCCGGTGGCCGGCGCAGGAGCTGGCCAAAGCTGGCACGTGCCCTGCACCCTGGCCTGGGGGTCCCCGGGGAGGTTTGCAGGGGGCAGGAGGGCAGGGACCCCCTTCTGCCCCACCAGTGCAGGGGAGGGGGGCAAGAGCCAGCGGCAGGGCAGGGTGTGAGGCTGAATGTGCCCACAGGCCCCCCCAGCCGATGGGGGCTACACAGGGAGCACCCAGGAGGGTGATGCTGCACTGAGGGCACAGGGAGGGACGGGACCCTCACCCACAGTGCTGGCCTCGCTGCCCCGCTCGCTGCCCAGGCCCGTGTCGCTGCTGTGCTCCGAGTCGCTGCCATCCTGTGGGAAAGCGCGGCTGGACCCTGGCACCCTGTGGCAGAACCCGGCCCCAAGCCTGGGGCTCGGCACTCCCCCGATAGCCGGGACGGAGGCACCAGACACCCATTTGGCTGATGCTCGGCGGGGCTGAAGGACCCACCTTTTTGGTGGTGCTGGGGACGGTGCCGGTGCTGCTGCCCGTCCCAACCTGCTCCCGCTTCACCAGGGTGAGGTGGTAGCCGGTGCCCAGCCTGGCCTTGAGGAAGAGCGGAGACCCGCAGCAGCAGAGCCGGCCCTGCGAGATGATGGCGGTGCGGTCCCCCAGCAGCTCCGCCTCGTCCATGTAGTGGGTGGACAGGATGATGGTGCGGCCTGGGGGCAGGTAGCGGGCTAGACCCCGGACCACCTCGCTGGACCCCCCCTGCTTTGTGGGCATCTCCCCACCAGCACGTCTCCCTGCTTGCCCCACGGGCCCTGCTGCCACTTCTCCACGGCTGGGGGGCTCAGACCCACAGAGGGGGAAGCGGGGTCCTCCCGTCCCCCCAGCCCTGACCTTTGCGGTACTTGAGCAGCAGCTCCCAGATGCTGCGGCGGGAGTAGGGGTCAACGCCAGCTGTGGGCTCGTCCAGGATGACCACCCGGGAGCCACCCACAAAGGCGATGGCCACCGAGAGTTTCCGCTGCATCCCGCCTGTGGGGCAGCAGGGACAGCGTTGGGAGGGGGGGCCGGGGCTGTAGACCCCTGCTCCGGTGCTGATCCTGCCCCCCACACGCACCCGAGAGGTTCCTGGTCTGCTCCCGGCGCTTGTGGGGCAGCCCCGTGTCCTGGATCAGCTGCTCCATCTCCGCCTTCACCCGCTCCTCCGACAGCCCCTTCAACCGCCCGTAGAACCAGACGTGCTCCTCCACCGTCAGGCTGGGGCGGGCAGGGGTGAGGGGGGCAGCCCTGCCCGCGCCAGCCCCCCGCACCGCTCCCCCCGCCTGCCCTGCCCCTGCCTACATGTCGAAGAGCACGTTGTGCTGGGGACACGTCCCCATGGTTTTGCGGATGCTGTCGATATCGGAGCGGATGTCCCAGCCCAGGATATAGGCAGTGCCAGAGGTGGGGGGCAGGAGGCCGGTCAGGATGGACCTGGATGGGGGACCAGCGGGGAACGGGGGTCACGGAGCACAGGACTAGTGGGGCTCGGGGCCAGGGTGCCCTGCGCTACGCGGGGTGCTCAGAGCCATGCCTCGTGGGGACCCAGCACCAGGGCAGAGCCAGGCTCAGCTCCTGTCCCCGGCCGTGGCCACGCAGCCCCCCCCCGGCCAGACCCCAGCCCCTCCAGCTCACATGGTGGTGGTCTTGCCGGCCCCGTTGTGGCCCAGGAAGGAGGTGATCTGCCCCTCGTAGAAGTCCAGGCTCAGCCCGTTGACGGCCACGCGGTTGCTGTTGCGGTAAATCTTCACCAGGTTGCGGATGGAGACGCCGGGCTGGAGCTGGGCAGGCGGCTCCTCCACCAGCACTGGAAGCCACCGGAGGGGTCACATCCCAGGCAGGACCCCTCGCCACGGGGGGCAGGACCCCCTGCCATGGGGCAGAACCCCCCGCTGGGGGGCAAAGCCCAGGCAGGAGGGCTCAAGCCCAGCTCCGTGGCTGCTGCCCTTCGGCCGCGCGGCTCCGGAGTGGGCAGGGGTTCACCTTGGGGCGCAGGGAGGGGGCTGGTGGGGTACGGGGGGTGGCTGGCCGAGGACGGTTCTCCAAGCCAGTAGCTCTTCAGGAAGGGGAAATTCCAGGGCTTGGGGATCCCGTACTGACCTGCAGCAGACAGGGGCTGAGCAGGGCTGGGGCCGGGGGGGCTGCGGGGGGCCAGAGGGGCCACGGTCACCTGGGAAGATGCCCTCGAGGTACCAGGTGGCCAGGCCATAGAGACTGGCGTCCAGCAGCAGCAGTGCCATGGCTGTGGCGAAGTTGTAGGGGTCTTCCGGCACGGGGCTGGTGCCCAGGTTGTGCCACTGGATGCCCACTCCCTGCTCCTCGTAGAGGGAGAAGTACTCGCAGCCGAAGCCAAAGGCCACCGGTGACAACAGGCTCTGGCGGCGGCAAGGATGGTGGCATGGGCAGAAAGACCGGCCCAGAGGGGTTCAGGTCCAAAGCCCCCCACCCAGCATGCCCAGGGCACCCCAGGGGCATCGGGGAGGGGGCAGCCACGGCCGCTCACCACAAGGACGCGGAGCGGGAAGGTGATGTGGTCGCGCCAGGCGACGCACAGCACGTAGGGCAGGTAGAGGGAGAAGTAGATGATGCCACCACAAGCCGAGGCCAGGTTGGCGCGGGGGAAGAAAGTGCTGATGAGGAAGCACTGGCTGATGGTGGCCACTGAGAAGGTGCCGAGGAAGAGGAAGATGACAGCCGGGTCGCTGTAGGGCAGGATGTTTCCCAGCTGCGGATCGAGGCAGGTTGGAGCCTGCGGAGCCCCCCATGCCGGCTCCCAGCCCCCATCCTCTGCAACCTGCCTTGAGGATGAGGACGAGGAGGGCACAGCTGAGGAGGAAGGGGATGAAGCTGCTGAGGAACCAGCTGAGCCAGAGGATCCCGCTGCTCAGCCCCATGGTCTTCATGGTCTCCTTGAGACGCGTCTCCTTCTCGTGCACCACCCCCTTGATGATCATGGCCACTGAGTAGATCCAGGCCAGCGTCATGAAGAGGGGCAGCGAGCGGTTGAGGACCCGCAGGAACCTGGGGGAGATGGCACCGGCCCTTCCACCTCCAGCCTGACGCCCTGGGGCCGCGGCCGGGCAGGGGCCACCCGAGGCACCACCAGCCCCGCGCCACCTCCCCGGGGCAGCGATGCTGCGAGACGCTCGGCCCTGTCACCCGCCGCAACGGCTCACTCGAGGGTCCCGGGGGGGGGCTGCCCCCCACTGCCCACTCACACATCGTCCACGTAGCAGGGGTAGGGCATTTGCTGGACGTAGACCCCTGTCCGCGGGGCAGCCCCGGTCTGCACCCGCACCACCGCCTGCTCCACCAGGTCCTGCACGTAGACGAACCCCCCCCACACGTAGCGCAGGTCGCTGAAGGGGTCGGCCGCAGGGCCCGGGTCCCAAAACCTGGGGGCAGAGCACGGCGGTGGGAGGGGGGACCCCCTGCCTGTGGGTGCAGGCTGCTCGGGGGCTGTGGAGACCGAAGAGGTGGGCGTCCCCCGACCTGTCCTTGATCTTGTTGGTCCTCGTGACGTCGTCGATGTCCATGCGGATCTTGTAGCGGACGTGGCGGGGCAGCGTGGGGGCTGTGGCGTTGGTGGGGGGCTGGAAGACCACAGCTGCCCAGAACTGCTGCTCCTCCAGCAGCTCCAGGGCCCGGGCCACCAGCTGCTCCTCGGTGGCCACCGCCTCGATCTTGTCCAGGCAGACACACTGCAGGCAGGGCAGGCAGGGCTCAGCGGGGCGCGGGGAGCCGGCCCGCCCGGGCAGCTGGGGCGACACGCACCTCCATGAACTGCGACAGCGCGCTCAGGACCGTGTCGACATCAGCATACACCTGGTGCCAGGTGAGCCCCGGCCCCGCTGCCGGCCCCGCCAGGAACCCGGCCAGTGCCAGCAGCTTCCAGGAGGTGCCGTTGAGGAACCCGTCCAGGAGCTGGGCCATCCCCGGGGCCAGCAGCAGGTCCTGCAAAGCACCAGGGTACCGCAGGGCGATGCAGCCCAGCCCGCTCCCAGCCAGGAGCCCCGCTGCACCCCACCACACCCCCACCCTGCACCCCACCACAGCCCCGTCCCCGATGGGGAGAGGGTCTGGGGGTCACGCACCCGGAGGACCTGCATCTCCAGGCTGCCGTTGAGGAAGGCGTAGATGCGGGGTCCCAGCTCCCGCCAGGTGCCCCCCGCCTCCCCCAGCACCGCCAGCTCCCGGAAGGTCCGGTTCACCTGCGCGAGGTGGGGGGTGAGGCAGGACCGGGGTGAGACACCCCCGCGCCCCCCCGCAGCCCCCCGCTCACCTCGGCCATGACGCTGTCGGGGCCGGGGCCCGGCGGCGTGTACAGGATCTTCCCCATGAAGAGGGGCTTGATTCCCCGCCAGAAGACCTGCGAAAGGGGGCTGGACTCCAGGCTGCGGACCAGCTCTCGGCAGAAGGGACCTGGGTGGGGGCAGAGCCGAGCCCTCGCCACCGGCCCCCCGCCGCCTCGCGGGCAGCCCCGGGGGGCCGTGCCCAGCAAGCCCCCGCCCGAGCCCCCCGACAGCCCAGCCCGCTCACTGCTGGCGCTGCCCGGGGCCGTGGCTCTCCGCTCCGAGCTGTTGCGGTCCAGGAAGGCTTTGACATCGTTGTCCTCGTACCAGTTGAGGGAGGGGACCCTGAGCCCCCCACCCTCGGGGTGCCCGCAGGCGATGCGCGACAGGGCCCTGAAGGAGCCCAAGCTGGCGGTGCTGGCGTTGGGGGCCGTCAGCGCCCCGAGCTCCCGCCGCAGCTCGGCGAGGCTGGTCATGGAGGAGACCTGGGGAGAGCGGGATGGGGAGTGGAGCGGGGCTGTGGGGGACAGGGACACCCAGGGACACCGTGGGTGGCGGGGCACCGCTGGGGTGCATGGGGGTGGGTGGGTGGCACTTGGGGGGGGGGCAGGGGAGCGGGGTGCTACCTCCTCCATCAGGGATGCTGCATCCCGCAGGAAGGTGCCCAAGGCTTCCACGGTGCCAGTGATGCCGCCCGCCTCCGAGCTCAGCTGTTCCTACAAGGGGAGCATGGGAAGGGGGTCACAGCCCCTCTGGCGGGCCCGGGGGGTCTCTGCCCCGGCACCTTCCAGCACCCAGCGTGTCCCAGCACCTGACCAGGCTGGGGGCTCACCGCCAGAAGCCGGGGGAGGTCGAGCTGGGAGAGGAAGGAGCCCTCCATGGCGCGGAGCTGGGGCCCGGGCAGAGCGCAGAGCCCTTGCTGCAGGCGCTGGGTCGAGGCGGCGTTGCCCCCCGCCAGGAAGCCCCCCAGCTCCGAGGCATTGCAGACCACGGCCTTCAGCGGGATGTGGGTGCCCGCCAGGGAGAACTGGTGGGACAGGGCCGGTCACGCCGCAGCCCCTGGCACCGCGGGTACTGGGAGTGGGTGCTGCGCCGACACTCACAATGCGGGGGCTGAGCCGAGCCCCCATCAGCTCGTCCACCAGCGCCGGCGGCAGAGACGTGTTGGTCCGGAGGAACCGTGAGAAGGTCTCGTCCTCCCTCAGGTAGTCCCTCACTGGCAGGGCTGGGGGGGGCAGGGGTCAGCCAGGGGGTCTCGCTCCCCCGACACCCCCTGTCCCCGCTGCTCACCCCTCCGCTGAGCCCCGCTCCCCCGGAGCCGGCGCAGGACGGGCAGGAGCCGGGCGAAGCTGCGCAGGAGCCGCTGCCCGTCGGTGCGGAGCAGGACCTGCCGAGCTTCCGCGAGCAGGCGGGAGAGGCTGTGGGGGCACGGGGCAGGCGGTGAGACCCCGGCCCCACTGCCCGCTCAGGCCCCACAGCCCCCGGCCCGTGCCACTCACATGGAGCCGTCGAAGTTGCCCACCACGCCGGGGGCCTCTCCCGCCGTGGGGTGCCGAAAGCAGGGGTTGTTCATGTTGCAGACGATGCCCTGGAGCCAGGGCAGGGTCCCGGCCGAGGGCAGGGCCTTGTTGGGGAAGTGGCCTACGGGAGAGGGAGAGGTGGGTCCGGGGGGGGGCAGCGTGGGACCCCCGAGGCCACGCACACGAACAGGGAGATGCCAGGGAGCTCCCAGCTCATGTCCGCCTCCCAGGTTTGTCTTCCCTGGTGCCACCCAGGGCTGTGCCAGGGCCCCGCAGGGGTCCCACGCAAGGGGGGTCCCTGGCAGGCACGGGGGGGGCCACCCCAGAGGGCACAGGACACTCACACTCATGCTGCTTGAAGGGCGGGTGGGATTGCCGCACTGAGATCAAGATGAAGAAGAGGAAGAGGGGCCACAGGAGCTCGATGGCCAGCTGGATCTGGGGAGACCCATGGTTGGGGGGGGTGTCCCTGTCCCCATCGGCACCCAGGGCTCTGCCTGCCCCCACACCAGGACCCAGCAGCTCCAGGCACCCTCCCGCCCCGGTCACCCGCTCACCCGCTGCCGCCGGCGGTAGGTGAAGTTCTTCCAGAGCAGGAGCCCCAGCTGGGTGCCCACGGCCATGGCGGGGGCGTGGGGGGCACGTGCCCGGCGCCCCGCTCGGCTCCGGCTGTGGGTGAGAGCGGAGGGGTCAGCACCGAGCTGGGGGCGACAGTCCGGGCTCTCCCCTCCCTCTGGCTTGGGGCTTATTGCACACGGGGCAAAGTGCCGGGCACACGGCTGAGCTCCAGGGGCTGGCAGGAGCCGTCCCGGCATTCCTGCAGCAAAGCTCCTTTCCGGAGCAAAGCCCTCAAATCTCATTCTTTTCTAAACCAAAAGCAGCAAAATAGGGCACAAGCTCTGCAAGTCTCTCCAGGTCAGCACTGCGTTAGGAGCAAGGAACCCGATTCACACACCACGCCAAGCACGGCGAGGAGCCCCGGCTACGGGAGTGGCTCCGAGCTCCGGAGAGCTGGACAGCCCGGGGGAGGCCTGGGACCTGCCTGTGCCTCAGTTTCCCCGTGTGAGGGATGTCGCCAGGCCAGCTGTGAGGTTGGGTGTTTCTGGTGAGACCTTCAGCGTCCCAGGAGGGGAAATTGCTCCCATGGAACGGCTTGAGGCATGTCAGCTCAGACACCCAGGCCCCACAAGTGCCCCCCAAGCTGTGCTGGGGCCCCAGCAGCCCCGGCCCCATCCCAGCGAGCCCCCGTGCCCAGCCACCTCCTGGGACTTCACCTGCCCCCGGACAAGGGCCCGCATGTCGGCAGCGCCCAGGACCCAGCAGCAAAGCGGCAGCCTCCCCTTCCAGCCGCGCGGGCCGGCTTCGTGCCGAGCCCCGGCAGGCAGATGTGGCACGACCGAACTCGCAGCTTCCCGCCCGGCGAACACCCACGCCCCGGGCAAGCCCAGCTCTGGAGCTGCCCCCCGGGCCACCGCGAGCTCCAGACACCCCAGGGCCACCCACGCTGCCCGTTCCACCACCCCGGGCCGGTGGCCGAAGACGCAGACTTGCCCGCCTGCGCCCTCGCCTCCGCGGCCTCGCGCCTCCGCGGCCTCGCGCCTCCGCCAGGGCCTGGGCCAGGAGGGCAGGCGGGCGAGGGGCTGCCCGCTGCCGGCTCTGCCCGCGCCGGGGCTGAGCCGGGTGCCCGGGCGCAGCGGGGATAAGCGGGCACCGGCCAGTGGGATTAGGATCCCGCTGGGAAATCCGGCTAATCGCCCTGCGGCAGGGCCGGCCCCGGAGCGGGGCCGTGGGGAGGATCCCTCCGAGGGGGCTTGCGGGAGCTCTGTCACCCCCGCGGGTGGGGGTGGCACCGGCCGAGCGGGGGGCAGAGGCGGGGGCGCCGGGACCGGGGGATGCTGCGGGGCTGCCGGGCCGGGAGGAGGCTCAGCCCGGGCGGGGGCGGCGGCTCTTCCCGGGACAAAACGAACACGATCGCGGGATCCTCCCGGAGCCGCTTCCCAGAAGGGGACTCGCGTGGGAATCTGCTCACTCACCCCACGGGGGGGGGATGGGGGGGGGGGCAAACGCGCCCCATGGCTGCAACCGGGAGCCCGGCACGGGGGAGCCCCCCCCGACCCCGGCACCCCCTGGCCCCGGTCCCGCCGCACCGCGGGGTGCGGAGCCACGGGGAGGCGGACGGACCGGGGGGATGATGGGGACATGGGGACAGCCGCGGGGGGACATGGGGACAGCTCGGGAAGGACATGGGGGCGGCGCGGGGGGATGAGGGGGACAGCCCGGGGGGGACACCGACAGCACCGGGGGGATGATGGGGACATCCCGGGGGGATGATGGGGACAGCCGGGGGGGATGATGGGGACAGCTCGGGGAGGACATGGGGGCGGCGCGGGGGGATGATGGGGACAGCCCGGGGAGGACATGGGGGCGGCGCGGGGGGATGATGGGGACAGCCCGGGGGGACGCTGCGAAGCCGAAGCCCGGCCTAGGCCAGCAGCGGACGGCACGGCCCCCCCGCACAGCCCCCGACCCGGGACCCCCGTTACCTGCTGACGCCGCCACCGCGCGGCCCCTTTAAGAGACCCCGCGGGCTCCGCCGGGCGGCTCCGCCGGGCTCGCGCGCAGGCCCCGCCCTCCCCGCGCTACAAAGTAGCCGCGGGCGTGACGTCATGGGAAGCGGTTCTTAAAGGGGCCCGTGCGGGGCGGGGGGGGGTGTCACGGGGGCGTGCGAGGGGTAGGAGCTCATCCCCGTCCCCCCCCGCCTCTGCCCTTGCCCTGCCCTTCCCCCGCCGAGCTCTGGCCCTGCCCCGCCCATACCGCACTCTGCCACGCCCATGCCACACCCTGCCACGCCCATGCCACACCCCTGCCCCACCCTGCCCCATCCTGCCCTCCGGGTGGGTGCCCCTGGGAGCCCCACGGGGCACTGGAGCCCCTGCCATGGGCGCTGCAGCCCGGCCGGGGGGGGTGAGACCCCGCGGGGGGGCACAGGCCACCCCACTGCCCATGGCTCCATGGCTCCATGGCCCCATGCCGAGGCGGTGGGCAGGGAGAGCTCCCACCCGCCCACCCTACATCTCCCCTCACCGGGCTCCTGAGGGACAGACCCTTCCCCACCAGGGTCCCTGAGCCCCCGGGGCTGTGGCAGCTCCGAGGCGGGGGGCACCGGGGTGGCGTTGGGGTGCCGGGCCGCAGCGATGGCCCCGGGAGGGTCCCGAAGGCAGAGACCGCTGAGTCACGGGCAGCGCAGCCGGCAGCACTGCGCTGGCGCCGGTGAACCTCGGCAGCTCGATGCTGCGGGAAGCGGCACGGGCAGGGTCCCCCGGGAGCAAAGCTGAGCTGCTCTCGTCGCGGCGGCGGTAACGCCCAGCTGGCGGCTGCGGCCCGAGCGCGGCTCTCTGAAACGCTGCATTTCACCCCAAAAGGTGGATCCCTGCCCGGACAGGGCCCGTGCAGGCACAGCCGGGGCAACGAGGGCAGGGGCACTGCTGGGCCACGGCCCTCGGGGGTCCCGGGTGGCATCACTCGGGTTTGGGTCCTGCAGGTCCCTCGGCTGCGCTCAGGGCAATGCTGAGCCCCAGGAGCAGCCCGCGCCGGCAGGATCCGGCCACCCCACATTTAACCGCAGCGCCCAGCTCTACTTCGCAGCCCGGCACGGGACGGCACAGCACAGCATGTCCTTCGGGAAGCTTTTTATTGCCCACACTCAGGACCAGCACACAGCAGCACTGTTAACGCCACAGCCGGTTCCCAGCTCCCGCTCTGCCCCTTGGGGACACGCAGCAGCTCAGCCCCCCGGAGCGCAGCCCCCTGCCCCACGGCCCCCACGCTCTGGGGTCTCGCCCAGGTCTGCAGCAGCTCCCACCCCGCCCAGGCATGGGGGCACCCGGCCTGAGCACTGAGACAAGGAGCCTGCACCAGAAACTGTCTCCTGCTTCAGTTAAAAAGGTGGTTTTTTTAAAGTAAGGCTTCAATATAAGAGCATCTGCATTAAAAACCCCACACGAGGCGAAGGAGCAGACAGGCACAGCGATGGTTTGTGCTATGCACCAGCATCCCCGGCCCCGCGCGCTGCCCTGGCAGCTGCCTGCACTCGGGCATCGCCCCGCGGTGCAGGATGCGGCCGTCGGAGTCAGCCTTGGCTCCAGCCTGCAAGGCGATCGGATTACTGCGGCTTTCGGAGCCGCAGCCGGGTGCCGGGTGTGCTGGGTGCGCCGGCTCCCAGCCCAGGGCCTCGGAAACTTGGTCCCTACAAATTCTGCACAAAAGGCAGTTCCAGTTTTGCTTCTGGAGATCACACGAGAGTGCAAGGCTGCTGGCGGTGCGCACACACACGCACTCACACACGCAATCCCCCGTCCCCAGGCCGAGGCCCCGCGGTGCCCTGGGTTCCCCCCATGCCTGGGGGTCTCTCCTGGCCGCGCTCCCACCGCGTCCCACCGCCCCGAACCCCTCTCGTCTGCAGAGCCAAGCCGGGTCCTGCCAGCACAGGGACAAGAAGCAGCACCGGGGCCAGCGTGGGCGACTGCCCGCTCCTTGCCGAGGCATCCGGGTGCTGCCACGGCGGAGCATCGCAGGGGCGGCGCGGTGGGCGCCGGGTGAGAACGCGTCCTCTTGGCTGTGTGAGAGGAGACACCGTCCACTCCTCGGCGCTGGAGCATCCGCCGCCTTTCCGCTGCAAATGCCGGGGCTGCACTGGGGCCTGGGGACGCCCGCAGGCTGCGGGAAATGGCTGGTCTCTTCTCTAGAAACGGGGTCTTTATTTCCTTGCTCAGAAAAATAGATTCCTTTCAAAATTAAAAAAAAAAAAAAAGTTTAAAAAGAGGGAATGACGAAAATAGAGGCTGGAATGTCGCTGGCAGCAGGGTCTGTATACGAGATGGTGCGAGACGGGGCTGGGCGACGTCCCGCTCAGTAGCTCTCCTCCTCCTCGCGGTAGTAGTGGTACCCGGGGGGGTCCCCACTCTGGTCGCAGGCGGCATTGGCCACCTCACCCTGGCTGCCCTGCGGGCAGTACTTGGGGTCATAGATCTGGCGGCCCAAGCCGAAGACCTGCCCGCTCTGGTTGGCGCCCTGGTTGGAGCCCATCTGCAGTGACATGGAGGAGTTGTCGCACTTCTCCGTCCCCATCTTGGCATCGTAGATGTGTCTCCTGGTGCCGGGAGCCGTCATGCCTACCTGGAAGGACAGGATGAAGCAGGGCTCAGCCGTGGTCCCCCACACCGTCCCCCCCCACCACGGCCGCGGTGGCTCACCTGGCTGGCACACTTGTTGGTGCCCATCTGGAGGCTGATGGTGGAGTGGTCCATGGGCGGCAGGATCTGGTTCTTGGGGTCGTAGAGGTGCCTCCTGGTGCCGTAGGCTGTCATGCCGGACTGGCTGGCACACTTGTTGGTGCCCATCTGACAAGGGCGTCCGGTGAGGACCAAGAGCTGCCCCATGCGTGCCCCTTCTCCTCCCTCCCCGTCCCCCCACGGCCCAGGGGGCACAGCCAGCGCTCCCCAACCCAGCCCAGGGGCAGCGTCTCCAGGCTCCCGGCCATTGAGTGCCGGACACGGAGCCGAGATGGTCCCAGATCCCGAGGATGCTTGAGGTACCTTGAGCTTCGGGTCCCCGCAGCCACGCTCGGAGCCGTGACGGTGCTGAGGGTTTGATAAAACCGGCCCCCCCTCACCCAGCACCCCGGCCCTCGGGAGCACGCGTGGGGCAGCCCACCTGCAGCCCGATCACGCACTGCCCAGCTTTCATCTTGGCCTCGTCGAAGTTCCTCTGCTGCTTCTCCGAGTACTTCACACCGATGTCAACACCGCTCTGCATCCCCTTCGTCTTGGCCTGCCGGGGAGGGGCGGTGAGGAAGGATGGGGGTCCCAGACCAGGTCTCCTCCCTGGGCAGGGGGAGCCACTGGGCCCCACGGGCACCACCCCGAGCCGGGGGTCTGCCCAGCCGGTCCCCGCGGGGCTGCGCCCCCTCCCAAGCCGCTCGTCCCCGCGTGCTCACCATGCCCGCCAGCGCCAGCAGCGACACCTGCACCTGCGTCAGGTTCCCGCTCTCAAAGAGGTCGTTGGCTTCGAAGAGGTCCACGGGGTTCATGCCGTAGCTGGCCATGGCCTTGATGAAGTTGGAGAGGTTCTCGAGCTGGGGGCGGGGAGAGAGGGGTAAGACCCCGGCAGGTGATGGCAGAGGGGCCGGGGCAGAGCCGGGGGGGGTCCAGGGCGGCCGGGTCGCAGGCGGGGCTGCCTTCGCCTACCTGGTGCCAGTTCTGAGCCGAGCGGTTGATCTTCCTCACCGAGTTGGGCTGCAGCTTGTTCATGAGCCTGGAGGGAGGCAGGGGGGTAGGGGGCTGCGGCGGGGCAGAGACCCTGGGCGGCAGTGGGGCACGGGCCCCTTTGGGGAAGGTCCAGCCCATCTCCCCTGCCAGCGCAAGGCGATTCCCTCCCCCAGGTCCCTCCTGGTCCCAGAGCTCCCCCCAGACACGGGCACTTTGGGGGTGACTCCGGCCAAGCAGCGCCGCAGAGAAAACCTCCGTCTGCCACGAGCTGGTGGGTCCCACCGGGGCGGGCATGGCCAGACGCAGCCCACCCTTCCCACCCCAAGGGCTGGTGGGGGTCCCCTGTGGGGCAGGTCTCCCAGGTCCCATCCGCACGGAGTGGGGGCCAAGGGGCTGGGTGAGCAGCGTGGGACTCACTCGCAGAGGATCACCCCATCTTTCAGCCCCTTCTGGAAATCGGGCCCGATCTGCTGCCCCGTGACGCTCTCGATCCATGTCCGCAGCTCGGCCTCCTTCTGCGGGTCGTACTTCTGGGCGAGCTGGGAGGGGACGGCAAGGGGGCAGCTCAGGCACGGCCCCGGCGTGCACCCCAAACCCCTCGTGGGGATGTCCCCCCCCCAGCACAGACCCACAGCGAGGTCTGGGGACAGCAGCCCCATCCCAAGCACTGTCCCCGGGAAGCACTGGGGTCGCTGGCGGTGCCAGGCTGGTCCCCAGCCTCTGCAGGGCGGTGGAGTGAACCCCCAGCCCGGCTGCCCCCAGCCCCAGGGAGCTGGGTGGCGAGGTGGGTGCAGCAGGCAAGGCGGGCACAGCGGGCGGCTTGGACGGCCCCGGGATATTTGTTCAGCCACTATTTCCTGGGGTGCAGGAACCCCCCCGGCGGTGGCAGGCAGGCTGGGACTAAAGCCACAGCGTGACCCCATCACAGGGGAGGACATCTCCCCCCACCTCCAGCCTCCCACACCCTGTCCATCGGCTGGCTTTAGCCCGTCTATACGTACAACCTGGGCTGCCCCTGCCCGTTCCCCTGCCCGTTCCCCTGCCCGTTCCCCTGCCCGTGCCCCTTGCATGGGAATGGGGACGGGAGCATGAGCACGATGCTGCCGTTGGACACAGGCCTCGGCGTGGCCGGATCCGGCACGAGCCCACAAAGCACGGTGCCCCTCGCACACGGCAGCTTCTGAACCTCTCCAGGAGGATGAGGAGGAACTGCCCGTGGGGGCCGGGGGGAAATGCCCCTTCCAAGGGCCTGTTCCTCCCGGTCCGCTGGAGCCCACAGGATCCCGGCACCAAGACCCAGGGGTCCCCGGCCACGCGATGCTCTCCCCTCCGGCGGGGCCGAATGTGGCGCCGCAGATTCCTCGGTCACCGCGGCTATGCCAGGAATGCGGATGCCTCCTCCCAAATGGAGACCAGCTGCCCGGGCCGGCAGCTTCGCCGGCACCACCGGCTCGGCACCACTGGCTCGGCCCTGGCCCGCGAGGGAAGGAAAAGGCACCCCAGGCCGGGGCGGGAAGGAGGGGGCTGCACGGGGAGAGCCTGGGAGCCCCAAGTGCTGTTGCTGCCCCAGCCCGGCCCCTCCTGTGCTCAGCCGGCACCCGGGGACGGCCACAAGGCAGCCACCAATCTCTTGGCCATCCTGTCCATTCCTGGTCCCAGTATGCACCGGAGCTGCGAGCCCCGAGGGATCCTGGCCACAGGGAGACCCCGGGATGGGCACGGTCTGGCCCCGCTGCCCGGTGGGGAGACACCGGCCGTGCCCACAGGCCCACAGCGCCGGCTCCAAAGGGGAAGCTCGCCTGGTGCGGGATGGAGGGACAGTCCAGCCGAGCAGGGTGATGCTCACACCACCACGCGCGTCCCGGCCGGTGCATCCCACTGTCCTACCAGCTGATTTTCTGGTGTGTTTAGGCAGCCGGTGCCAGTTCCTCTTCCCAGCCCACGGCCAGCACAGGGGTTTCTCGGGGCACGGGATGGGGCAGAGGGGACCAGATCCCACTACAGCCCAGTTTGCAAGGGCTTGCACGGACTGGGAGGCTGCCACTGGTTTAACTGGTTCCCAGTCGGTGATGTCAGCCTCCAGCAGACACACTGGGGAAGTTAAACTGGCTTAAGTCTTGCTGAATCAAGCTGAAGCGCCCAAGAGCACGCAGCGGCGAGGCTCCAGCACGTGTCCACCCGCTCAGTGCTGGGGAGCCCAGCCCAGATGCAAGCAGGGGCCCGTCTTCACTCGGTGATGAAATGCAAATCCCCCGCGAGGCCAGGCAAGGAGAGCCCGGCCCCAGCCACAGCCACGCTGCCACATCCCCACGGCCACGCGCGGCCAAGCCCCGGCAGCGGTGCAGGCTGCGGCCCAGCGCCCCTTCTCCTGCCTGCCCCAGTCCTGTCCGGGCAGGTCCTGCGTCCCCGGGCAGGGCGCAGCCACGCAGGGCCACCGGCCGACTGCCCTGGGGCCAGGGGTGACCACGGCTCAACCTCTGCTCGCCTGGGGCCCGGCACAGCCCAGCACCGCAGCCGCTGCCCGTACCACCGCCCGGGGCGGCAGCGGTCCCGGAGCCCAGCACCAACCACAGCCCCGGGCTGCGCGGGGAGCACAGCCAAAGGGAAGGGGATGCCGTGACCCCCCACCCCCCCCGGCCCGGCAGGACCCCGTGCCCGCTGCCGCAGCAGCAGAGCCCCACTGCAAGGGGCACAGTGAAGGCTGCGACGGGGGCACCCAGAGTCATGGGGTGCACCCAGGCATCCAGTGCTGCTCGCCAGCAGCCCAGCCCCGTCCTCAGCGTTTCGGTCAAGGGGAGATTTCACCTGCCCGGGCAGGAGGGTGCTGGCAGGCAGGGCAGCTGCCTGCACCCCGCAGCACCCAGCTCCTTCCTCGGGGTGTAAACAGCCTGGCCGGAGGCACCGGTTCCCCTTTCCCCTTCCGGACCCGCGGCACCTCGGCGGCACCTCTGCAGGAGAGCAGCTCGGGCGCCAGAGGCCCGGGGGGCCGAGGGTGCCCCAGGAGTGCCCAGCCGGGGGGTCCCGGGCTGCGAGGGGTAGGCCTGGGCCGGAGGCTGCTTCTGCCCGCTCCCCCCGGGGCCACCAGCCCGGTCCCCAGCCAGGGCCGCGGGAACACCGGCCGGGTCGCAGCATCCCGCCGGGGGACGCGGAGCTGCGGGGCAGCAGAAGCGGCAGAAGGTGTCCGGAGCCGCGGGGGGCCGGGGCCATCGCCCCCAGCCCCGGGTGCAGACCGGAACGGTGCCCCGGGGTTTGCCGGGGGCGGGGGGGGGAGAGCGGCCACCGCACAGGCCTGCGCGGGGGTGGGCGAGGCGGCCGGTGCCCGGGACCCCTCCCAGCCCCGGTCCGCCGGAGACACATCCTCGGGACCCCGCGGGCAGGGCCAGGGCACCCCGGCACCGGGAGCCCAGCCCCGGCACTCCCCGCCCCTCAGAGCCCCCGGCGCACCGGGCGAGACCCCCGGCTCCCCATCCTCCCGGGACCCCCCCCGGCTCTCCGCCCGCCGGTGGTGCCGGGACGCCCCGTCTCCACCCCCGGGACTTCTCCACTCTCCCCGCCCCGGCGGCACCGGGTCCCCCCCCCCGGCTCCACATGCCCCGAGCGCACCGGGACCCCCCGGCTCTCCAGGACCCCGGGATGCAACCGGGACCCCCCCGGCGGCACCGGGATGCCCGGCTCCCCAGGGCCCCCAGGAGCACCGGGAGCCGCAGCGCCCGGTGGCCCCGGTACCCCCCGGCCCCCGACTCGCCCCCGCCCGGTGGCACCGGGCCCCCGTCCCCCGCCGCGGCTCACCCGGTTCTTGACCTCGGCGGAGAGGCCGTAGGACGGGCCCTTGTTGAACTGGGAGCTGCTCATGGCGGGGAGCGGGGCGCGGAGCCGGCACCGGAGCGCGGAGCGGGCAGCGGCGGCGGCGGGACGGGCGGGGCCGGGCGGGGCGGGCGGGGCGGGGGCGGGCCCGGCCCCCCCGCGCTGATTGGACGGGGCCGAAATGCCCAAATAAGGGCAGGAGCGGCCGGATCGCGGGGGGGTCCCGCACCTCGACACCGGGACCCGGGGGGGGCCGGGGGGCACCGGGAGCCCGCGGGGGCCGGGGCCGGGGCCGCCCCGGGCACGCGTGGGCACATCCCGGCAGGCGGGCGCAGGCACCCACGCACCTATAGACGGGCATCGCCCCCCCCCCGGATGCGCCCTCCCCGCCCCACGGGCACGCTCCGCGCGCACACACGCGTGCCCCCGACCCACGCGCGCTCCCCTGCACGCGCACACTCACCCACGCGGGCACCTGCCTGCGCGCACCCACGGCCACGCGCACACGCGGGGCACACGTAGCGCACCCACCACCCCCCCCCCCCGACCACGCACCTCCACCCACGCACACCCGCACCCACGCACAACCCCCGTCCCGCGCCCCGACCCCCGAGGGCCGCTCCCCGCCCCGCGGCCGGCAGATGGCCCACGAGAGGCGGCCCCGGCCCCGCCGGCAGCGCGGCCCCGCGGGGGGGTCCCGGGGATGGCGCGGGCTCCCCCCCGGCCGCCCGCGGGGGCCGGCAGCCGCCCCGAGCAGCCCCGTGGGCAGCGGCCGGGGCGGGACCCGGCCGGGGGTCCCCACGCTGCGGGAGCGGCGCCCCGGGGGGGCCCGGGGGGGCCCTCTCCCGGGGTTTGTCCGCCGCCACGCTGGGTGCTGCCGTAGGTGAGCAGAACCGCGTTGCCCCGCGGGCGGTGAGTCACGGGTGGGGGACCGTGGGTGCACAGAGGCTGCAGGCTGGCGGGGGCAGGGGCAGGGGCAGGGCAGCGACCCCGGGGGGGCAGCCGGGGCCGGGCCGTCCCGGCCCCGCCGCCAAGCCCGCCGGGGGGGCAGAGCCGAGAGCATCCCACGGGTGGGAGCCCCGAGCCCTGCATCCCACTCGCCCCGGCACCAGGGGCCTCCAGCTCCCACGGGACGGGGCTCGTCCTCCCTGGACTGATGGACACCCCCAAACAGGGGTAAACCCCACAGAGGCCTGGGGTGCCATGGGGGTCAGCCGCGATCTGGCGGCGCAGGGCTCTCTGCCCCCCGGATCCCTTTGTGCAGCCGTGGGGTGCAGCACCGAACCCCCCCCCCCAAACAGCTGCCGAGAGCCCACCGCCCCCGAGAGCAGCGGCGTCTTCCGTGCCGCCTCCTGCAAGGCTGGAGACGGGCCTGAGCCCCCCGAGGGGCAGCCGGGGTCCCCCTTCCCCCCGGCCTCGCGCCCTGGGTGCGCATTTGGCTTTTCCTGTTTCAGGTTCGCCTGCGAAGCCGATGAGGAAATAAGGCGGCGTCACATGCGCCCTCCTGACAGTTCGCCCCGGCGAATGTGGCCGGCGCGGTGAGGAGCGCGGTGCTGGCAGCCAAGCACCACGGCCACGCCGAGCGAGGGCCGCCGAGGGCAGGGGCTCGGCCGACCCCGGGAACCATGTTCTCCCGGAAGAAGCGGGAGTTGATGAAAACCCCCTCCATCTCCAAGAAGAGCCGGGCAGGAAGCCCCGTCCCGCAGACCCTACCGGTGAGTGTCCCGCGTCCCCCCCGGTGGGGCGGGGGCCATGGGGCCGCAGGGGCCATGGGGCCGTGGGGGCCACGGCACTCACAGAGCTGCCGGGAAGAGCCGTGGGGTGGGAAGGAGGACCGGGGTACGGCCAGGGGGTCTGCGAGGAGGAGGAGGGAGCTGAGGAAGGACCCTGCTCACTGGGCCTGGGGGGGATTTTGCCCCAGATGAAGGGGACGGAGCAGCCGCCTGGGGAGGCGGGAGGGCGAGCGGGGCCAGGGAGGAAACGGGGGGCTGCGGCAAAGGGCAGGGGAGCCCAGGGGTGGGGGCTGCGGCCGAGGGTTTGGGGAGGGCAGAGAAATCCCCAAACTTCCCAGGAGACAGGAGCGGGAGCAGGGGGGACACCCGGGCTCGGGCAGCCCCGGTGCCTCCGCTCTGCCATATATTTATTTACTTGTGGGCACCCGCCCGGCACTGGAGGGGTGCAGGAGGAAGCGCCTCGCCTCCGCGGGGTTGGCTGGTGGCCGGGGCTCCTCTGCGCACCCCGGCACTGCCCGCCCCGCGCCTGCGCTGCGCCCGCGCCCCAGCCCGCAGAGCATGGAGCGAGACGGGGCTGGCGAGACGGGGCCAATGGGGCCCAAGAGCCCGCCCGTGGCTCCTTAGCAAGGGGCACCCGTCCCCATCCCCGTCCCCATCCCCACCATCCTCCCCGACCCCCGGGAGAGGGGCCTATGGGTGGTGGACGGAGGGATGCTCGGCCGGGCGGCTGGGAGGAACAGCTACAGCCCCTACTCGGCGGGGCGCCGCAGGACGGGTAAAGCCCACTCGCCCAAACGCTCCCTGGACTCGCTGCCCCACGCGCCCGCCGTGTGGCTGACGGTACGGCCGGGTGGGCCCGCGGGCGCCAGCGGGGAGGGACCGGGGTCTCCGGGGCCACTGCACCCTCGGGTGACAACGGGGACAGGTTTTCGAGGGCTGGGCTGGCCCCAGCCATTTTGGGGTGGGGGCCTTTGGGCGGCCCCCTTGCAGCCCCACAGAGGTCCAGCCGACCCCGGGGGCAGCGTGGGGCTGAGCTGCCCCCTTTCACTCTTGCCCACGGCAGCCTGACGCTCCTGGCCGGGTCGCTCCCGAGGGGAAAGCTCTAGGTGTTTGCCCCGTCGGTACCAAACACGGCTTCCGGCCCCGCCGACGCCGGCCATGCCAAGCCATCAGCGCCCGGCCAGGGGTGCTGAGACCCAGCGCACTCGTGTCACACCTGGGCACCTGAGGGTCACTGGCAGGAGCTGCTGGAGGCACGAGGGTGGCCACGGGCCCCCTCCCCGTGCGCAAGGACCTTCGCTGGGCGCGTGGCCCCTGTGCGGTGCACAGACCCGGAAGGTGCTGTTATCAGCCCCTCCCTCGGGGAAATTTTAACCCTTGAAACTGGGGGGACCCTCCGTCCGTAAAATATCTGCAAAGTCTCCAGACAGCGCCTGGGAGGTGTCCCCATCCCTGGCAGGGTGGGGGCCGTGCCCGACCTGGGGCTGGGACAGGCTGAAAAAGAGGAAGGGATGTGTGGGGCCGCATCCTGCTGCCGTTTGGCTGTGCCAGGGTCCTCAGCACCCTGGGGACGGGGAGCTCCAGCACGGTGGGTGTTGGTGGGGACAAGGCAGGGTCACCCACATGGTCATTGTGTGCCCCCCCCAGACAAACCTGGACCCACAGGGGCTGGCGGGGCCAGCGGGGGCCACGGGGCGAGGGGGCAGACGGGGAGGCCGAGCCGGCTCCTGGCCTGTCGTTTCGGAGCCGATGCCGCTTCCAAAACCCTCGTGCTGGGGGCAGTTGATCTGCCGGGAGCCTTGGGCAATGCCAGCTGCCGGGGGCTGCCTGCGGCGTGGCAGGGACGGTGGGGATGGCGGCCCCGGCCAGGCGAGCGCCCGAACCCTGCCAGCTGCTGCTCTGCTGTCGTCTTCTTGCCGGTGGAGTCGCTGCCTGCACCCTGCGGGACAGCCCGAGACCACCCCTGCCAGCCCCCACCCCGAGTCCCCAAAGGCCTGGAAATGCCGGGGAGGGCTACGCCTCGTCCCCGCGCCTCAGCTGTGCTGGATCCTCAGGCTCTGCCAGGATACCTAACTGGGGAAACTGAGGCACGACACAGCTGCAGGGTCTGGCACCAGCCCCCCAGACAACAGCCCGTCCCTCCAGGCTGGTGGCATTGGGGGGTCCCAGGGTGCTGCCCTCTCCCCGCCCAAGCTGGGGTCCCCGCCGTGCCCCGCAGCGCCGGCCGTGCCTGCCGGGGCCTCACGCTCGCCCCTGCTCCCCAGGACCTCTCCCGCAAGGATTGCCTGGAGGCGCCCAGCTCCGGCCTGGGAGAGCTGCCCCCCGCCAGCTCCAAGCTCAGCACCAGCCCCAGCGCCGTGGGCACTCTCAAGCGCCCCACCAGCCTCAGCCGCCATGCCAGCGCCGCCGGCTTCCCCCTCACCGCGGCGGGCCCCAGGGCCGTGCCCAAGGGCCACAAGACCCCCACATCCTACAGCCCCATGGACGGTGGGGAGGGCCCCTTCATCGACACAGAGGACATCTCCCAGCTGCTGACAGATGTGGCCCGCTTCGCCGAGGCCCTGGAGAACCTGCGGGACGTCGTGCTGCGCGATGGTGAGTGCCGGGATAACTCCAGCTCCCACCAGCCCCACTGCTGCCCACACAGCTCCAAACCACCCACCACTGCAGGGACAGCACGGGAGCATCCCCTCCCTGGGAACACGGACCCATGGGTGGGGGTCTCTGCCCGGGCCAGGAGGGGACCGGGACCCCCGGGGGGCTGCGCAGAGCCGCAGCAGCCATGGGTAGAGAGTGGCGGGTGGCTGCCAGGAGCTCGGAGCCAGGATAACGTGGCTTCCTGCCTGCGAGCTATTTTCATCCGCCCGCTTTCCTGTTTACATCGTGGTGGTGCCAGCTGCCTGCCAGGGCCCCCAGAGCCCCGCGGGGCACCGGGCACAGCCCCTTGGGCCCCCGACTGCCGGACCAGCCTCACCGGGGCGGACGGCGGGATGGGGCGGCCGCCCCGGCGCGGGCACAGGGCTGTGTGGGCTGCGGGGCCACGGGCGCGTGTCCCTGCTCAGGGAGGCAAAGGGAACAGCAACGATCTCGTGGTCCCCGCGGCGAGCTGGGGCTGTGGGGGGGTGTCACATGATGCCGTGTTTTGGGCGCTGGCTTTGCAAACATGTTGACGCATCCCCATTTGCCGTGGAAAACGGCAGCGCCCAACCGGGGGCACCGCTGCCGATGGCCCCAGTGGCCGGATCCACAGCTGGGCCAGTGGGAACGTGGCCAGGGGTCTGCGCTGCTGGGGGGCCAGGGGGATGGCAGCCGGGGGGGTGATGCCTCCAGGTCCCTGCGAAGGTTTGGGCATTGCAGGGCAGGGAGGAAACAGCCTGGGCTGGATGGCCACCGTCCCGCTGCCATCCCTGCTCGGGGTCCGCAGTTACTGCTGGACACAGTTTGGGACAGCCGGGACGGTGCCGTCCCCAAGCCGGCAAAGAGACAGGGAGAGGTTGGGGCTGACCTGCAGGACGCAGCCATGATTTTGGAGAGTCCGGCTGTCCTCCACACCCATCCAGCCCCGTTCCCAGCCCCGCTGGTCTCCCCACTTCCCACTCCGGAAGGGGCCTGGAAACGGGGGAGGAAGCAGAGGAAACCCCTTCCCGACCCTGAGCTGGGGGCTAGGACAGGGAGCGGGGTTTGCCCGGCCAGGCGGCGGGTGCCAGGCTCCCATCCCAGTGCTTCCCTGCGGGATGCTCCTCACCTCCTAACAAGGCTGCCGGCACCCAGCCCCGAGCCTCAGCCTCGGTGGCTGGAGCCCGCAGCGGGGACGGTTCCCGGGGGACGCAGTGAGCCCGACTGGATGAGGCACGGCGGCAGGACAGACCTGCTGCATCCCTCCCGGCGACTGGGAGCGCCCGTCCGGTGGGGAGGAAGGGAAGGAAACGAGGAGGAAATTCCCAAACCGCTTTCAAGGGAAAAAGTTACTACTGAGGAAAAATGCCTAAAAGGTCGGGCTGCCCCAGGCCCGCGGCTGCGCCGGGCAGGGGACACACCGGCTGGTTTAGCGTGGCGAGGACAGGAGGGGAGGGCTGGGGAGGTGCCGGCCAAGCGGGATGCAGCCGTGCCCGTCCCAGGGAGCCCTGAAGCCAAGGGGATGGGCTGCACAGTCTGGGAGCCTGGTGGGACGCTGCCTGGGACGTGGCTGGCGGGGAGTGGACGGGAGGCTCCGGAGGGTAGGGAGGGGTGGCAGGGATGTGGGGCAGCATTTCAGCCCCGCTCTCTTGCAGACCCCAAGGAGCCCCAGCGGCCGCTGGCCCACGAGTGCCTGGGCGAAACCCTGCGCATCCTGCGCCAGGTCATCAACAAGTACCCGCTGCTCAACACCCTGGAGACCCTGACGGCCGCCGGGACCCTCATCTCCAAAGTCAAGGGTGAGACGATGGGGCTGGGACCTCTGTCCCACTCCCCTCCTGCCCCATGCCGGGATGTGTGGGGCCCGGGGAGCCCATGGCAGGGCTGCCAGGAGTGAGGCTGCCCCACGGACAGGCGGAGAGGGCGAAGGCATCAGTTGCCTGCTTGCTGTGTTTTAGTTTTAAGGACGATGTAGTGTCAGAAATGACAGAGCCCAGATCCCTGCCTGCGGGTTTCCAAGCACAGCCGCAGGAAAAACACTTAAATAATCGGATCCCGCTCCTGGCAGCGCCTCGTGTTTATAGAAGCGGGGTCTGTAGAGCCCAGATCCTGGCTGGGGCACCACCTCCTGCCTGCAGTTACACCAGCGGGGAGGGGGACGGCTGCGCTAACCGCAGGCAGAGCACAACATTTTGCGTCACCGCCCCGCTTCCTGGACACCGAACAGCAACCGTGGGGGGACAGGAAGCCTCGTGGCGGGTGGCAGGAGGTTTACCGTGGGGCTGGCCCCACGCGGGGCTGGGACAGAGCGAGTTCAGGCTGCCCACGTCCCCGGGCAGAGGGGTGGGAGCAGGTCCCAGCAGCGGGGGGGCCCAGCTTACCGGCTCCGGCACCCCAGAGGAGCCAACCCGAAAGGCGCCAGGGTCTGCCCCAAAGCCCTGGCTGCCGGCAAAGGCGCCATGAGCATCCCTTGGCCTGGGCGTCTGCCAAGTGCCGTCTGTGCCGGTTCCCGCTGCCGCCAGCAGTTCCTCTTTTGGCTGCGGGTGAGAGCCCTCCTGGAGGAAGCCGTCGCCCCTCGGAGCAGGGGGCTCCGGAGGTGCCGTAAGACAGTGGAGGCAGTGGAACAGGTCCACGCTCAGCAGCACTTTTCCAGCAGCGCTGGGTAACGGGAGTGAACAGAGGCATGAGCCAAGTGATGCTGGCAGGGAAGTCAGTCCCGGGAGAAATGGGGGGGGCAGAGACGCTGCGCTAGAGAGAGTCCTTCATCCATCGGGATGATCCTCGCCTCCCCGCTGCTCCCTCGAGCCCGACCCAGCCCTGCAGTAGGGCTGAGACCAGCGGGAGCTGGCAGGTCCTTCTCCCGCCTGACGGAGGGACAGGCGCTGCTGGCAACAGGGCTTCCGCATTTCCTCATTCCCAGGTTTCCATTACGAATCCAACAATGAGACGGACAAGCGGGAGTTCGAGAAGGCCGTGGAGACCATCGCAGTGTCCTTCAGCAGCACGTAAGGGACTTTTGGCCAGCCGTCCCCTGGAGAAGGTCCCCCCATGGAGCCCATCGCCCCCGACAGCCAGGACACATCTCCACCCCTCACCCCGTCCCCTCGCCCACACACAGCCCCACAGCGGCGGCTGGTTTGGGGGGTGGTTTGGGGACCGGAGAGACCGTGCGGGGAGGGCGGATTCCCTCCTCTGGCCGCTCGCAGCAGCAATTCCTCCAGCACCGAGGAGGGACCCCAAAGCCTGCTCGAGCCCATAGGCTCCATCTCCCGGCCCCTCTCCAGTGCTGGGCCAAGCTCTGCTCCTCCACCCAAATTATCAAGACCACATCACGTGGAGCTGAGCTGATCCCCGCTGAAACCAGTATTGCAGCTCCGACTGCCCTGGCTCTCACCCGCTCCCTCGGACGTGGGTTGGGTGCTGCTGGGTGACAGCCCTGGGTTGTCACTGCCCGTCCTCCCGTCGCTGAGCCCAGCCGTATTCCTCTTGTCACAGCGTGTCCGAGTTCCTCATGGGGGAGGTGGACAGCAGCACCATCCTCTCCATCCCACCCAGCGACCAGAACCAGGTGAGTGATGCCCGCTCCCATCGCACGGCTCTCGGGATGTGCCGGGGTGCTCAGACCCGGCTCCGGAAGGGACTGAGCCCCCAGCCCCAGACGCAGGATTCCCAGCTCACCTCCAAGCCCATCGGAGCTGCGTGTAGGCTTTGCCTGCTTGCTGCTGTACTCACCGCCATCCCAAGGAGGGGAAAAGCCACCTGGCAGCTCGATCCCAAGGGCAAGGTGGCTCGGGAAGGGATGGAGCAGCTGTCAACAGAGGCAGAAAACAGGGCTCTGCTTGCTCTCTGTGGCTCTGCCCTGGTCTGGTGTGCCCACAGAGCAAGGCATTTCTCCAGTGACGTTCCCGTTAGCTCGTGGCCTTCCTGTAGGGACATGGGCTGGGCACGGGAGACTGCCAGCAGAAAGGCTCCAGCAGCTCCGGGTTTCTGCCTTCCCTCCATCTGCCAGCCCCTCCAACTACTCCCCTTCCTCTTCTCTGATCAGTCCCTTTTCTTTCCCAATTCCCAAAGACTATGGAGAGCCTCTGCGGGGGGATCCCCAGGCCCGGAGGAGACGGCACGCCTTCGGGCATGGAAAGCTATGACACGGGTAAGCAGGCAGACGCTGGGTGCAGGGTTTGGGGTGGTGGGGTACCCGGGGGTTTGGGGTGGTGGGGTACCCAGGGGTTTGGGGTGGGGTACCCGGCTGGGCAGATCGGCTCTCAGGAACCGGCGTCTTCCCCATCACCGCCGCGGTTCTGCGCCGCACACAGCTCCTCAGCTGAGAAAAGGCAGCAGAGCTGCTGCTGGCACTGGGGGCCGGCAGGACACCGGCACGGCATGGTGCCAGCACGGATACGGGGAGGGTTGCACTGAAAGCTCACGGAGCTTGCAGGGGTGAGCCAGGCTGTCCTGGGGTTTTCCTGGTTGTTCCAGTGCTCCTGGGAGCTCGAAGGCGTTTGGAGGGAGCGGGTCAGTGAACACAGCGGCAGTAGAGCATTCAGTGTCTCTCTCCTCTTTCTCTCCCCACCTTCCCTCTCGTCCCATCGCAGGCCGTCCTCCTGCCGAGGAAGTGGACGTGATGCTGCAGCGCTGCGAGGGGGGGGTAGATGCTGCCCTCCAGTACGCCAAAAACATCTCCAAGTACATGAAGGACCTCATCGGCTACCTGGAGAAAAGGACCACGCTGGGTGAGACGGGGAGGGCGGCGGGTGGGTCCTCTCCGGAGCGGGGCTGAGCCCCTCACGGCAGCATCAGAACAGGTCGAGGTCCTCTACGATCACGTGCACGAGGCGGAGGGAGTCAGGCATTGCAAGGGCAGCGGTGAACTTCATTCCTGAAGTTCCTGATTGCTTTTTCAAAAGGAACCCAATCAGCAGGGAAATGCTGGTGTCTCATATCTCTTTTCACTTCCAACCTTCTTCTTCCAGAGATGGAGTTTGCCAAAGGGCTTCAGAAGATGGCAAACAGCTGCAAGCAAACCATCAGTCAGGAGGTACGTCCCTGTGTCCCTAAAGCCGCCCGGCGCCCAGGCTGTCGGGCTGTATCAGGAGCAAGCAGCCCTGGGGAGCTTCTTTGGCGTGACCCGGCTTCAGAGCCCAGGAGAACAAGCGTGCAGTTCTTGCTTGGCAAAATTCATGCGTCCAAACCAAAGCAAGGGATAATGCCAAGACCCTGGAAAAGCTCCTCCATCGGTAGCCGGTATTTCTGCCCTGGCCCTGCCGGGTGTGCCAGCAGGGAATACCCGGGCAGGCTCACACGCCAGACGTGCCGCAGCCCCTGCGCTCCAGCCCAGGCACCGGGCAGGCGACACCACGGGGCCCTTCCCACCCGCTGCGATCTCCCACCGAGCAGCCTCTTGGCAGCCTGTAACCGCGCTGTCTCGGTCCCGCACGGGGCTTTTCCCAGTAGCGGGCAGCCAAGCCGAGCCTCTTGCTCTTCTTCCCCAAACGCAGCACGGGAGGACGCGTCTCCTTCGCTTCACGGTGCGGTGCTGGGGCTCAGGGTGGTGCGTTCTCTCGTTTCTCAGACCAACATGCCTTTCCTGTCCATCTACCTGCTGGCCCTGGAGCAGGATATGGAGCACGGGACGTCGGTTCTGCAGGCTGCCAACACCCTGCAGCACCAAACCTTCCTCCAGGTGAGCGGACCAGGCGGCGCAGGCTCACCCGTGCGCACGATGAGTCCTGAGCTGGGTGACTCGGTGCAGGGCGCACGTGGTCTCTGAGGTCTGCGTCCCCAGGGAGCAGCGGGTGCCACCTTCCCCAGGAAAGGCCATCTCGGAGGGGTCTCCCCCGGCGGCTGGGCAGCGAGGGAGGCTGGTGGTCTCCTTAGTCCTCCTGCCACAGGCAGCTCTTCCAGAAACTGGAATCCAGTTGCTGCTCGGCTCAGCCGCCGCTCGGGCTCGGCATTCCACGGCTTTGCTCTGGCCTCAGCGGATCAGTGAGCCCAAGCTCTCAGGCGCATGCGGGATCCTTTGAGGGGTTAGATACAGGGTCCAGGAGAAACCCCCCAAGTCTGGCAAATCAAACAGCACCTCCTCATCGATCTCCACCTCATCCGAGGCCTCTCTGCATCCCCACGTCCCCCTCCAGCACCGAGCAAGCTGCGCCCATCTCCCCCCGAGAGCCGCTCTCCGGAGCCCTTTGCCAGGGAGGGAACCGATGTCCTGTCGTCGCAGAGGGCGGCTCTTGCTTAGCTCAGTCCGGAGGGAAACTGCGTCTGGCACTTCCCAGGCTGCCGATTTTCATCCATGACACAAGCCCTCCCTGTAACCGAGCCCAGATGTGCTGGGGAATGATAACAACCACCCCAGGGAACTTCTCCTTGCAAAGCCTTTTGCGAAGGGAAGAGCAGCGAGCGTTTAGCTCAGACCACCGTGGGGGTTGTTTCTCCCTCCTGATTCAGCCGCTAACAGTCAGACGCCTCGAACATGAAAAACGGAGGAAGGAGATCAAGGAGCAGTGGCACCGGGCGCAGAGGAAGCTGGTGAGTAACAGACACAGCCCGGGCTGGGTTTGTGCTCCCTGAGCCCAGTCCGGAGTACCCCCGTGACACGTACCCCTCTGAGGATGCCGGGCTCCTTGCCCCTCTCCGGTAGCATCAGGTGCTTCGTCCGAGGGTGCCTCCGCGGTGCTGGGGGACGCTGGGGAAACGTGGGGCACAGGGGCCGGGAAGGGGGCCCTGGGGAGCTTGCGGGAGATAACGAACGCCTTGCAGAGTTCAGTCCTCACCCTGGGTCACTGTTTTCACCGGCAGCAAGAGGCGGAGGTCAACCTGCGCAAGGCCAAGCAGATATACATGCAGCGCAGCGAGGAGCACGACAAGGCCAAGTACATGACCGTGAAAGCGGAAGAAGAGCAGCAGAACACCACCAGCAGCATCACCACCAAAACCCTGGACAAGAAGAGGCGGCTGGAAGAGGAAGCCAAGAACAAGGTAGGAACATGACAGCTCTGGGCTCTGGCTGAGCATGTGCCCGGCAAGAACCTTCTCACTCCTCGCTGCCCTGAGCTACGTGGACTGAACCGAGCTGCCCATGGATCCTCGGACACGGCGCAGGAATGCCTAGAGGAACGGGGTCCAAGTGCAGAGAGCTGTTCTTGCTCTCCTTACCTACGAGCCGTTTCCATCCCTTGCTCTCCCACCTCTCAGGCAGAAGAGGCGATGGCCACATATCGGACCTGTGTGGCGGATGCAAATACCCAGAAGCAGGAGCTGGAGGACACAAAGGTGAACTCCTTGCGGCAGATCCACGAAGTGATCAAACAGAGTGACCAGGTCATCAAGACGGTGAGTGGGGCTTGCTTGGGATGGACCCAGGGCAGGGGGGTGGCCGTACCCCGCTCAGGAGAGGTTCAGAGCTGCGTCCCCAGCAGACCCAGCTGAGCTGCTCCTATTTCAGATGAGGTCCAGGTGGATGTAGAGCTCTCTTCACTCCCTTGTGCTCAGAAAAGCCAAGGCTCAAGGCTGCAGACCAAGCACCGCTCTGTGCTCCTGATTTCTCATCTAACCTGGAGCTCCTTGTCTCTCTCTTCCTCATATGTCACCTCCCAAAGCTCAACGCTGATTTTCTCTACGTTATTTTTAGGCCACGATCTCCTTCTACCAGATCATGCACATGCAGACGGCTCCGCTGCCCGTCAACTTCCAGACACTGTGCGAGAGCAGCAAGCTCTACGACCCCGGGCAGCAATACGCCTCGCACGTCAAGCAGCTGCAGCGAGGAGACGAACCTGACACCCAATACGACTTTGAGCCCTACGTGTCACACAACGCCTGGTAGTAAAGCAGAGGGGGAAATCATTCCTGTTTTACACTCACCTTCTCTGTCGCTGGCAACCGTCCCCTGGGCTGGCACTGCGCTCCCCTGCAGAAACCAGCATGCTTTCAGCGTGCCTGAAGGCAGCTCCTGCTGGGAAAGCTGGGCTGGAGCAGCTGGGAATTCCCCTCACGTCCTCTCCCATGGCTGAGACAGGTTATCTAGTATTTACGAGAGGACTGTAGATCCCAAGACAGGTGGATAGCAGCCATGAATAAGGTTTTCAAGCGTCCTTCCTTCTCATCCACTCGGACACTCCCTTTCTCCTTCTTTCTGCCCACCAGGTCCCCCTTTACTCGGGCACGGAAAGGCAGCTTCAATGCCAATGACTTCTCAACGAATGCCGGCTCCGACGGGGCCGGGCTGCCCAAGGATGGGACCGTCTCGGAAGGAGGGGCGGGAGCCAAGGAGCAGCAAAGCGGGGCTGTGGGGGCTGAGCGGAGAGGTGAGCCCGGAGCAGAGAGGAGTCTGCATCGCCATCCCCATGGCACCACTCGCAGCCGGCTGCGTCCTCCTCCCCGGTCAGGAGCAAAGCAGAGCCTCCGTGGGCACCGAGGCGGGGGCTTCTGGTCACGGCAGTAGGGCGGGCTGGAAGCCTTGCAGGCTGAATTTCCTGAAGGACACAAAATCGGATCAATGGGGGTTTTTTGCTTTGGCTAGTGCTACCTAACAGACCATTCTCTGTCTTCCCATCTCTTCTTTCCCTTGCTGGATGTGTTGCTGAAGGCATCACAATCCCACCACCAGCCTGTCAACAGGAAACAAAGCAGCTTCCCTCAGTGATTTAAGCGTTTCCCAGAGTCTAGGCTCATCCCCCGTGTTTCTCTCCTGGACGCAGGATGCAGTCTCAAACGGACTATGTGTTTTCCTCTGCAGGTGGGAGGGGACACCAGGTCCACAAATCCTGGCCAACCTCCGTCACTGAAGCTGATAGCGGCCTGGATTCGAACGCAGGTAGATACCGAAAACAGCCCAAGGCAGGCAGTCCTTCCCCTTCTAATACAGTCAGCCTAAAAACAGAGCACCGGAGTTAGGCGAGACCTCTCACTTCTCTTTTTTATCTGCCTTGTAATAACACTGTGTTGTAAGTCACTGCTCTGATCCCAGTCTCCAATGGGATGGGATGGGATGGGATGGGATGGGATGGAGTGGGATGGGATGGGATGGAGTGGGATGGGATGGGATGGAGTGGGGTGGGATGAGGGACCCCTGAACCTTTACACTGTGCTGGCTGCAGCCTGCTGCACTGCAGGGCACCGTGCGGGCAGTTTCTCATTTTCTGCAGAGAGCGGCCCCAGCAGCACAAGGCACGCGGCTGCTTGCTATAGGAATCGGCCACGAGCATCAGAGTGCGCTCAGAAGAGAAACAACTTTGCTGGTAATCTCACCGGCTTGTGGGTTTTCTTTTGACAGGTGAATTCAGCCATAAACTCCAGCGGTTGTCTTCCAACGGCACCATGTCCTCCAGTGAAGAGCTGGAGGAGAAGGATGAGAACGCCACCCCCTTTGAGCAGAGTACGTGACAGCGCAGGAGGTGACGCAGTGCGCCTGCTGTGCACCCGCAACCACGGCAAAGCTAACCGCAGGTTGGCTTTTCCCAAATTCCGTAGTTCTGGAGGTAACCGGAACAATTGCTGGGAGGATGCCTGACGGTACCCCCGTGAGGAGCCCAAAAGCGTTTCCTTCACCAAGGGATGAGCTCTGCTCAGCCCGGTGGGAACAGACACGCCAGGGCTGTGCACCGCAGAGAACGGGCTGTTGGCCATGTTGCTGAAGAACTAGTGCATCCAGCCAGTCGTCTGCTCTGCGGCAGAGACCTCTCTGCTCGAGCTTTGCTTAACATGACCTCCTCAGGAGCCAGGATGCAGCTGCATTCCTCTCTTCTGCTTGTAGGCATCAACGGGATCACCCCAGAGATGACGGCTCCAACAGGGCCCTTCCGAAACGTTGGCTTATCCAAGGCTGCTCAGACTCATCGGCTGAGGAAGCTCCGTACCCCTTCCAAGTGTCGGGAGTGCAACAGCTATGTGTACTTCCAGGGAGCAGAATGCGAGGAGGTAAAGCGGGGAGAAGTGGGCAGAGGTGGGTGGAACAGACGGAGGGTATGTCCCATGAAGGGGGTGGCCTCACCGCTGCCTGTGTACGGTCCTGTGATTCGCTCTGTCCCCAGAGCAGAGCCGCACGCTCTGCAGCAGCATATTGCGGCGCAGCTTTTCACTTGGGTGCCACAGGTTTGCTGTGGAAACCCAGCCAGGAACCCTGACACACACGTCGTCAAAACCACGGGTGTGACCACAGCCAGGAGGTCTAAGTTCTCTGTGGAAGCAGAGGTGCCAGCACGAACTTTGGGGCAAGACTACCTTCGCCCAGCTCTAACCTGTGTTTGGGAGGACATTCCTCCTTTCGGGAGGGGTCCATGCACTTTGCATTGGTCCTGCGGGGTCTCCAAGAAAGGCATTTTTCCTGTCTGCCGTCCTGCTCAACGAGCTCCTGGTTCTCTGAGCGATGCCCGGTGTCTCTCAGCGGCTGCCCTTCTACCCGACCCACGGCGCTGTCTCCCACCTCCACGCGTTTCCCTGTGTTTTCCAGTGCTACCTGGCCTGCCACAAGAAGTGCCTGGAAACCTTGGCCATCCAGTGCGGGCACAAGAAACTCCAAGGGAAGCTGCAGCTTTTCGGGCAGGACTTCACAAAGGCTTCTCAGAGCAGCCCAGATGGCATCCCCTTCATCATCAAGAAGTGCATTTCTGAGATTGAGAAGCGGGCACTGAAAACCAAGGTGACGCACTCTCTCTTCCCTCTTCTTCGGCTAAGCTGGCTCAGCTGCCTTCTCTTGAAATGTTCTTCTGCCTCGGTGTGAAAACCCACAGCCTCGTTTTTCAGGTTGCCGGAGGCAGGAAGCCAGAAAGTCCCAGGTGATAAAGTTGGCCCTGATACCCCAAACTCTGACCTTGGAAACTCACTTCCCTTGCCTCCCTCTTTCCTATGAAACAGGGATGACAGTAGCGTCTGAGCTGGAAGGGGATGTCCCAGAACGACTTCTGAGAGGGATTTCCAGCCCCAAAAGGAGAGGGTGGGAGCTAGAAGCTCCCTGTCTCATGCAGACATGAAGAGAAGCATCTCTCCTCGCTTCAACTCCACTTTTCTCTCTTTTACAGGGCATCTACCGAGTTAATGGCGTCAAGACCCGGGTAGAGAAGCTTTGCCAGGCATTTGAGAACGGGAAAGAGCTGGTGGAGCTGTCCCAGGCCTCCCCTCATGATATCAGCAACGTCTTGAAGCTCTACCTGAGACAGGTAAGGCGCTGGTGATACCTTCTGCTGGGGGGGAAGGCAGGGGAGAGTGGCCAGAGGCACTAACTTCCCCAAACCAAACCTGGCCTCATTGCGTCGTCTCTGGCAGAGGTAATTCTGCACAGCCTGGGCTTACGGCAGTGGGGGTGCTGAGGGGTCCCTCCCAGCTGGGAGTGGGTCAGCGGTGGAGATGGGACCACGTGCGTGAGTGGGGAGGAGCTGCGCCTCCTCCGAGCTGTCCGTGGGTTTCCTGCTCTCGGTGAGCCCTCGCGCAACTCACCCGCCATCGCGTCGCGTGGCTCCTCCGCCGCTGCGGCAGCGGCTTTCGTACCCGCAGAAAAACAACGTGCAGAAGCACCAAATCCTCCCTCGCCTTTGCAATTGGGGAACCAGGTACACGAAAAGGGAAGTGATCCAGCAAAGGTCGCTCCGCACGGCAGAGCCGGGGCTGAGCTCACGTCTCCCCGAGCAGGGCTATGCCCTTCGGGTCACCCTGCGGTGGGCTCAGCCGGGTGCTGTGCCCTTCCATCACCCACGGCAGCTCTGCCCCAGGCACCCTCCACCCCCAGCAGCAGCCAGCGTCACCCACATCCTCCAAGGAGCCACCACAAGGCAGAAGGAGAGGAAGCAGCTTCTCCTTCGCCCTGCAGCCTTGCCGCTTAACTCTTTAGTGCTGCCTTTCTTGGAGGGCTGGCGTAACTCTGCAGAAGGGCTCCCGTGCGTTAACTCGGGAATCGGGCTCAGGGCTCGGCTCACGGAGGGAGGCTTGTCCCCGGGTGCCCTGCACAGGGAGGAGAGGAGGGCTCTAAATTGCCTCTGCGGTTTCTCCAGTGAAAAGCAGAGTGGAAAGAGAGGAAGAAATCAGTCCCGAGCCACAATCCAACGTCTCACTGCAGAGAAATGGGTTTAAAGTCCCTCTGTAAAGTGCCGGACTGGAGGGAACCGGCTCTGCTGCGAGAGGCAGCCTGTCCCCAAAAACATCTGTTCAAGCCAGGCTGGAAACATCACCAGCCGTGCAAAACCACCAATTAGTTAACATGCTGCTTTGGCTGCTTTATACAAACTTCAAAGCGAGAGTTGCCACCCAACCGCAGCCCCACCTTCGCTGCAGGCTATGCCGATTACACCCCCACAACCCATTCCTGTCCCGCTGTCCCACCACCCGTCTGCTGGGGAACCTGCTGCTGCGCCCACCCCGGGCCAGGGCTTTTCCACGGGAAAAAAGAGAATCCCTTAACCTTCACCCGGAGGGACCTATCCCGCAGAGAGCGCCCAGGGCTTGATCAAATGCTGCTTTTTGCTTGAGCTTCACAGGTGCTAATTGGCTAGGACTAACGAGGCTGGATTTGTGCGCTTCAGGAGATGGATAAATAAACATTACCTTCTGGGCAGCATGCTTTGCAAGCGTCGGGGACGTTTCCTTGCTGTAGAAAGGCCCCAGGTTTCCCCAGCTCAGCAGCACCGGGCAGGTCGAGGTCTCAGGGAGGGGGTGAGCCTCCCCCCGGACTGGGAGACACGGCTCTCCAGCACCCGTCTCCCCTGTTCTTGCAGCTGCCGGAGCCCATTATGCCCTTCCGCATGTACAACGAGCTGATGGGCCTGGCCAAGGAGAGCTTACAGGGCGGCGAGGGCAAGGGCAAGAGCGGGAAGAGCGGCCCCGAGCTGGTGGACAAAGGAGCCGACACGGACAAGGTGGTGGTGAACCTGGTGCTGAAGCTGAAGGAGCTGCTGAAGGAGCTTCCCTGGGAGAACATGGCCACGCTCCAGTACCTCCTGCAGCACCTGAGAAGGTGAGAAGGGCGGGTCCAGACCCAAGCGGGTGCTGGGGCACCTTCCCTTCCTTCCCTAGAGCGGGAAGGTAAGTGCAGCCTCACTGCTGGACCCGCGCTGGCAGCGGGAATGGCCCAGCCCTCCCCAGGAGCAGGGAGACAGGTCCGTGGCTGCAGCTGCTTCTCTGCCGCTCGCGAAGCTCGTGTGTGCCACGAGAGGGGACGCCGCTGCCAGCCCAGCGTCTCCTCCAGCCGGGCTGCGCCTGTCCACCCGCCCCTTCTCCCTGCTTGCTCTCACGAGTTCCTCCTCCTCCTCCCCAGGATCGTGGAAGTGGAGCAGGACAACAAGATGACCTCAAGCAACCTGGGCATCGTCTTTGGGCCGACACTGATGCGCCCAAGGCCCACGGATGCCACTATTTCCTTGTCCTCGCTGGTTGATTATCCCCACCAAGCTCGCATCATCGAGGCACTCATCATCTTCTATTTGACCATCTTTGAGAACAAGGAGACCGCGGTGCTGGCCGACTCCAGCAAATACGCCACAGACAGCAAGGAGGAGGCAGCCAGCTGCTCTGACCTGGTAGGAGTCTCTGGGGAAGGGAGCGCCCTTAGGGGATGCGGATCCGACCACGACAGCCTGCTTGCACTTGCAACCTGCAGCAGATCAGCTGGGGCAGACCCTCCTGCAGCCCTAAGCCCCCCACCCCTCTCCTGAACGGTGCCCCAGCCTCGTGCTCTGCCCCGCACCAGTGACGTTCCCCACCCCTGCTGTGCCACACAATGGTGCGGGTCCGGCCAGCAGCGTTGTCCTGCTCTTGCAAAACTCACCTTGCTTTGTCACGTCCCCGCGTGCATCCCCCCTCCACTCGCCAGTGATTTTCTGCCCCAAAAGAACGGTCTCGGTAGGCGAGACAGGCAGGGGTGGGAGGATGGAGCCTATGCACTTTTACATGGGGACAAAAAGACGGCATTTCTCCACCCAGCATTTTCTGGAACCAAGTCTCAGTGAATGAGAAAGTTTTCTTGCCCTCCATGCCCTCACCACTGCACCTCTTCCTCCCAGGCCAGCGCAGGCTCCCGGCCCGCAGCTCCTCCCGGCAGCGTCCCCTACCTAGAGCTGCCTTCGGAAAAGGGGAATTTGGGTTACAGCGCCGACTCGTTCACTGGTAAGTGAAAGGCACCGGGTGGCACGGTCCCCAGAGGGCACAGGTCTGAGGTGTCACCAGTGGCAATAACACAAAGCCCTTCCCCTGTCCTGAAGACCACAAGTTTGCTGAGCAAAGCTCCTGCGGATGCCGTGGTGCTGGGCAGGAGCGTAACACAGGGCTCCCTCTGTCCCCCAGAGTCCGGCGACCCCTCCGTTGACTCCGACTCCGAGCTGGAGGACAGCGGGGAGCTGCTGGCTGCGGCAGACAGGGGCCCACGAACCCAGCTAACGAAGCAGGAGAGCGAGACCAGCACAGACGAAGCTCAGTTCTGCGATGACGGGAGCGAGGGGCAGCGGAGCCGGAGCTGCAGCATGGGCCAGTCGGACGCAGAGGGTGCCGCTCCCCGCTGCCGCAGCCCCCCGGGAGAAGAGCAAAGCGATGCAGAAGAATACCCCGAGAGACGCCTTTCCGCTGCCGACACGGACTACAACACAAACCAGTCCAACAACACATCCACGCCTGCCGCTGCCCGGCATCTGGCAGCCAGGTGCCAAGACGGCCGCAAGCCAGGCAGCGAGCAGCAGCCCCGGCTTATCTAAGCCACCGAACAAAAATACCACGGACGCTGGGACGGGGCAAAGGCGCAAAACTCAGAGACTACCCGGGCATAGCGATGCACAAAGCTGTGATATTGAGGGGTGGGGAGGGACAGCATGGAGCCACGGGCAGCTCAGGGGGGTTTGGTGTGTCAGCTGCAGGCAAGTCCTCGCTGTTTTGTGGCTGGAGCTTTCACACAAAACCCCTGAGCCCCTCGGCTCCCGACGGGGAAAATCGGGTCAGTCTGCCTCAACTGCTGGGAGCCTCCGCCAGGTCCAGCGGCCCACGGAGCACGTTTCTTGGAAATGAGCTGAAGCAGAGCAGACCCTTCACTTGTTGTTCCGGACTGGGAAGGAACCCAGAGCTTTGCCGTGCCCGTGCCAGGTCACAGGCTTGATTTTTGCTGCGCTCCTTAATCCCATGCCTCCACTGCAGAAATCGAGATAGGAAGAGCTAAAGGATCCGATCATCCTCGCTGGCTGCGGGGAGAAGAGGCTGCCAGGAGGTGATGCAGGGAGAGTTTCCCAACAGCGGGCAGCAGAAGGGCACTGCAGAAAGGCACGGGCACCGCACGGACGGACAGACAATGCTGAGCACTGTGCGCGCGGGCTGGCTCTGCCGGCCCGGGGAACAGCTCGCCGGGAAGGGATGACATGGCCAGAGGAGCGCTGGGTTCAGCGTAGCCAGGTAAAAGCCACCCGCACCATCTCGCCAGCCTCGGCTTCAGGGCTGCAGCTGCACCGTTTGCCAGGCCCTGCAAGGTACATTGGTCATTTATAACTGACTGTACCAGGCATCCAAAGTCCAGCGACCAATTTACTGCCTCAGCACTTCTAAGCAACACAGGACTCAACCAGCGACGTGCCCTTCCTGGCTCGGCTGACAAAGTTTGCATTGCTGCTTGTATTTATGGGCATTTTCCTACTTGGCAGGAGCCACGCAAAGAGCAAGCCACAGGCTGTGAGCAAGCTCAGGGGACAGGTTTTCCTGGCTGCAGGGTCCTGAGCAGTGCCTGATCTCTCAGGGGGGGAGTTGATAGACATTTGGTCTCCAAAAATCTAAGCTGGAAGTCCAGGACTACACCTTTGCTCCTCCAGCTGGCCCCGAGGTGGAGCTGGGCAGAGAGCAGGTCACCGTGGGGAGATGCCTCCTCCTCCTCAGGACCGCCACAGCCTGAATCGAGTCACAGCCCCTGCCAGTGTAAGAGGCTTTTATTTTTTTTGTAAAGAGATAACCCTTCAACATGAATCTACTACCTCTGCTGGCAAAGGAACTTAAAGGGTTAAACAAGACCAGCCAAAGTATTTTTTTTAAAGCTACGAGACTTTTCTGCACTGAAGCATAGAGAAACAAGTAGATTTTAAGCTTAAAAAGAGCTGAAAGCTCTTTCCTTCTATTACCCTGCTTGTACCTGGGCTGCGTTCCTGCCGTTGCCGCTGAGCGTGCCACGAGACCCTCGGCCCGGGAGGGCGCGAGACGAGCAAAGACCAAGAGCTCCCGGACGGGGCCAGATGCGCAAGGGCACCTCACACACAAGCAACTCGCAGCCCACGGCTCCTAAGAAATTGCACAAATCCAAAGCTGTTTTCTAATAATTAGCCAGACCCTCCCGCAGTGAGGTGCTGGACACCAGATCATCTCTCGCTCTGTCTGCTCATCGTCAGGCCTCGCCACGCCGGGCCTGAAGAGCATCCACCCCAGCGAGGGGGAAGGCAGAGGCAGCTCTCCGGCCAAGGAAGCCAAGCGGGAGCGACATTCCAGCTGAAGATACACCGAGCGGTGTTTGGGGAGTTATATGCACCTCGTTACTGTAGAACTGGGCGATCAACCAGACGTTCAACCCCTTAGAGAATCGGTCTCCAGCACAGGGGAGAGCCTGGGCTTTGCAGTTTCCAGAGCTCTCCGAGACTAATCGGAAATGCACCTCAGCACAGTAGGCTAAAGGTACACAAACCCAACATTAATTTACAGATAAATGGTTTATAACTGAGCCAAAGAAGAACTGGAGAGACCTGTGAGACATTCTGCTCTGCAGCTCTTCAACAAGATGGTTGGATTTTTCCAGCAGGTCATTTCCACGGTGGCAAGAGAAACGAGGCCGACTGCCCTCTCTTGCTACCACGGGCGGTACCACGTGTGTTTGCGAGGATGGATGACAGGCGAATGCGAGTGAGGGAAGGGACAAAAGCTACGCTTGAGCTTCTCATGGTAACAGGCACCCTTCTGGTTGTGTATTAATTCAACGTGGAAAAGGCAAAGCGTGTTTGTTATGACATACCTGTACTGCTGTATGAAGCTGCGTTACATGTTTTGCTGTGTTCAGATTGACACGCTTCCAAAAAAATAAATAAAATCAGTGTGTTCAACCCGTGTCTGTCCTGGAGATGAGTCTGCCAGACTCATATGCCCATGGCCGCAGGAGGCTAAGCACTGTAAGGAAGTACTCCTAGTATTTCTAGCAAGTAAACTGAAATTTAAAAGCCCTCAGGAGACCCAGAACAGATTAAAAAGAAAGCGCCTGGGGGGTGATAAGCACTCTCCATTGCAATATCTGAACACCAAGGTCTCAAAACAAGGGCCAGAGGGTAGTACAGATAAGGTGAACAACGAGGTAAGTCTGAACTGCAGCGTCAAAACTGCACACGACAGCTGGATCGGAGTTCCGCAGGGTGAGCTCTCGGCTCAGCCACGATGGAGGGTCCATCAGAGCCTCAGCAGCAACGTGCTCCTAACAGAGGGAAAAACATGGGGACCCGCCAAGTCCAGGAGGCCTTGGTCCAGGGAGAGGCTGAGAAATACACTACCAGTGAGGAACAGCGAGAGTACAAAGCTTTATTAAAAATAAGATCCTATAAATAAAATAAGAAAGCAAAAGCCTTTTTCCACTCGCCTCCTCCCTGCACGCTTCTGTTGCTTCAGGTTACTTCCGCGGCTTGAGTCCTTAGCAAAGAGTAAGGAGCCACAGCAAAGTCCATGCTGGAAAACAAGGAATTAGGCCAAGTAACACGAGGGCAGGGAATTTTCCTGGCCTTCTATGACAAGGCAGACATCTCAATGAAAAGGCAGACATCTCAGAGTGCCTGTAAAGTGCTGGTGGATGGGAAGATCGGGAGGTGTCACGCAACTCTTCCACACCTGGAAGAAAGAGAACTCGGGATGTGAATCGCCCCACGCCTCCCTCAGCAGACCGCTCTCAAGGCCAAGCCCCACTGATGCCCCAAACACCGCCAGGCACGGCCTGAATGGTGGATACTGAGGCACGAGGCTGATAAAGTCTTGCTCTGGTCTGTCCTCTCACTAACAAACACAAACCATTTAAAGTTTTGAGATGATCTTTTCCTGGAGGCAGCTCACTTCAAGTCAATCCTGGAAAGCCCCAGTGCAAGCCTAAGGCGCTGCCCAAAGCCCTCCGCCAGCCAGAGGGTTCCGTACTCCGCCTTACCTTAATCTGGACCAGACTGGTCCGGATTACTGCACCAGTCTGTAGGTGATGTAGCGGCCCGCAGTCTCACTCGGTCTTATGATCTTCACCACCTAGACGGCCGACAGAAGGAGCTCATGAGGGAGAGAAGCTGGCGGCGAGTTTTCCCTGCAGGGCTTCCCCGCCCGACACAGGCGTGCACGCAGCCCCAGACAGCGTGGCTGTAAAGCTGCGGCACTCAGCGGCCACAGAGACGGCCAGCGCTGAGCTCCCTGCTTCAGCTGGGGCGTAGTGCGGCAGTGCCTCCCCCCAGCGCAAGGGGAGGGGGAGACGACACAGCGTGGGGCTGGTGCCACATCCGCTGGCTGTTACCAGCCGGTTCAGCGGGCGGCCGAGACCGCTACCTCCTTGCTAGAAGCCTGCTCAGCTCACACAGGTCTGTATCCAACCGACAACAGCTTTTACGTTTGAAAAGAGATCCCTTTCCTGTCTCCAAGGGTTCTGAAATACCGTAGAGGACCTCCTCTCCTTGCCCTGCCCAGAGGGAACTGTTGCCTGAATCTATTTCTCTCTCACCTGACCGCGCTTTATTCCAAAGTACCGGGCCACAGGATCCCCGGCCTGTATCCTTGGGAGCTGGTTCTCTCTCAGCTTACTGCGCAGGGAGTCAAGGAGAAGCTCCCCCAGCAGAACGCGCAACTGGCCCAGGTGCCCCTTCGTTAGCGCAGCTCACAGAACAAAGTAATAAACCGCCACAGGCGGATGTGTTGATTTTCAACCCAAAGGAAGTGTGCATCACACCCAGGCAGGAAGGGAAAGAACAAACAAAGGATACTATCTGGCCAGTAGCTCAGTTACTTCTTCCTTTGTCATGACAACGTGCTCCGGGACCAACTGTAAACAACAGGAGAGAGCGACTGTAAGATTAGAAAGCCAGAGAAAGCGACCAGCTCCTCGCAGCGGCGGGAGAAGCCACACGTTTGTAAGGAAGAAAACGACGACTGTGCCACTCCACCCGGCTTCCAACCGAGAGAGGGTCTCTGGGAGCAGCCTGAGCCGCAGCTCGGCACGGAAGACTGATCATCCTGCCCTCGCTCTGCTGCCCGACAGCGCTCACCTCATGCTCTGTGATGTTGATCAGAAGCTCTTGCTGCAGAAACTGCTCCAGGATGTATTTGGGTGCCATATCTACCAGGGACTGGAAAGGGAAAGGTCTGTCAGATGGCAGCACTGCGCTGGGACAGCCCTGCTGCGCTCAGACCTGCTCCTCAATAAACACCAGTCACTGCAAATGCGGCATCGCTACACTTGTGCTCACACGGACACAGCTACGCAGGCAAAGAGCGCACAGATCTCCCGACCGCTGGCAAATACCCTCTTTTCTCTCATCAACCCCCTGACTACTGATGGGCCCTCAGCTGTTCTTCTGGAACCAGAACCAGTTGTCCTGGTTAAATACGCTCGCACGTTAGGCGGGAGCCTGTGCTAAGGTACGACAGGCTTGAGCGAAAGATTTTATCTGGAAGGAAATTCTAGGCTTTTATTAACCCGGAGCAGCACTGAAAAACAGACAAGCCAAAGATCCACGGCCCGCAAGACCCCTCTGACTCGGAGGCAGCCTTCTCTTAGGTACTCCGCACCTGCTTTGCCGAGGGGGTCATGCCTTGCTGCACGACGATCAGCGCCCTGGTGATGTTCTCCTCCTGCATCCTCTGGCAGTACATCTTGATCGTCTTTATTCCGACCTTGGGCTCCTCTGGGAAAGGCGGCAGCCCCGGGTTACTGAGAGCCCCCCCTCACTCCGTTCGCCCCTCCGCCCAGCGTCGGGCCTCTGCGCCCGCGCAGGCTCCGCTCACCCGGGAAGAAGACGAACATCTGGTCGGTGGGGTCGTCGTTGTGAGCCACCAGCACCGTCAGGTCCGTGCGCCGGGGCCGGCCCTCGCTGGGCTTGTCACCGAACTGCGCCTTGAACTCCTCCAGCGTCTGGTCCAGCTCGTCCTGGGTCACCAGGTAGCCCCGGTCGTGGCAGAGCTGCCGAGAGAGCCCTCGGGTCAGGCGACGCGCCCTCAGCGCTCCGGCGGGGCCCCGGGGCCGGCCCGGGCCTGCCGCCGCAGCACCCACCGGGCCGCCGCGCAGCCCCCGCCGCCCCGCACGCCCGCCGGGGCTCGCCCCCCGCCGGGCTCGGCCCCGCCAGGCCCCGCCGCCGCCGCCCGCACCTGCATGATGGTCTTACGGATCTTCCACAGCCGGTACGTCTCCTCCTCGTCGTCCATGGCGCCCGCCGTCCGCCGTCCGCGCCGCCCGAGGCCCCCGCGGGCTGCCCGTGCTAATGCCTGCCCGCGCGGCGACAGGCGGCGCCGGGGCGGCCGCGGGGGCCTCGGCCGCGGGGGCTCCTGGGAGCTGTAGTCCGCCGCGGGCCGCCTCCCGCCGCTCGCTCGGGGCGGGGCCGGGGGTCCCTCTCCCGCAGCCGGGGCGGTTTCCCGACTGTCCGCGTCCCAGCCCGGGACAGGCCGCGGCCCACGCGCCGGTCAGGCGGGAAACCGCCACCGCGGGGGGGGCAGGTCTACGGCGCCCGGTGACCTGATCCCCCCCCCCGCCCCTTGGTCTGTCCCTGACCCCCCGCCCCGGCGATAAACGTCCCCGCGGCCCCCCCGCCCACCTTGCTCTTCCATTGGTCAGCTTCCCATCCGTCATCCAGTCAGACACGCCTCTTGGCGCGCTGACTGGCTGCGCGACCGCAAGGGGCGGTGCCTCCGGGCGCCCGGGCTGTCGATTGGCTGAGGGGCCGGGGGCGGCGGGGCGCGATGGGATGGGGTCAGGCGGTTCGGCGGGCGCTGCAGTACGGGGCGGCGGCGGTGCGGGGCCCGGTCCGGAGTATGGTGAGTGCGGCCCGGCGGGGCCCGCTCCGCCCCGGGGCTCCCGGGACGAGGCCAGGGCGGCGGGGGCGGCGTGTCGGGGCTCTGCCGCGCGGCCGCCGCGGCCGTGGGGCGCCCAGGGCGGGCGGCGGGGGCCGAGGCCGAGGCCTGGCCGGGCGGACGACCCCCCCCCCCCCCCCCCCCCCCCCGGGGAGCCCGTGGGTCGCTCGGGGAAGGGAAGGTCGCGGAGCCGTCGGAGGCACCGAGCCGCCGGTGCGGGGCCGGTCGCTGCGGGGCTCCCCCCGGGCCCGAGGGGACGCGGCCGCCGCTGACGGCGCCTCCCGGTGCCCCCGCAGTGTGCCCAGGCGGAGGACTGGCGCTCGGCCAAGGCCATCTACGACTTCCACGCCCTGGACATCGATGGCAACGACGTCTCCCTGGAGAAGTACCGGTAGGAGGGAAGGGCTGGGCGCCGCTCGGCCTTGGGGCGTGGGGCCGGGGGCCCGGGGGGGGCGGAACGCGGCTCAAAGGGCCTCGGCGCGGCGCCGGGCGGAGATTAAGCCGCAGTGGGAGAATCTATTGCATAACCCGGGGGAGCGGCGTGTTTACCGGCGCCTTCCCGCCGCGCCCCGGGGTGGGTGAGGGGCCTCTCTCCGCTGCTGCCGGGGAAGGGCTGCTGAATCATCCCCCTTCCAGAGGCTACGTCTGCATCATCACCAATGTGGCTTCAAAATGAGGAAAAACCGCTGTAAACTACACTCAGCTTGTCGACTTGTACGCCAGATATGCTGAGAGGGGTTTACGCATCCTGGGCTTTCCCTGCAACCAGTTTGGGAAACAGGTATGTGGGGGAGCGGGGCGAGGGCTCCCCGGGAGCGCAGGGACAGCCCTCGGCTGGCTGGGCTCCCTGTGCGGCCCCAGGACGCTCCGGCATGCCCCTTCCGTCGCTTTCCTCAGGAGCCCGGGGACAACGCTCAGATTAAGGCATTTGCTGAAAACTACGGTGTGAAGTTTGACATGTACAGTAAGATCGATGTCAACGGGGACGATGCCCACCCGCTCTGGAAGTGGATGAAGGACCAGCCCAAAGGAAGAGGCACCCTGGGCAAGTGCGTGTGGGATGGGGGCGGCAGCTGGCCTGGCTGCAGCAAGAGGAAGGGGGTTTTCTGCCATGGTCTCACTCCTATTTTTTCTCTCATAGTGCAATAAAATGGAACTTCACTAAGGTAGGACACAGCTGCCTTCTCCCGGGCTTGCCTGGGTCGCACCCTCACCCTTTGGGGGCTGTGGGGAGTCCCTGACACACTGCAGGGAGGAGGGATCCTCACCCACGGGCTCTGCTCTGTGTGGTTACCCTGAATGTTGGGGTAGGAGCATCCCGAGGGGCTCCTGCACTGCCCAGTCCCTGTGCCTGGAGCCCCCCAGGAGCCCCTAGCCGGGTTATCTCCAGCCCTGCCCCAGAGAGGCAGTAACCCACTGAGGGGGGAGCAGGTCTGCCAGGGGCTACAGCTCCGCAGGCAGGATCTGCCGCAGCCCAACCCCACCACAAGCAGCTCTCTGGGCGGCTCTGCTGCTCTCACAGGGCTGCAGAGCCCGTGTTACAGCTGGACTCACCTGGGTGCCGCTTCACTTCCACAGTTCCTCATTAACCGGGAGGGCCAAGTGGTGAAGAGGTACAGTCCGATGGAGGATCCCTACGTAAGTCTGCTGCCGGCGTGGTTGGTGTTACAGCTCTGCCTGAGCACAGCGAAAGGGGAAGTGTGACCAGGGCAGCAGCTCTCCGCAGATCACTTCTGCGGAGAAACATGGCGGTGCTGGGGCTGAGCGCTGCTCCAGAACCTGCTCAGCTGCCATGTCTCGGCTCTCTTCCTCCTTTGGCTGGGGGAGAAGAGGCACCTCTGTGCTCTGGGGGGTTGGCTGTGGCACCGGGGAAGGGGGGTGCCCGGGTGGTTCCAAGCAGTCCCTGGGGGGTGGGATGGAGGGGGCTTTGGGCGTGGTTTCGGGGCAACGATGTTCTCGTAGCACAATGTTCCCTTCTTTCTCACAGGTGATCGAGAAGGACCTGCCTGCCTACCTGTAGACCTGCTCATCTCAGCCCTGCGCTGTCCCTTTGCCCCAGCACCGGCCCTCCTGCTGCCGTGGAGCCTTCTCACCCAGCCCCAATGACGGTCTGTCTTCAAGCCAGCTTGCTGGTGAGGCAGACCTGAAGATCTGGCGTGCACCTGCTGGAAGGAGGCTTCACGGGGCCGGCGGCCGCTGCCGGGCAGCGCTTTTCTACGGGCATAAAGCAGGAGCTGGTGTCCCCTTGCAATAAACATATTAAAATGACCGGCTGCGTCTGGGCGTGTGGCAGAGAGGGGTGGAGGGGACTGGATCTGCTGTGCTGCTCCCAGTAAGAACCCAGAGCTTTGCAGGGGAGCCAAGACCTTACGCAACTCCTGAGCTGAGCAGGGATAATCCTCATTAGTGCTGAGGGGGGGATTGTGCACAAATCCGGGGTCAGCCAGCGCTCCCGAGGGGCTCCTGCAGGAAAAACCGGAGCAAGGGGAGGGTGTGTGTGTCCCCTCTGGGACTGCAGCTGGGACCTGGCCCTCGGGGACCCTTCCTGCCCTAAACCGACAAGCGCCTGCGCTGATGAGGCAATTGGGTTGTTTTTCTCCAAACAGAGCCGAAGGCTGAGAGACTATAAGCAGAGTCTGGGCGCTCAGCAGCGCACCCCGACCCCGATACCCCTCCTGGCCCTGGCCGGGCAGCAAAGGGGCCAGTTCCAGCAGTGGCACAAGCCACGGCCAGAAACAATTACTGCAAAATGAAAGCCAAGTCCTGTTGGGACATGGTGAAATACCTTGTGTAGCCGGAGACGTGTCCAACTGCAGCGTGCAGGACTGCAGGCACGTCCATCCTCCTCGGGAAGTCTCGGCTGCAGCTTGTTGGTGCTTGCAAAGGCGCGGCCTTGTCTGGCCAAGCCCATGGAGGATCAGCATCTCCCGTGGGCAGCGAGAGCTCGTGTTTTACAGGTGCTTTGCTGAGCAGGGTCTGGAGGAGGTGCTGGCTCCCCCCCTTGCACTCATGGCCCCCAGTCAAGCCTAGCTCTGCTCCAAGCCCCCACAGGGAGCCCTGTCCTTGCTGGGGGGCAAAGGGTGAAGTTGGGGAGCAAAGAAGAGCCCCAGGGGCCTTGCTGGGGTCCCCCCCCGCCACGTGCCTGCAGCCCGGCACGTCAAGGATGCCGGGAGGATCCTGCTCCAGCCTGCCTGACCGCTCAGCCCCCCCGGGGTAGGCGGGCTGGGTTCAGGAGCTGCCCTGCAGCCCCGCTCGGTCTCGCCGTGAACTCTGCGGGCAGCACGGCCATGCCCAGCCGCGGTTGCACAAGGCGAGGTACGACTTGCTCCTCCATTACCAGCGCCCATGGCTCACCCCCGTCCCAGCTCCCGCGGGGACAGAGCGGGGCCGGCAGTGCCTGGGCGAGATGTCCCGGCACCGCAGCAGCAACTGCTCGTGCTGGAGGAACACGCCTGAACAGCGGCTTCTTTATCTGTGTTTTCCACAGCAAAGCCGGGAAGGAGCAGCCTTGTCGAAGGCCAGTGCCCGGGCTGGCTCCAGGGAGGATCCTCCTCCGCACGGCCCCTGCCCGCCTCGTCCCAGGGCAAAGGGGGTGGCTTGGGACAGCAGTCCTCAACTGCCACCGAGCTGGTGACATGGGAGAGAGAAACTCCAGCTGCCAGTGGGACCCTGGCCCTCGGATTCCCTATCCTGATCCGGGTCCCAGATGGGATCCTGGGGCAGGTCTACACCTCTGGAGAGACAGACAGACAGACAGAGAGCTGGGACTTACAGAAATCTCATATGTGGCTTCCTTTCCATTTTTACTGAGCAGAATGAAAAATCATCCTTCTGAGGCAAGTAGAAAATTCAGGAATTATTAGTCAAAGGCACATATTCTAAAAAAATCTCTTTACATATATACATCTCAATTAATTATAAATACACATAGAAAAACAAAGGCAAACAACAAGCGGATTAAAAAGTGCTAACAAAAAGGTGTAAGGGAAGAAAAAAAAGGGACTCATTTAAAAATACATACAATCAGTAGGACAACTGCATAATAATTTAGTTAAAAGATATTGTTACATATTATTAACCCTGACAAAAACACAGGATCGGGGCAGGGAAGGGCTTCCTCGAAGGTGCTCTCTGTCTTTCCAGAGATCAGGGAGGGAGAATTGCATATATTTTAATAAAATCAATGTCAAAGCCAGCAGGTACGGCTCCAGGTGACGGCGGAGAAGTGGCTGGCGGAGGGTGCCTAGCGGGAGAATTCCTCCTCGCTGTTCCTGAGTTGAAGCCTCTCTGAAATGGGTTTTCCCACGTCCTTTTCTCTCCTTGCTGACAATTCGGCAAGCTCTGAGCAGACAAACCAGGACAGACAGGGCCTCTCCACGAGTGGTGTGGACTGGGACGTATTTTAAATAGAGGAGGGGCTGGGGGAGAGCCTTGCTCTGTTCAGGACTAGGAAAAAAGGCTCTTGCGGCACCCGAGAAAGCGTCGATTCCCGACGGCCCCGCGGCGAGAGGCGAGCGTGGCTGCCGTGAGCAAAGCTGCGGGAAAAGCACAAACCTCTCAGGGCAGCAGCAGCGCCCCGGGGTGGGGGCACGCAGGGGCTCCCCGTCTTTGGTGTTCACTGTGAGGTAAGGAGGTTTCCTTGAATGCAGTAAAACGCGGCCCGAGGGCAGGGCTGACCCCGGCCAGGCGGCTGCTGGGAGGCAGATGCCAGCTGGGGAGGGTGGGGGGTAAGGACAGGCCCCCAAAACGAAGGGCAGGGACCAGAGCAACCTCAAAAAAAAGCCCCCATGTGCATTGTGAGGGGCAGGTCCATGGTCGTAATGTCTCAGGGAAGGCAGCTCCCGTCTCAGCAGGAGCAGGAACACTGCGGACGCTGACCCAAAGCACTCCCCAACAGCAAACAGGGTGCTCAGCCAGTCCCTGAGCCGGGGGGGGGTGTGGGGGGGGTCAAGGCTCTTGGCCTGGAGGAGGGGACTCCTCCAGGCACTGTGAAGCTCCAGCCCCCTCAAGACTGACCTGTCAGGGCATGGGGGACCCCCGCAGAGGCCTCTCCTGGCTGGACCTCCTTCCCCAGGTCCTCTCCGAGGAAGGGCCGGGCCAGCCAGGGAAGGTCTCGAGTCCTTCCTCTGAAAACATCCTGGTGCCGCTTCTAGGAAATACCTCGATGACTCAAGGCAGAGAAAAGAAACTCAGCAGAGGGGAGGCTTGCGGAGGAGCTGCCAGGCCTGGAGCATTCCTGCCAGCAGGCAGCTTCCTGCCAGACTCCTTAGACTAAAGAGAGAAAACAAAAGAGCTTCCCCGGGACCTGCCGAGGGGAGATGCTGCTGGAACAGGGATGGTGGCAGAGGTGGCCGGCGGCTACCTCTGTCCCGGGGGGAAGGCAGCTTGCCCAGCCGCTCCTGGCCGAGGGGCAGCGGGTTGTCTGGGGCAGTGCTGTGCAAAGCAGACCTTTGCTCTTTGGTATTGGAGGTTGAATTTGCAGCATGAGCAGCGATACTGCACATCCCCGGTGCTCACCGGGGACCTCCGCCCTTCTGGGGCTTGGGGGCAGCTCTCACCGAGGTCTGCGGTGGGCAGGGCTGGGGATCCAGACCCAGACACCGGGGCCCGTGTCCATGGCCCAGCCAAGGACAAGCCCTACAGAAGAGGACCGGTGAGGTGGCCAGGCGAAAGGACACCACGCGATAGCAAGAAGTTGGACAAAGCACGGCCGGCCACAGCGACCTGGCGAGGCTAAAGTGCAGGACAGGCTGACGGGACACGTGGCCCTTCTGCTCTGGGGAATCTCCCCGTGGTCCCGGTGTGGCTGAGCTCTGACAAACTCACAAGCTCTTCCACGATACTGACAAATGAGGCGCGGGTGCAGCCAGCTCCTGCCTTCTCCCACGCAACTCAGGCAGCCGCAGAGGTGTCGGTGTCGCTTCCCGGGAGGGCAGAGCAGGCACAGTCAGTTTTGCTTCTCTCAGCTACGCCTGCTCAGCCCTGCGCAGAGGGACACTTGAGCTCCGTGGCTCCCGACTCCTCTGGGACAGCGTTCCCTTCCCCTTCACCCCTGCCTTCAGACCCAGCCCTCCAGAGCAGTCTCAAGGTCCACAGCAGGGCCGGGGCAGCCCAAGAGGAAAGCTGGCAGCAGCCGATGCAGACACAGTTTGGTCAGCCAGCTCTCGGGGGGACCAGCTCTCTGGGCTGGAGGGCTGGGGAAGGCACGACCCAGCTCGGAAACTCAGTAGTCTGCAGGGGGACGGGCACAGAGGACGGGGGGTCTCTCCTCAGTCCTACACGGGCACCGACCTTTGAGCAGGACTCGAACACAGCAGAGACCATCAGTCCAGATCAGCTGAGCTTGGCAGCACTCAACTCCCCCCAAGCGCATGTTATATACAAATCTATACATGCCTGACTGTATATTATATATAAATAAACTTTGCTTTAAGGAACTATAGGTTTTTTTTTCTTCCCTCAAAACCAGAAAAGGTTCAGTCCAAACCAGTAGAAAAGCCGGGACTCCCCAGCTCTCACCTCTGCACCAAAGGATGTGGATACACAGCGACTGAGCATTGCCTGGTGCGCCCAGCTGGCTTTCAGAAGTCTGGGAAAGGCCCACTGAACTGGATCACGCTCTGGCGCTCCTGGGGAAGCATGTTCTCCTGGGGGGCCCCATTTAACGTCCTCAGCATGTCCTCCAGGATCTCTCTAAAATTGATATTCCCATCCTGTTGGACAAAGTCTTCCTGCTGCTGCTGCTGCAGTGTCTGCAAGGGTCCCGGGTGAGGCAGAGGCAGGTGTTTATGCAGCGGGGAGCTCAGAGGCACGTTCCCCTCCAGGACAGGGGCCGGGCTCTTGAAGGCAGAAGGGTGGCTGAAGCCAAAGGGTAATCTGTGCTGCTGGTGAACGGGCTCCGAGGGGAAGCACAACGCACTGGGCTCTGGGTTCATCACCACGTCGGGAATGCTGTTGCTAGGAGGGCTGTAGGTCAAGTCCAGGATCTCGTCCTGGTGCAGGGAGTGCCTGGGCAGAGGGACCCCAGGCCCCGTCTGCGTGAGGTCCAGGGGCTGTTGCAGGATGTGCAGGGGCAGGGAGAACTGCGGGCTCTGCTCTTGGGCCTGGAGGATTTGGTTGTGCTTTCGCTTCACGTTCTCGTCCATCTGCTTCAGCTCCTCCAGCACCTTACGGACACAGTTCTCTGGGATCTTTATCCCTAGGGGAGGAACATGCATCAGTCCCCAAAGCACTTCGGGAAGGGACGGAGCACTGTGGGGACAGAGGGATGGGCAGCAGCACTGGGCCCATTTGTCAAGCACACTCCCAGCCTGCTTCACCTCTCGGCTGGGCAGCAGAGCAGGGAGACGGGACTGCAACCAGAGCAAAAGCAGCTCCATGGCAGGCTCGTAGCAGGCAGCAACAGCACCGCCTCACATGGGCATGGAGGGGGCAGGTCAGGCCTGCCTCACACCCTCTGCCCGGTGCCCAAACACACGTCAGGGTAGGCCCAGCTCCCCTCCTTCCCATGGGGTCACCTAAACAGCGGCTGCTTCCAGGCCAGAACAAGTCCCTTTTCAGGAAGGGAATCTTGGCGCTGGGCAGCTGGACCCCTTCTTCCTTCTCCTAAAATGTCCCACTCCCCTTCCCAGCACTTCACCCACCAACTTGTTTCTTCTTCTCCTTGGTCTTGAGGCGGACGATCTGCAGGTAGCTGGTGTTGGTGATGTCTGCCATGATGCTGGCGATCTTGCTCCAGACCCGCAGCAGGGCCCCACACAGCATGTAGTAGTGACGCAGGCGCATGCCCTGGAAGCACTCCTTCCCCTCCTGGATCAGCTTGCAGCTCCTGTTCCTTCAGTTCGAATGGGAGAAAACCACCTGAATCAGCACAGGCTCCCATGGCAGAGCAGGATCCCCCACCCACAGCCTCCCCGGCGTGGTCCTTCCCCACTGCCACAGCCAGGACCCTCTTCCCAACACCGGCTCTGCTCTGGGGAGGGCAGGACAGGTTGGGGCTGCAGATTCCTTACCAGACGGCATGGTTACACTTCTTCAAGGAGAAGTGGTAACTGCTCTCCCAGTGCTCCTTGGCTTCCTCAGGCAGCACCTGCAGAAGAAACACACAGCATTAGAGATTTTCCACTGTCCAACATGCAGCTGAGACTTGAAATCCAGGGCTGGGAGTCAGGACACCCGAGTGCTACCACTACCTTTGCCCAATCCACAACAGGGCTACAGGGAGCTGTGAAGGGGTTACAGTAAACGTCCTTCCAAAGCCACCTCTGCCCAGAGAAAGGCTTTTCCCTCTCCCCACACTGGAGGGCTGCAGCTCCCACCTACCCGCCGGTACTTCTTCTGCAGACTGTCCAGGCTCTCAGGCTGGCTTTGCTTCCCAATATTTGGCTTGTAGAGGATGAAGTTCTTCCCACGGCTCTGCTCTGCCAGCAGACAGGTGTGTTTGCAGCCTCGCATCTGTCAGGGGTAGAGCTGATGGTTACAGGCACAGCCTCTCTCCCCAAGTGCTTATTTCTCTAAACTAACCCCTCTCCTTCCAGGATGGGGGTTCCTGGAGGCATCTCCCAGCCCCCAGCAAGAGGTCAGACATAGACCTCTTACAGCCACAGCAGACCTTCTCCCTTGGAGTCACCCTCCAAGCTGAGGTGCCACCCTGGCAGAGCCCAGGACCTACCTTGTAGGAGAGGTAGAACCCATCGAAGGATCCTGTCAGTTTGAGTGACTTCTCATAGGCTTCCTCCCACTTTAAGCCTCGGTCGACACTGATCTAAACAGGGACAAACAGAGGGACTCTGTAACTTCAGGGAGGGCAGGACAAGTGCATCAGCATCTGTCTCACAAATCCCACCCTCAACACAAACTCAGTGCTGCTGCAGCGTAGAAACAGGCACTGCCAGACTGCGCTCCCGGGTATGGCAGCCCCGAGCCCCTGGGGCCTCTCCTTGCCTCCTCTGTGTAACTCCCAGCATCAGTCACCCGCTCATGACCAAGGCAGATGTGACACAAACATGACACAAAACCACGGGGCAGGGGGAGGAACCCAGCAGCTCACAGCCCCAGAGGGGGAAGCACTGGAGAAGACTGGACTGCAGAGATAGCTGTGCAGGCTGCCTACCTTATAAAACACAACCTGTCCATCCTGCGGGTGCCCAGGGGTCAGGAAGACCTCCTTGCTCTCCTCGTAGATCTCATCCACTCCTGGGGCTAAATCTGTAGAAGGAGAAAAGACGGCTGTAAGAGACATCTTCCCGTACCACCTCCTTTCCTTGCAAGAGTCTCAGTATCTGTGCTGTGTGTGGACACCACAGTGCCCGAGACGGCCGTGGAACAGCCATCAGTCAGCACAGGGAGGAACAGGGAACCTCAGGGGTGCAGCAGGGAGAGGTCTGGCCATCCCTTTTTCTCCATACCTAGGATGCCCATGTCGTATTTGCCCTCCTTCTTGTCCTTTTCAATCAGATAGTCAAAGGTGTCAGAAAAATACTGGAAGAGCATGTTCTGCTTGTCCACCTCCAGACCCAGGATGCGGTTCAGGAACTTGGTGATGGAGCAGTCTGCAAGAGCATGGCGGGTCAGGGAACATGGGGCAGCCGGGCACGGAGCCCACCAGCACGCTCCCAAAGAGAGCCACCCAACAAGCCACCCAAAGTCCCTTCCCGACAGCAGCACAGCACTAAAGGACAAGAGAGCAGCCCAAGGGCTGTTCCTCCAGGCTGTGGTCAGCTGCCAGGCTGCTGCAGGGAAACGTGATCTGTGCACCGGCTAATCCCCGCAGGACCTTCCCCTCAAAGCAAACATCCTGCCGGCACTGCACAGCAAAGCCCTGGAGGCCGTGCTCCCATGCAGAGGGATCGGGCGGGCCACGACACCCCTGCCTCTTTCGTTTCTCCCCTACACTGAGCAGGAAAAGCTTGACACATACCCTTCTCCACTGAGACTGTGCCATACTTCATCTGATTGCAGCAGATCCCCACAGAGACGAGACCTTGCTTCATTTCTGGAATGGCAGAAAACAGCTTGTGCATTTTAGGGTTAAGCCTCCCCTCAGCTTTCTTGCAGGGCTGCTTCCCCTCCAGCTGTGCCCGTTATTTCAGGCTAAGCCTGTCCCAGACCCCTTTCCCCAGGCCTGGCAGGGTGACATGCATCCAGGTGGCCAATTACCCCACTCACTACTGAGCTGCTAAGCCAGCGGTACCGTTCCCTCTCCCCGATCTTCTGCTCCAGCCTGCTGCTCGGTTCTTCAGGCATCCCAAACCTGAGACTGACCCGGCCAGCAAGACGCAGCAGAAACCCCAGAGCTGGTAATGTTCTTACCGTGGAAAAACGCCGCCTCCCCTCTGTCATAGCTCTTGGGCACAGGAACTCGGTTCTCCGTGTGGTTGAGGATAGTGGAGAGAACTCTGTCTAGTGCTTTAGCCCCGTACTGCGAAAGGAGACGAGAGTCACGCACGGGACGAACCTACACTGGCAGCCCAGCAGTGGACTGAGCGTGTCACAACACTTCTGCCGGCCCTGCAGAGAAAGCCATCGCCTCCGGGAAGGCCACTGACCTGGCGGCTGCGCCAAGGGGGAGGCCGTGTGCCGGGGCCTCCTCTGTCCCTAGGGGACCAGAGTACAGGCACCTGCACGTCCGCACCCCGGTGCCGGCACCGGCCCCCTTGGGGGCAGAGGCCCAAGCGCCCTTCCCGGCTCCCCCGTGGGAGCACAATCCTCCCGCCAGCGCGGTGCTCAGCTGCACAGCGCTGATTGTTGACTCAGTTCTGTATGCTGTACGTGGGGCTACGTGCGGGGACCTGTGTGCTAGGCCAGATCCTGCCTGTAGATGCCAGCAACGATCTTCCCGGCTCTGGCTCCCGCTGAAGGCACTTGCTAACCACTTCAACCCCTCCTTGGCTGAGCTACCCTGAGAACAGCAGCAAGTTACCTTATTCTCAAAGTTGTACTTGCTGAGGTCTCGGGATTCAGTGGCCCGTCGATCTCCATGAGTTAAGGCACCCTAGGAAGGCAGAGCAAGCAAAAAGTTCTTACTTTTAGCTGTTGCAAAACACCAGAGAAGGATGGCCAAAGCCAAGTCTCAGAAGAGGCCAGGGTAAGAACGTGCTGTGGGGAAGCAGTGTTCCTCTGGAATACTGAGACTTTACCAAAGTATTTGGGGATTTATCAGAGTGAAGAAAAATGAAACAGAGACAAAATTAATTATTCCCTTAATTATTTCATCAGCTTTCTGGAAACAGATGGGTTTACGCTCCTGTAACAGTGGGGGAATTCCAGCATCTGGAATTGGGTTCTGCTTCCCTGAAATTCCTCCTGATGCCTTGCTTACGTATTCTTCTTCACTTCCTTTCCCAAATCCCAGGATGCTGAAAGCCTTCTGCGTTCCACAACTGCAATGCCTTCACTCAGGGGTGATGCAATCCCCCGTACTGGTTACACTGGCCACGCCAGTGGGAACACCGAAATGGAAGCTCTTCCGAGAGAGCTGGAACTGACACATTAATCTCTTTGCTGCAGGGCACTTACTAGACTCTCCAGACGTTTTGCCACGATGGATGCAAATCTCCTCTCCCCTGCCAGCTCAGAGATAAGGAAGACATACTCTGGAGCAGAAACCTGGTTCGATCGGTGCGTTCGACCTACAGGGACATGAGAACGGAAGTGAAAGGGAAGGTTGGCACAGCCTGGCTGGTACGGGAAGGGAAGCTGAGCAGGAGGTGAGAGAGCCAAACCAACTTTCCATCATGCTGGTTTTCAAAGGAGATCTCTCTTTGGGGAAAAAGGAGAGAGGCACAGTCGCATTCATCACCCTGGCGCTGCTGAGACCTTGGCAGAGTTCAGTTTATAGCCCTGACCCTCTGGGGCTGAGGAGTGACTCCCCAGTTTAAGTTAGGATGTGCATTATTTCTCTCGTGCTCACGTATTGAGGAACTGTCCCTCCCCATCCCACAGAGCCTCCCCAGGGTGGAACAGAAATCCCCAGGCACCCCCAGCATGTTTCATGAGGACACACTGCTAACATGTATGGGAAGGATCCCCCTTCCCACACCGCAAATCACTCGTGAAGTCAACACAAACCTTCCCCACAAGATAAATCAGTCACAACTGCTTTGTGCCGGCATTTCCACCCCGGCAAAACACAGGAGCACTGTGCTCTGCAAGGTGCTGTATCTCAGAAAGCTAAATACACCTGCCCCGGCTGCAGCACAAGCTTGGCACGGGCGGCCACGCGCGCCTTTCCTTCCCAGGGCTGCCTGAGGCTTCGTGGTCTGGACCACGCTCAGGGGAAGGGGACAGTGACCAAGAACACCCAGCCCTCACCAAACTGCTGTATGGCCCGGTCTGCGCTCCAGGGCAACTCCAGCGTCATGTGGACCCGGCGCTTCTGGTTTTTCACCCGTCTGTCTGCTTGGAGAGAGATACCTGAGCTGGAAGCCTCGGAGATTATTGCTACAAGCTATGGGAGAGAGACAACAAGTGAGGAAGGGGAGTGAGACTCCTGGACATCCACAAAACTGCTTCAAGAAACAGCCCACAGCACAACTCCCCAGCCCGTGAAGGGACCCAGGACTCCTTGTCACCTCCCAGCAGGTGAGACAGACAGAAAAGCTGCAGAGCCTTTTTGGTCTGAAGCTGGCCAAGGCAAAAGCATGCAAAGGTACCCCCCAGCTCCTTCCGCTTGCAGTGTACTCACTCCCATGCAGGTGTTTGGAGGCTTCCCTGGCTCAAACCTGACTCACCTTTTCCCCTTTCATAAAACGCTCCTTCTCCTTCAGGTTGACGTGGTCTATAGAGAGGCCTTGCTCTGCACGAGACTCGAACATGACGGAGCCGTCCGGTCTGCAAACTACCCGGCCCTTCCGCCCCGTCATCTGCACACAGCGCACAGGAGAGAGGGAGGCTGTTAGCAGACGGGAGAGACCTGCACGGCGCAGCAAGTCAATTTAGAAAGTCAATTCTCAACAGCTTTTTCAGATCGCAAGGAAGGAGAGGAAACCCTCTTCCAGCAGCAACACCCTTTGCTGGCCCCTTTTCCTGTCACCCAGTGCCACCGAAATATACTCTTGACTGTGAGGAGTACCTCAGCCACGTGCTCCGGGCCCCCAAAGTGATTGATCAGTTCATCCAAGGTATTGAGAGGTAGCTCTTTGCCCAGTGCTTTTACTTTTGCTAGGAGGTCCTGCTTCATCTTTTCCACATGTTCAAGTTCTCTCAGGCCATGCATCTCTTTCTGGGAAGGCAGCATGTGAAAATTATCTGGAACATAAAATGCAAAAGTTTAGCGCCACCTGATAATTGCAAATCAGAGGGGGGGGTAAAAAAGTCATGAAGGGTTTCCGGGGCCACTATCTGATGAGCAGGCAAAGACACCTTGACTTGCAATAAATGCTGCTGAGCACGGAGTGAATTCCCTCTGTGCTTCCCCCTGTTTTGGTGGGGAAAGGAGCATGCCGGGCAAATTCTTCCTGCCCAGTGGTCACAGCAGGTGAATGTGAATCAACCTCACAAGCCCAAGTCTGACCATCACAGGATAAAATCTAGCCAAGATCATAAGGCTGTCCCAAGCACAGAAGGAGCTTTTCCATTCCAAGAAGACACTAAGAAAGTCTCACATCAGCTCACTGACTCTGCAATCCCCTTAGCCAGACCCTCCAAGGGTCACGTCTGATCTGCCACTATCCATGCTTGCGGGGCACCGGGGTGGGTGGCTGTCTCCAGCTGCGCACCCGTGCACTGGGTGCCATGCACTAGAAGAGAGTGACTCCAGTTCCCAGCTCCCCCAGGGAGGAAGGAGCTAACCCCGTGCTGCTGCTCTGCTTACTTCTGTCCTCAGCTGCGAAGCCGTTGTAGGTGTGCTCAACAAAGATGACATCGTCCGTCTCAAACACGGACTCCGGGGAGGAGTTGAAGTCACTGTCGAGCCCCATGTCGGAGTCGGTGCTGCTGTCATCGCTGATCTTGATCACACCCGCGGGGTCACACACGCCCTTCAGAGCCTTGGCGCAGCGGCCCCTCTGCTTCCCTGCAAGGGAGAGTGAGCGGTGTTAAGGGGGAGTCCCCAGCCTCGTGCATCAGTGCAGAACAGCAAGTGCCAGCTCAGAAAGAGGAGGAGGAGGAGAAATCACAAAATAGCTGAGATTGCCCCAAATGAAAGGCCGATCTTGGAGAGACAAAGCCTCTCGGGGAGGTGGGGGGAGTTAGGAAGGGAAGGAGAGAAGGGGACGGAGAGAAAGAAAGAGGAAGGAAGAGAGAGAAAGGAAGAACAAGGCAATCTTTATCAGGGCTGAAGCTAGTTGCACACGTCAGGATGAACACAGAGCCGGCTCTAAGCAGTGCTAACTCCTCAGGGGAAGGACTCCGCAGGTTTGACTGCCTCCAGAGGAATGTGCAGGACACAGGAAGGTGCCAGTGTTTCGGGACGTTGTTTACTTCAAGCACAGTAAAACATGCCCCTGCCACCTGAGAGGGTTCACAAACCAGCCTGCACAGCCTGCTCTGCAACAGCAGCCCGTCAGGACAACCTCACAATCTGCCAGTGCTGCTGTCCCCCTCTTCCCCCTTCCCACATCCCACTGGAGGAGAAATCCCAAAACTCTTCTTACCTTCAGCTGCAGCCAATTATTTGGCAGGGAAGTGATTTTTTTTTTCCCCAGGACACCTGCCATGCTGTAAGTAAGGGGTAGTGGAGAACCCCCCCTTGCTGCAAGAGCTTGCTTCTGACATGCAGCCAGGACTCTTGTGCAATCTGCCCACCAGTCTAGGCAAGGAAGCAGCTGGGGGAGAGGGGCATAGCTACTGGGCAAGTGGTGGAGGCGAGGACCTACACCGTGACAGGGAAGTGGGTTAGAGGGAGGAAAGGGTGAATGACCTAGAGCTGCCGTCCTCCAGATGAGAGAGAGTGATGGGAGATGTGCAGGCGGGCAAACTGAAACCAGGGCAGAGTAGCAAGAAGCATGAAGTAGGGAAAAGGGAAAAAGAAAAAGAAAAAGCTGAGTGGCTGGGGTGAAGCAGCAAGGCAGGAGGTCAGATGCTGGGCAGTGGAGTGTGCTCTTACGTTTTCTTTTAATGCCAGTTCCTTTTTCTCTCTTTCTTTTGGTTGAAGGAAAGTGCTTCTGAATTAGTGATAGAAAGACGCCTCTGAAAGTAAGATGCAAAATTTATTCTAGCTACCAGGAATAGGAACATCTGCCGGTTATCATGTAGCAATGTGTATTTGAGATAGCACCACATTTCACGAAAGAGGGGTAAATCCTGCACCACAACTACTAGCGTGTGATCAGCCAGCCACCGGTACGGCGTGGCTCTCCAGAACAGCAGCAACTCAGACTGAGCATGTTTCACCAAAGGGTTCTGCCATGGGAGCGTGGGCTGCGCCAGCAGATCCTCAGCCGTGAAACGGGCGTGCTGAGGGATGCAAAGCACCGTAATGCCAGGAAAAACACTCTCTGCCGTGGCCTCCCTGCTGGCGGAGGGAGCGGGGCCGTTCCAGGGAGACACTGCAACAGACCACGTGGCATGCCAAAGTTGCAAGACCTTTATATAGCAACTAAGAGGGAGTTTTAAATGGGAAACACTATACTGGGAAGCTGTTACATCACTACTGAAAAATCCAGTAAGTCCCAGTGTCCCAGCCCCTCTCCATGCTCTGACAGCAGAGACCACTGTCAGGCTGTCCAACAAATGTGCTCCACCAAGTCCTTCGATTAACTGGACGTGGGCCTGCTTGCCCACGAAACGGAGAAAAGTGACAAAACACAGATACGTAGTGGTTTCAGGTGAATGGAAAAAAAATCATAAGAGGTGGAAAACAAATGTTTCTGTGGGCTGTTCTGCAAATAAAAGAGCAAATGCTTAGATGCTGATCATGTTGGGTGGGGATGAACCCCCAGTGCAATGAGAAGGCAGTGCTGAATGAGCTCTGGTTGGAAAATAAAAAAACAAACCTTGAAAGCGACAGCTGAGAGGTATGAACATGACACCTCGCCCGTGTAAGAAAAAGGGAGTCTTGGGAACCAGGGAGGGAGCTCTAAGTCTCTTGGTGTGAGGGGCTGAAGGAGACAGAGACAGCACCGCTCCCTGAAGGGGCAGAGCCCTGTGCTGGCTATTAAGTGATTGCAATTACACGGCACCAGAAAGAGCCCTTTTGTCCTGTGTGCTGGGGTGACCCTGGGCTCAAAATGCAAAAACTCACTCTCAGGTCTGGAGCCTCCCTGCCATGAAACCTTGCTCATTTTCCCAATGCTTGCACTCCCCATCTTCCCTGTGAACAAAGGGTTGGGCTGGTATTCACTCACTGAACAACCCATTTATTTTTAACCCCGTTTCTCGGCATCTTTTAAACTGCTTCTTCCCAGCACACTCCCCTCAAGAAATCCCCTAAGTGCTGTAAAATCAGGGCGCCGCAGTTGGAGGCCCAGCAGATGCCAGAAGAATCTCAGCTATCTGGCCAACGCTGCTGAGCAAAGAGCTCTTGCCTCTAGAACTGGGGACAGAGTCGAGCAGTGTGCGTGATCACTAACAGACCCTTCCTCCTTCGACGGCTGAGCAAGGCTCAAAGGGACCACGTAGTCCTCTAGCCCGAGTTCCTCTGAATTCTGAGACATGAAGACCAATCCAAGAGACCAAATCAATCCAAGCAGTTGTTAGACTTGCCTTGCGCACCATCACCAAACTGGTATTTGTTTTTCAGGAATGGACTGGAGACAGCAGAGTGACACAGACCAACACAAACCCCCCCATCAATAAGGGAGGAAAGCTTGGCCTAAACTGGACACATACTGTCTCTGGCATCTCTCATCGCTTTCACTTGCATTAAAAGTCACTTCAAAAGAAAACAGTAACAGCCCTGCTGCCTGCAGAACAGACGAAACACAACTCAACCTAGTGTCCCAGGTTTTTGTCACCCATCATGCAGGAATAGCCACGTTCGTGGGACAGGCTGGTATTTTGAAAGCTGCAGAAATGAGGGGGAGCATAAGCCTCATTCTCTGCTGAAAGGGCAGCACGAGTCCTGCTGCTGGCTTCACTTCAGGCACAACCAACTCTTCTTTTAGCTAGGAACGGAGGCAACACAACCAGGACGCTGGTCCTGCCTCGTATGCATGCTGAGAGCCATCACTGGCGAATCTAAACTCCTTGGACCACTCCTTCCTCTCATTGCTCCAGCAATGCCGCCTCACATTATCATCCCAGCCTCTGTCATTACAGGAGATTCTCTTGCTCATTTCTTCATTGTCAACAGCCAATTCACTGTTTTCCAGAGTCAGACCCATACAAACTACATCTGAGCTCACATTTCTGGCTCTCCTACATCTGCCAATTCTTTTACGTGCATAGACAGTCAGATCAGGCTGTTCATGCAAGTTTGGACCACGGGAAACATCAAAATCCAGGATCTAGCTCATAAAGTCATGCTGAAGAAACAGTGCCTCAAGGACCCAGCTAAGTGTCCTTTCCATTTACAGCTTGTATAGGGCAAGGCATTATGAAACTGCATTTCAAGAACTGCAAGTGATAAGTGGCCCCAGGGTGGGGCTTTCCCTAGCACGCCTCCCATGCATCCCCCCAGCAGAAACCCAGGGATTTTTAACTCACTCTGCAGCAGAGACAAAACAGTTTAGATGGCCATCGTTCTCATCCAGGACCTCTCTGGTGCGAGCCTCCCCAGTGGACTGAAGGCCGATGACGATACACTGTGGGGAAACAGAAGGGACAAGAAAGGCGTCAGGGAGGGTGTACCGCAGCCGGCGTCAGGGCAAACAGTTACAAGCTCAAGAGATTGTATTTCCCTTGGACCCTGTCCCAAATACATGTTGGGCCTGTAGCAGGGCTCCTGATGAAGAACCATCTCTCAAATCTTTCAGCATCCAAAACCATACCTCTGCTCACACCACAGAGAGGATGACTCCAATTACAGAAGCTAACTGACTTTGCTAGGTAGTTTCTGCCTAAAATTTCCAAGTTGCATCCAGATGGATAAAAGACAGGGCTGTGCTCTGTGAACGAACTGGTACCTCTTCTACCTTGAACATGACCCAAAATACTGTTTCATATCAGCTTGCCCACATCTACCACTAATGAGCAGTGGGTAATGCCTCAGAAGACGAGCGTGTTAACTCCCCAGTATCATTTACTGTGAATGTTCTCAGAAACTGCAGAGAAATTCAGCGCCTTAAAGAGGTTTGAAATTGTTTTCAAGTCAAGCCAAACAATAATTAACTCCCTTTGGTTGCAGACTACAAAAAATTCAATCATAATGTGACACTGATGGCTGCTGCCGCTGCAGCGAGGCTCTGATACCACACCTTATCCTTCGCCAGCTCTTCCTTGGCAAGCTCAACGAGTCGCCGGACTTTAGCAGCAATGCAGAGATACTTGAAGAAGCGCTGGTGAGCTGACCAGAACTGACCCCACAAGGATTTCCGAGACTCCAAGCCGATCCAGTCGGCTGCCTGCTGGAACACCATCAAGGCCTCTGCCCACTGCAGACAATACCGAGAAAGCCTGAGTTAATATCTTAGTTTTCTTTTTCATTACTGCTGTGCAGGAGGTTATTGGAACAGTCTGGGGTTTGATAATCTGATTTAACGTCAGTATTTATGTTGCTGTGTTAGGCTGCATGAACAGTCTGGTCATTCTCTCCTTTCTGCATTAGCATGATGTTGCAAGCTCTGGTTTGTAAATATGGAACTTTTAAATAGAAGCAAAAAAGTATAAGATGATTTTTTTTACGTAAGCTGAGCGTGTCTATCCCTTTTCTTTCTTATGAACAAACTAAGTTTGTGTCATTGCCACGTTTAGGGTCCTCAAACCCTCCCACATAACAAGTGGCCGTGCCCAAAGTGTCAAGTCTCCCCACCGCAGTGGGACCAGCTCACCAACTTCGCTGCCTTGTCGTAGACAATCTTGTACTGCTGATCCAGCGGGATCTCCTCGATTCTGAAGGTCACTCCAGTGAAACTGAGCTGCCTGGCAATGTACATTCCACTGACCTTCATGTCCATTGCCACGATCTCCATTGCACCAACTCCCCTGGGAGAGGAAGACAGCTGTGAAACTCCCTCCTCTGCTACAGGGCAGCACCGGGTAGGTGCCTCTGCAGAACCACCACCTCTCCTGGCTCAAGCTGCCTCAGACACTGTCCTCAGGCATTACACCCATTTCCCAAACAAAGGCTGCCATGAAATGTAAGCCACATGACAAGGGACGCTGGACATGACTTACCTCTTTTCAATTGCATGCAGGAACTCATCAAACGCTCTGAAAGGGGTGCCCTGCCCCCAAATCCCCAGGCGGCTCATATAAATCATGTTTTTTGGCTCAGAGGCACCTGTTTGAACAGAATTCACTGTCAGCAAAACCACAGCAGTTGTGAATAGTTTTGACTGAAGTAAAGTGAACTCTTAAGAGGACGGTCATTTGCCATCATGCCTCAGGAGACCCAAGGACCTTTCCAAACATTGCCCTCCATGCACTAAGTGGGCAAGCATCACCATACAGCTGAACAGCTGGCCAGGAAACAAGTTAAACTGGAGAAAAAATAGTCTGACTTGCCAAAAAGTCACGAGTAATGGCAGTGATGTGGCTTGGGGCAGGTCTTAGCACCCTAGGCTCCCCTCTAGCATTGCAGTACCATTCACCTCTTCTTGCATGAATGTGTACTCTCAGTGTTTGCGCTCACATCTCAAGGGCATCCTTCACATCACAGAGGTGTCTGGCGACTGTTTACGCATGGCACCCACACAATGCCGAGAGAAGCTTACCTGTAGCACTGGCATAAACAACCCTCGCTCGAGGCAGTTTGTTCTGAAGGTCCAGCACTGCTTTGCCCATTTTAGTAGAGCTGGCATTTTTGGCTTTGTGGCATTCATCAAACACAATCTGGAGGGGAATGTCAATTAAGGAGAAAGGATCTATTTTCATCCCGAGGATGGGAGCAGACAGAAAATACAAGCCAGCCTCCTCCAACCAACTGAACAACCAGTCGCAATATCAACACGACTGACTCGTTCCCCACACTGCTTGAAATCTGTTGGTTTTGCCTAGTCCTGTGCTCCTCAGAGCCTGAAGTCATTTCCCCCTCCCTCTCCCTTCACTTCCAAGGTGTGTCTTGTCTTGTATTGCTGAGGGAGAAGAATGCTGAAAAGGTTCATCCCAGCTGCATTCTTCCCCTCCTCCCATTAACACTGCAGCCTGTGGAGGAGGAGAGAGGAGCGTGGGGGGATGCCTGTGCTTAAAGCATTTAAACATCACCCCAGGCACCAGGCTGCTCGGCACAGCTGCTCCCAGTGACTTCAGATGGCCCCGAGCTCTTTGTTCCTTGGTGAAGTACAATCACAAGCATCCAATTCTTATTTCTCTCCATATATTTTTTTTTAAAGGATACAACTCCATCAAAGTTTTCCCTGCACCAGTCCAAAATTTGTTTTAAGCGTGTCCTGTGCTGTCCGCCTGCCTGGCTTTCGCCAATCAGCGCAGAGTAAGTGGCAAAGAGGACTCCTTCTGAGGTAGCTGTGTCACCATATTTAATCTGCAGAAAGGAAGAACAAGAGCACACACACTCATGATGCTTGCCCCTGGTATGTCACGCCCATCCTTTGCCCACAGTCAATACCGCCGATTGTGCTGTGACTGTGCAGGACACTCGCTCCTGCCTCCAAGAACAAAACCCAATCTGAGAGCAGAACAGACAAAAGACTGTTGGTAGCTGACGTCTTTAGCACTTCTATTTGGCCCTGAGATACGGCGATGACAGGGACTTTAAATGTCTGGATAAGTTCCACTAGCCAATGTGTCAGCACATCTGGATGCATGCAGTGAAATGTGGAGACCATGCTAGGACTTCAATTTTCTGGCCAACTGAAGTCGCTTCATTTTTTTAAGCAACAATTTAGAATGTTTAATTGTTTTGAACCCTCCCATTTGTCTTAATTACTTCCAGAAAATAATTTTCTCTTTGACAGCGTGAGATTGTTGCCTATCTTACTGTCATGGGTCGCACCTGTAAGAAATAAAAGGTAGGGAAAAAACTCATAGTCCCAATCTGAATAAAGTTCCATTTAAAGCCTTTTTGGTCTGAAAACAAACATCCCTTTCAGTCTCTTAATGGAGTGCCTTCAGATGTGTCAAACACATGTGGTTTCCATTGACTTCATAAGAGCTGGTCCTTCAAAACCATTAAAAACCAGAGGAGAGTGTTTCTGTGAACTGGCCAGCAGCGTGGCAGACACAAGCCTGATGCACTGGACAAGAGGCTAAAGCACCGGCTACAAAGAACCCTGTGAATAACCACTACACAACTGCCTGTTTCTTTTGAGAAATACTTTGTCCTTGTCACTGAATAACTGGAACAAAGTCTGAAAATTCTCTGCTTTGCTCAGCTGGGGGGAAATATCCACGTGCTCAGCCATGGCGTCTGCAGCCCCCTGCCAGGCACCAATCTGTGCATTTATACGTGCTCCCTTACTCGCACGCTCTGAAAAGCAGTTCCATGAAACCAGCGCTGGGAAACGTTAGCCCAGGAGAGCGGAGCACGGCCACATCTAGCAGGAGCTGTTCCCTCTGCAGGACTCTTCAGGAATGGCGAAAAAGGTCCGAGTCCTGCTGTACTTTGCACTTGCCTGGAGACACTTCTCACTCCCTGCAGGAAACAGCTCTGTGCTCACAGCACAGCTCTGCAGAGCATATAAAAATAGCAAGAGTCCAGAGTGGGAAGAGCACGCTGAGAGAAGGGAACAGCAAGCAGCTTGCTGTCTGCTACTGCCTGTGCCACCAGCCACGCGGAGGCAGAAGCAACTGCTGCTTTACACGCTAAGGCGGATCCATCTAACTGTTACTGTAGGCTGATTTTCCAGAACACCATTACAACTTCTCTCCCTACCTTATTCAAAGCATGCACAGGAATGTGGGAGGCTTCAATGTCCTTCAGGTCTCTCTCAGCATCGTACTTGAGATCATTGGAGACGCTGAACCTGCAAAGCAAGACGTGGGTCTGGTTATCTCCTAAGGAGATAGTCAGGGCATGCACAGTGATTAATAGCTCTGACTAAAGCAATAGTAGGTGTGCAAAACTGTCACATTTCCAACTGCCCACACACCTCAACACAAGATCCTGCAGCAGACTCCAGTCTGCCACTTACGACAAGCTGTGTGTATTCTGCAGTAAAACCCCGCACTCCAGGGGCTTGAGCCTGCACCCGGGAAGTCCACAAATACCCCTCCACTGACTTCAAAGAGAGCGAGGATAGGCTTGACATTGCACTCCAAGTAGCACATAATCTGCTATTTCATAGTGACTCATTCTCCATCACCGCTGCAGAGGAAATATTCCCATTTCACAGACAGCAAACAGGCACAAAGAGGTGGAAACGACTTACCCAAGGCCACAGCATGAGTCAAGTATAAAGCCAACATCAGCACTAAGGAATTCCTTACTCCCAGATCCGAACTAACTCCAAGGTCTTACGGGAAAAGAGAAAAAAAAACCACAACAACTTACCACAGAGCTTTTTTCCTCCCTTTAAGGTAATTTTCAAAGATGATGCCCGCAACTGTCCTGCCCTTTCCAACTCCAGCACCGTCCCCAATGAGGAAACCAGCTCGCTGCCCATTGGGTAATAAAACTTCATGTTGCTGCAAAATCAAGAACAGAGCTGGAAATTAAACTAGATTTGCCTTTGCTAATAGTTTTCATGTGAGCTTGTAAGAGTACCACTTAACCCTTTCACGTATTCCAGCGATGCAAGTATATTTCCTGCTCAGATAAAAGATGCAGGAATGGTCAAGTGTCATGGCCAGGCTCACAAGTGGCAAGTTTACAGAAAAGGCCCCCAGACCCCCAAAATGTAAAGCACTCCCCTCTGCAACAAAACTCAAGGGTTCTTCCCTCTTTGGTAAAGAGACCCCACAGAAGACCCCAGCTTTCAAAAGGCATTTAAAATGCCATATGCCAATGCTTCTGACATTATTTTAAAACACACTTGAACATCTGTCCATACAAAAGGCAGTTTCTTTCTAGTGTAAGACATGCAAGCTGGGCAAGGTGGAGCCACATACCTGGCAGGCATAAATGATTGCTTCCAGCTGTAGTGCAGAGAGTGACCCTTTGTCGGCAACGGAGCGCGGCAGGGAAAGGCTGTAGGTGATGTCGGGTGGGGGGACACTGGATAGAGTGCTCGTTTCAACCACGAGGTCAGGGTGGTGCTTCCCAATCTTGGCTAAATGACAATAGAGAAAACAGATAACTCAAGTTCTTCACTCCCACAGGGCACCTCAAAAAGGACGGCAGACCTCATATTAATAGTCTGTAGCCCTCCGCTCAGGAACAGAAGAGACAAGCCCGACCCCTGCTCTTCACGTATCTGTTCCGTTGAAATTCCAGACTGCCAGAAACAGGTCATGCCCCCAAAAGCAAGCAACGGAAAAACGTTCTGTTAAAGTAGTGTAGCACCAACAAAGGATCAGTACGCTGGCAAAGTTTTTCTAGAAAATCACAAGCTTGGGATGTGCCACGGCGAACAGCATATACTGCTTGCAGGAAAATAAGGGAGCAGTTAATTAGGTTGGCCCACAGCGGAGTTAACAGAACTTCCCATACGCGTGCGACGGCAAGACACTCACATTTTGAAGGTATATATTCTGCATAGGTCTCTGTTTGCCCCAACTCTTCTGTTTCTTCCTCCTCACCTTCGTCGTCCTCCTCTGCAGGAGCCTGAGACTGAAAAGAAACACAGCATTGACCAAATGTTAATGTTCTCATTGAACTATGGACACACGCAGTGCTACACAGTGCCAGAAACTACCATTTAAACCATCCCTATGCAAATTCACAAACCCTTCAAATACAATTAATCTCATTTATAGACTACAGCAACACAAAGAAAACCATCTGCGAGAGCCCACCCACGGGGGCCCAGCAAGTGCTTTAAGAGCTACTTTCAACGCCTAGTCCACACCAAATTAGGGAGAGATGTTTACATCACTTTTCAGACGGGCTGTGGGCTAGCATGAATTCTGCCCAGCTGTGCTTGAATCTGGCCCAGAGTAAGGGACCTAGACCAGCTTTAAACTCAGCGTGGTACTCAGCAGCATAAAGCAAAGTTATGTAACTCCAGGAAGAGCAGCCCCTATAGACTGTGCTGGTTTAGCTGTAAAGAAAGTCCAAACCATTCTTTAACACAGCGAGGTCCCATCAAGGGAAACAGAAGACACTTCTGGGAAAGGGCAGTGACTTGAATCTGGCTGATTTTCTTGTCTCACGCCCTCTGAAGGGAAAACGGTCAGAACTGCTCCCCTCTACACTGCGATGTTACCAACTTAAGAGCCTGGTGTCCGATCCTACCGAAGCCGACCATCGTTCTCACCTGGTAGCTTATGAGGAGCGGGGTGTTGGGGACAGCAGGAACATGGTCATTCGAACTGTTTAAGCCAGTGAACGATCTGCTGGGCGAGAACAGCTGGAACAGAAAGGGTGCAGGTGAGAAAGCAGTCTTAACCCTCAGCCCTCCATCCCCAACAAGTATGAAAATACGGCAACAGTAAAGATACTTGCGCTCTGTACTCAGATCTCTGATGATGTCAGTCGGCTTTAATACTTTTTGTTTGTGAATTAAAAGCCCTGGGCAATAATTCTGGAAACTAATGAACCTTGCAAATGCCATACATGCCTTTGTCAACACACACACAGGGAGTAACTAAAAAAGGTAAATACATTCCTGCAAGAAGCGTGAACATTTTGTGCGTGTGCCCACGTGTGATGAAAGCCTGCGGGGACACACGTCCTCCCACACCTGCAGGACAGGAGTCTTTCTGCCAAACTACACAGCATTAAGATGGGTCATCCCAAAATGCACATTTTGCCTTTAAACACGAGATCCCAGGTGTAAGCCCACCTTTCATCCACCTCCCATTAGCACTAACAGATTACCTGTGCCAAGGTTGCCACTTTCAAAGGAGTCTTACAAGCCAGCAGCCCCTGTCAAGACCTGATCGAAGTTTATTATGGGAATACTGGACTTGCTCTGCACTGGAGCAGTTACGTTAGTCGCTGTTTTCCCATTGGCTTCAAAGGGAGCTCTGTACAAAACTGCTCTGCCATTCCCACCAAAACAGGTCCTCGTTAAAAGGAGCTGTGTAGATCCTCATTGTGGGATCACGTGTTTTATTCTGAACTGGTGAGTCCAACTGAGAGCTCTGGGCTGGATTTGCTAATGGAGGAGAAACAGCATCACTTTGGGGACCGGAAGGAGAGACGGGAGTAGAGCCGAGGAGATCCAAACAGGGGGAATGGGAAAGACTGAACAAAATTGCAATCAAAAGCCATTGCTGGGAAAGGACCGAGCATTAAATCGGAACACCAACACTTTACATCTTCTTACAAACTGCCCTTGAGGCAAGCATTTACTAAACGATTTTGCATTTTGTTTTTAGCATTAAAACCGCTGTTCAAAGTAATTAGGTAACTGCGCCAGAACACAAGCCGTGGGTCAGCACCAATTAACAGCTGTCCCGAGGTTAAGGACCGCCATCCTTTGCCCGAGACCACCAAAGCCTGAACGCTTCCAGCTGCCCCTCAGGCTCACTCTCGCAGAGACCAGGACCTCCACTGGCGAGGACCTCCGCCGCAGAGACCGGCCACGAGGCCCAGGAGCAAAAACCGCACCGAGACCCCCACCAGGCCAGCGATGGTGGGGGTCAGGCTGCCGCACGGGCTGGCCGGGTCCCTCCAGGCACCAACTGCTGTCTCAGAGTTAATGACGGCTTTGGCACCGCAGGCAGCTAGGAGAGCTCCCAAGACACTCCTAGCCGGGAAGGCACAACCGAGGAGATCCTTTGTCTGCCCCCACTCAAACAAAATCACACCGAAATTTCCCGACAGTGAGCAAGGTCAAGCCAGCAGCTCATGGCATCCAAAGTAATCAGCAACTCCAGAAGCAGCACTACTTCAAGTTTATAGCCTGTGAAGAGTGCCAGGCTTACAAAGAGACCCACGCTCCACCAGCAGAAGTGAAAGATGGGAAGTTCTTAAGCATAAACACTCCAATTATTTCCTTTTTTTAAATTAAAAAAAAAAGAAAGAAAAAACCACCCCCATTACTGGAAGCCTGAGTCAGAATTACCAGAAGGAAGCTGGACGGAAGAGCTATTTTCAGTGCCAACAAATCTGGAGAGCAGGTGAAACATCTCCACCTACAAATCTGAGCTCAGTACAGAAGTTTCTTCTTAGGCAACAGAAAGGCCCAGATCTGCTGGAATGGCAGGACACGCTTCTCTCGGTTCTAGTAGTGGAAAGTTAATGCAGGTCTGGTTTTGCATCACAGAATCTTCAAAGTATAAATCCCTGCTATCCCAAATCATCCCCGTGGCTTTGGCACACAGCGTTTCACCTCAGGTATTGCAACGGAAGTGACGGAAACCTTGGTTGTTTGGAGCACTGCAAAGCTAACCACATAGCTGGGAATATGCTGTGAGGGCCAGTCCAGGTGGGACCAGGAGCTATAGTGGGTGACAGATCATCTTGCTCCAGACTGAACTTGTAGAATTCCTTCCTTTCACTGCTCTTGCTCACCTCCCAGTTTGATTTTCTCCTTCCTCTATGCTACATATCTCAAAACATTAACATAAGAGGCATACACAGCGTACATGAGAACACTGGGACGTAAGCAGGAGAGAGACTCATGCAGTAAAGATGCTGAGAATTGCACAATCAAAGATTTGGTCTTACTCCATTTTTTTCCTCTTTGCATTATTCTCCGTTTTGCCCCATCTTGCCGTGACTGCCATGGGAAAAGAAACAGTCACATCTGGCTGATAAGGCAACTCACCTCTGCATCAATTCATTCCCTACGTGTTGAGCTAGGAGAAGGGTGTTCACATTTTTAAAGCGCTGTGAATGAGGTAGAAAAAAAACTACATCGGCAGCTCACAAAAATTCCAGCTACAGGCTTCAGAGGCCGGGCTTTGCTTCCCCAATCTCAAAACCACTGAGATGGTTGTGAGAAAACACAATGGATTACATGAACTATTTTTAAAGGGTATTTCACAACTTCATTACAAATGAAGCAAGTGTGTTTTGTCTGCTAACTCCTGCAAATATTTAACAGTGTAGTAGCTCTTCCCTCCATGCCCATTCCTGAAATGATAAAAAGAGCCAGCACGCTGTATACATCTCCTTTCTTTATGGGTAACAGCTCTCTCCCCAAGGGCACATGAAGGCAGCTCTGCACCCAACCATTTCCTCTTCAATCACAAACACTCCACCTAAAGCTTCAGCACTGGGCACTTGAGATAAGGGTTTCTTAGTGAGCTTGAAATGTTCAGCATTGCTCCGTCCCCCTTTCTGTAAACCCATTTCCCCAGTGCTAGTGACAGCTGATAGAAAGAAGGGGGAAAGCTAAAATACAGATACAGTCTTTTCCACACTGTATCTTCAAATCGCTACATGACAGAAGACAGTTCATTTTATTTTCTTTTTTAAAGAGGACAAGGTACAAGGCCGTTGTACCTGGCATCTATATGTGGGTCTCACACGCAGGATGCACCCAGCTTCACTTACGAGATGTCCCACCTAACAGAGCTGTTTCTGCTCCGCCTGAATCTCCGAGACTGAAATTCCGTCTCAGGAAATTAACTGCTGTCCTGACCACACAGTGCAAGGCTGGCCACTGCCCCTGGGTAAAAGCTGACTACACAGCTACAACTGACTGGACGTGCCGTATCCAAAGGGATTAGGACTGAATTCGCCTGGGCTACATACGGTGTAACGTGACCGACGGCCAGTTTTGTACTGTAGCTTAGTAACTGCTCTGGCTACTCAAAAGCTAAAATTCCTGCAATTTTACAGAAAATGATGGTGGTGTAATGATGTGGGAAGGAACAGGGAAAGATTATCTAAATTGCTTGTATATTGGTGCAGGATATCAGCAAAGTCTCCATCCTGTACTGAATGCTACAGTGAGGAACCTCCTCTTCCTCACTGCCTCGAGATTTTGCAACAGATCACTTGTTTGCCTCCTTTAACAACAACAAAAGCAGCATATTTGAAATTCAGGTAATAAAAAAGTTGCCAATCATGAGTCAATCTGACAATCAATTTACCTAGTCCCGTGAGTTACCACCTCTATGCCAAAATGAAACTGAAATCTCCTGACTAGGATGTACTTAACTGACACCTCGTCACAAAATGTCAACCTCCGTAAAAAAAAAAAAACCAAACCAAAAAAACCAAACAACCCAAAAAACAAACCACCAAAAAAAGCAACCAAAAAACCCCCCAACCACCTCTGTATTCAGAAAACAGAGATAAGACAACGTTTAAAATAGCTAGAGATCCTTTTCAAAAGGAAGTCGTTTATAAATGGAATTCCAAGGAGTTAATTGGCCTTATCTGAACTTAAGTGCTCTGCAGGACAACAAGGGGCGAGGGGAGGATGTGAAGAACAGCACGCAACAAGACAAGAGACGGCTGCTCTGCTACATACAGGCAGACAAGTTAGTCTCACACATGACACATACTTTGTTTCTCACTGCATTCTTTACGCTGGATTTAGAAAAGCTTCTCCCAGTAACTTTTTTGCTGTATACTCCACTGTCACAAAACTACAAGCTTTTTTAGGCATCGAGTATCTCGATCAGAGTTCACATGTTTAGAAACAGGACACCACAGAACTATTTCTGTAGTCATTTAGGCTACTACGTAAAAACCCAATAATTATAGGAGACTGGGAGTAATAAGGCACATGCCTTCTCCGCCTTGGGGGATGTATCTGTTTTCTAGCTTTTTTAACCATTCAGTTTACAAGCCTGCAATGTCTTCAGCCATTTCTTTGGTTCAAATAGCTCAGCTCTCCTTCTGCTGTCTCAAACTTCAAGTTCAAACTGGTCCGAAGTTACCAGGCTGCGTGTGGATTGCCTGTGCAGCCCTTGCTGCCAGCACAGCGGCGTGGCCCTTGATCTGCAACACATTCATCCACGGGAAGGAGGGCAGTGGTATTCTCTGCCTCCAATTACAGAGACACCGAGGGCCAAGAAAAGGTCTATAAAGGTGATCAAATCTCACTGATTTCAGCAAGAGCTCAGGTGTCCTATTTGAGGATCTGCATGAACGGCCTATGATCTCACAGAAAGTCTAAGGCAGACAGGAGCTTTGATTACCCAAGTCCCAGGCCAGGACCCTCGCCACCAACCCACACTCCTTCAATGCCAAGCTGTCACTGAGCCACACAGCGGCATTATTTCAAAGCAGAACTGCTGCCGAGACTCTTATTTCCAAGCTGTGACAAACAGCCAGCGTTCTTCATGGAAATACAGTCAGACACGCTGCTAACTGCAAAATGCAGCCTCTAAAAACAGGACAGAACCTCAAAATACAACAGTGACTAAAGCACAGGCATGCCAGATTGCCTTCTGGGGCATTCACATTGAATGTTTTTCCCCCACAATCTTCGTAAGACAATGACCTGCAAAGGAAACCTACTGCACAGCTGGGCACCCACTGCAAGAGATGAGGTCTAGGGATTCAGCAGATGTGTGTGATATCGGTTCCACCGACAACCAAAGCCGGTGGGTACCTGTAGAGACTGACACCAGGTTGTGCAACAGTGAGTAATCAGTCCCAACAGATGAGGGAAAACAGATGGCAGAAGGCTGGTAAAAACGCACAGAACCACATGTTGCAGTGGGACTGCCGGGAGATCACACGCCCAGGAAAACTTAAGAGATGTAAAAGCTTGCAGGGACTTGGACTCACAAAGTAAACACAAATTAGTCTTAGTCTTAAGTTGAGACAAAGTTTGTTTTTTAGTCATTGCTACTAAAGTATCTGCCATGAAGAACAAACAAATGGTGGCGGCTGCTGCTGGGGACAGTTACTCATCTACGAGACGGTGTTTTTCCTTGAGTCCATCTCTCCAGCACGCCTGAGCGCCCTGTTGCAGGCCACTCTGGACCTGCCGAATGTTTTAGGGATACACCTTCCTCGTAATGCACCTACCTGCCACAGCTGTCAGAAGAAAGAGGTAGTGCCTGCACCACACTCTGGAAGAGTGCATGTATCCCTCTGAGGATGTCCAGGTTCTCTCCTGCTTCCAGGAGACTAAAGTATGTGTAATCACTTCACCCCTTCCCTCCTCAAGTGAAGCTGGTAATAGCAAAACAACATCATAGTGCAACTTCACCCCCGTAGGGAATTAGGGTAGTGTCTTAATTTCTTGGTGAAAACACCATGGGATGAAGCCTGAGGTATTTATTGTCTGACAGGGAGGGTAGAAGAGGAGCAGCCCGTACCTCTACTTGGTTCTGCTGCGGCGTGTTTACATCCCATAGTGTTGGCACGTGGTTCAGACTATCGGCAGGCAAGAAGTCCTTAGGATCCGCAATGTCAGAGAGGGAATCCGCAGGGGACGAGAAGAGGGAGTTGTTGTTGGACAGCTCATCGAGGTATGAAGAATCCTGAAATGGAGAAGTGACCACAGTTAGAGGACGCAGGACGAGAAGCCCAGAGAGCTCTCTTCTCACACCTACTCATCCAGGAAGTTTTAATTTCTTGCTATTAAATGAGCAGCTCCGTTACTTCATGCTCCACAAAACTTCAAAATTAACTTGTAAATGAGGACATGCTCTGGGCAGCTGTTTTAAAATCTCGGTTTCTTGAAAAAGTAGGAAAAACATTGACTGGACAGAAGTGCCGGTACACGTTCAAGACTAACTCAGGCTGCACGCGTCTCCATATACAGGAGTGGAAGAAAGAGGAGTGTTGAACAAGACATCCGTCACCTCAACTTTGTATTTGATTAAAGAGACTGCTGAGGGGTGAAAAGTCCTCAAGCCTAACACCCAAAGGACTCAAGTATTCCATTATGCTCAGAAGCCCACAGAGCACCAGCTACACCTGATAACGACACAGCTGTTTAACTGCGATTTATAACACAGCGATACCTGGAGGCTTTGGAAAAAGTTAGTCTCCTCATGCCAGGTTCTGTACAAACGAGGCTGCCAGGAGCAGGCGGGAAGGAGCGCTACTGTCATCTGGATTTGCATCTAGATAAATCTTGGCAAATCTACCAATCCTTTTCCCAAGGGCATGCCTCAGTCCAGGCAAGAAGGGAATGTGCTGCAGTGACGAGGATCGGGCTCTGCCCTTGCTCCTTCTCTGGTGCCTGTGCTGAGATGGCTTACAATTGTTTAATTTTGTGCCCAACCCAGTGATGATGTTGGTTTGAGTCATGCGGACTCTAGCTCAGAAAGAGCAATTCAGTCCCCTCCCTATTATCAATTCCTTGTCTGTTTTTTCAAATTTCAGGTGGCAAGAGTCGATAGCTGAAAAGCACTTCTTACTCTACATCCTTAGCTCTGGCACAGATAGATCACTGCACCTTCCCTGACTCCATCACATCACCTCAGCTCTCCTTCCACATCAAATACCACTTTCAAACTTTTTCAAAGTAGAAAAACTTTGTCTGCTATTTACTGAACAGCAACGTACTTTGAAACACCAAGCTCCAGCACGCAGGTCCTGCTGGAGACGTGCCTTTGTCCCAGAGGAATATGCAGACAGACCAACAGGTCTTTCTTGGTGCCCCATAGGACTCTGCCAACACAAATCACCTTTGTGGTTCTTCAGACGGGTCGGGTTTGTCAGCACACAGCCAGCTCAAGCTCTCCGCTAGGCCAGATAACCAAATGAGTGCGATAATACTGCAGCGGGGCTGGCAGGAGAGCCGCAGTGTCTGATACGAGAAATCGCTGTTCATTTCCAGTTAAGGGCCAATTTCCTACTACAAGGCAGAAAGGCAGCCAAAGATTTTTTTAGAAGTCACTTAGCCCTGCCTGACGTAAAATCAGCACAAGCTGAGCCTGCTTGTGCTATTCCTAAGGGCTTCAGGCCAAGAGTTGGGTCAGACTCCCCCCCGACTGCTATCAAAAGTTATGTTTTCGCAGTGTTTAAAACCATGGGGACACCTTCCTTTCACCTTATTCCCAGATATGTCTTGTTTGGCACCCGAGAAGACAGTCGCTACTCCAAAGGCATAGGTGCATGCGCTGACAGCTGTGCAAGAGCACCGATGCACTAAAGCGAAGGCAAGCAGTAACAGAGATTGCAGGCATGATATGCAAAGTTTGTATTCGTCAAAAACCAACCGGGGGGACCCAAAGGCTCAAGGAGAAAGGGCTGTTCGTTAGGCTGTGCTACCAGGGCGGCACTGCTATGCGGGACACCCTCCTGCTAGCACCGGGTACTTGTGCTCGTGTGTGACACCGCTGCTGTCAGCCCAACAGCAGACGGGCAGTGTTTCCTGTGCAGCTCTTACTCTTGATATTTCTGTGGCTATTTTAGGATTACCCAGAAACCAAGGCTTTTCAGAGACGGAAGCAGGCAGCTAGATTGATCATCTCGGAATTAAGCAATCTCTGGAAATGGGGCTCTGTTTCACACCTGAGAAACTAGGAAAACACTTGGGTAAATACAGCATTTCTTGGCCAGAGCATGTGCCTTGTGCATCCCGCAGGAACCTGCCTGTCTACCTCCCACAGCCTTAAGCTCCTGATCTAGAGTACTCTACGGGCAGTACATGTGGGATTCAAGCTAACATGGTTCATGATATTGAGATTTTTTTTTTCCATTAACTCCCACCACCCAAGGTCTGTAGCCTCTCTCAACCTTCCAGTCCTCTGCAGAGACACTTGCAGATTACCTCAAACCACTGTGCTGCTGAAGCAAGCCACCATCTCCCCTTGTTGTCCTCACCACCCTTCTGCTTCTTCCTCTGGACTCAAGATCCCAAGAACAAGCGCTGCAGGAGTTCACCTGCCTCTGGACTGTCACCACGATCTACACTCCTGTGCTACCACACCTCTTCAGATCCAACCGGGACGTGGGTAAAGCAGAGAGCATTGACATCTGGGCTTAGGAAGAGAGTTTAACAATTCACCTAATACTACTCTCTCATATTATGCCTGGTATAAAAGAGTTTAGATCAGTTTTGTAGCAACTCTTCTGGCCGTTCCCAGAAAGGAGGGAGAGAGAGAGATGGACAGGCAGATGGACTGCTCCTTCACCCATCTGCTCTGGTACCTGATACGCTGGACTTACGCAGGGGCAGAGGACCCAAAGCAGCTGGAAACTCCCCTTTGGGTGTCTGACAGTCCAGATACCAATGAGAGGATAACTACAGACTGGTATCAAGAGGCCCATAAGAACTCCTTTGAAGAAGTTTCTTTCAAAGCCCAGCACTAGAAGCAACAGCTATTATCTTCTCTGGGTACCCACCACAACACAGTGACACAAACAGCTCCTGAGATGGACCTGGAACTACAACTCTCCCACTCGAAATCCGTGACAGTGCCAGTGCTTTGTCCACAGGCAATGAACAACAGCTGGTTAAGCGGCCGGTCCCGAGACACGGGCATGGTGCTTTTCACAGGTGCCTGGGGAGGTCCTGAATGCACACCTAAAAAAAGCACACCTCAAGCCTGGCCACACGACGTTCGGCAGGCAGGAGGAAGAGCTGAGGCTTGCTCCCAACAAGCCCTCAGAGCTCAGCTCACATGAGGAGGTGCAAGAACTAGTTCCTATTCATAACAGGCAACAGGAGACATCATCATCCTCAATTTTAAGTCTAAAAGATGAAAGGCATTTATTAGAATCTGCATGCTGAGAGGAGAAGCACATTTTTCCTCCTTCAAGGACAGGCAGGCCTGGGAGATACTGCACTACAGACAAGAAAGAGCTGAACCAAAAGGCTGGAGTTACAAGGAAAGCCCAGCTTTGTGGGTTTGGTTTTTTTCTTTTCATTATGAAAAACTTTGCCACACAGACCCATTTCTGCATTTGACTGACAGCGTTTCACTGCCCAGGGACAGCGGCAGCAGCATCTCAAGGAGTCGGATGGTCTCGGATCTGCACCTGGTCTCATCGCTGAGCTACGGCAAGGCACTTCCACGCAGGTTTTATTCGTTTGCGAACAGCACTGACAGAAGTCGGTTCAGGAGGAAACGTCTGCAAACACACGGGCATGGCAGCAAGAAGGCTGTAGAGCAGACTAGAGTGGCCATTGCCCATTAGTCCCAAAGAGAGGGAAGTGCCGGGCTGGAAAACCAGCGGGACATGCGAAAGCACTGTAACACAACGCAAGGCGCCCTCCGCCTTCCCGAGCCCAGCGAAGGCTCCAGCCCCACCATCGCCACCACCGCTCCCTCTGCCCGGGGCACCGGACTGAAACGGGGAAGAGGAAATCAGCCTCCAGGGAGGATAATATTAGTCTTGGAAATGACTTCAGTGAGCCCATCCTCTTGCAGTATTATGAGGCATTAGTCACAAACTTTCAGAGTCTCCCATTTGTCTTACCTAATTACATTATTTAAAGAGCACTAAAACTAGTAACGTGCTAGATTACCGCCCTGAAGAGCTTACAGTGCAACCCCAGTAAATTAGACTTGCTTACATACAAAATGCAGTGTAATTGTTTAATACAAGGCCATACTGATAACTACTACTTGTGTCATTATAAACCATGCCTTGACTAATCACTCCACTGGTTTATATGGAGCAAACAGGAGCAGCTACCTTAGTCTCCTCAAGGGAAAGGAAGGATCATCACCTAAACCACCAGCTCATGAAATAACAGAGTGAGCAAAAGGACTCCTTTCCTCAACGGGATGAAGCCACTGCCAGACCCACTGATATTCCCCAGCTAAAGGGCTGGTTCATCCGGTGACAGCGCCGGTTACAGCTGATCCCAGCCAGGAGAGACCCTGAGCCAAAAGGTGCCGAGCCCCGATGCACAGACAGAAGGGGCTGAAAAGGAGATGACAACCTTAGGGGTAGAAGAGACGGCCCAAGGAACCATGAAGAGTAAGAAGATTACAGGTGCAGCAAGCGCTGGAAAGGGGCGACGAGCCGAGGAGGGACTGCAAAGCCAGCTCCCAGCTCCGGAGAGCGCTGCTTCTGCTTTTCGAACGGTCTGACACGCTTGAGAAGCTCCTCAGTGAAATCACTCCAGAGAGATCACTCATCCCTGTCTTCAGGATTTGAAGCGAGTTATTTTGTCCCTGTTTAAGACTGATTAATCAAGAATTTTTAAATTTTCTCATTGGAAATAAGAGGTTTTTACAGTAATAGCACTTACTTTACGTTTCAGTGGAAGTCTAATTTCTGCAACAGATGGAAGTTATCCCAGAAGGCAGGATCTTTATTTCAAATGCTATTCTGCAACCATTCTCTACGTAAATCTTATTTCTGGAATTAGACTATTTGTTTTTTGCGGGTTTAGTGGGGGTTTTTTTGTTTTGTTTTGGTTTTTTGGTGTGTTTTTTCTCCCCTCTCCAATTTAGCATAGCCTGCAACCAAAATCCAGTCAGAACATTGCAGATCGTCACCGGTAGAAGAGTTTTACCGCAGGGGGCTGGCAGACCTGCTTTGCCTCCATCTCTTCACCCGCTTTGTTAAACGCTCCTCTGCACCAGGACAGCGAACGTCTGGGTGAAGCGCTAGCTTGAAGATCTCAACCCCGTTACAGAAGGACGGGCACAGAGACCTTGAAGTCTGCTGTGAAAACACATTTCAGGACTAACTGTTCGAGTCAGAGATAAAGTTTATAGAAGCTGCCATAAAATGGCGAAAGGGCGATTCCCTTACAGCAGGGTGACCGCTTAATGGAGAATTTTATAAGGGGTCAACAGGCAGCCGATGCAGAGGCTATGCATAGCTGCAGGCTGTGGGTCTCGCCAGCGTGTTCTTTTTTCACAGGGAAGCTGAAATAATGTCAACATACTAGAACAGGCGACAGAGGATCACAAATCATTGTCCAGTCTTCATATCAGAAGATGCTCTAGTGAGTGACTTGATAAATCAATGATAATCATTTGCTGGACTTCTAAACTGCGAGTGCAAATGAATCGCCAGTCGATGCTACTATGGCACACAATACTTCTATCATTATCCCCAAACAGAAAAGTTACCAAAACCAAGAATTAACTCCCCAGAAAAGATCAGAAAAAAAATCAGGGTAAAACAACCCAAGCACATAACACTTTCTCCCAGCCACTGGAAACAGCTCAGTTCCCTTAGTCAAAACAGGGTCTTTGTTAAAAATAATGAAAGAACAGGTGAAGCCTAAATACAGAAGGCATATGCATCTAAAAATATTTTTGTCCATGAAGCTATCAATATAAATGGTTTATTCGCTCACAATCCAGACACAGAGGAAACAAATACTCCTCCTGCATAACAACTATTGATTACTCCACTCCACAACACACAGCTGATAGGGAGTTTTAAAAAAAACATATATACCCAGGCATACAGAAATATACACACAAACAAAGCTAAACTACCAGACAAGAAAGATCTGGTGTCTCAAAAATCAGAGATTAAGCAAATTATGTTTCAGGAAAGACAGAATCAAGAATTAGCAGCTGCAATACAAGCAGTCGATCACTGAAAGAAAATCTTTTAGCTGCCAAAACTCAAAGTCTTTCTAAATATGGGGCAATAAACATGCAGTCTTAAGGGTTCAGTGCTCTGGCTGGCAAGCGGTTCCCTTGCTTTTCGGTACACAGCATCTAGTTTAAAAATAAAACTCCTGAAAGCCATTACAACTACATGAACACACCGATCAATTCTCCACACAGCTCCTCTTCCTCCAAGTTTTGCAGTTAGTGACCAAGTTCTAACCGACAGGAACAGTCTCCAAGTACCACACGCTTCAGCAAAATACAAATCACATCTTCAGCACAGTAAATCTGCTCCCACTGCCTTGCATCCAGAGTCGTCGCCCCTAAACCTCTGCTGCCATTGCAAAAATTACGGGGGACGCACAAGCCCAGGGGAGCAGCTGGAGCTGGCTACCCTCGCAAGCCAAACACACCGGGAATTCCAAGGAGGGGAAAAAAATATATTAAAAAAAAATAAAAATCAGGCATTACCTTGTAGAGAGATGGGAACTTTAGCCAGAACTGCATTTGGGACATTTTAAAACAGCATTCAGTTTGCTGTCGGCAGAGCAGGACGTGGATGAAGCAGCAAGGTGAGATTTTTCAGTATATAATAGAGAAAGGTCTTCATTCATGACCGCGACAGCAGCAACAGCCAGGAAGAGAGCTCATCAAGGGTTTTTAAAAATTAACATGCAGAAGAACGGAGTGAAAATGGAGGAAAAAAGGACAGCCATACAGTGCGTCTGTCCTAAGCCTGTGGAAATTTGCATAGAGCGTTTAGTCATGAAGGAGAGTGCTCTTACTTCCTCTAAGTACAAGGGCTGACTTTCAGGAAATGATGCCTGCTTGGTAAGTCAGTGAAATTACTGGCAATGCGATGAGAATTACTGTATGTGGTGTAATTCAACCACAGATACACTGTAAACAAAGCTGTGCTCCGCAGCGGCGCGGCCAGACGCGGGGCAGGAGGGGTCCGGGCAGGAGCCTGGCTCCCCTGGGCTCGGCCCCCCCTCCGCCAAAGGCAAGGGCAGCGTTCCCCCCACAGCAGCCCCTGCTTTGGGGCTGGGGGTTCCTGCCCGCCTGCTTTCAGGGGCTCGGATGCAGCAATCAAACTGAAAGAGACTATGAAAAGTATTCACAAGTTCCCCCCCCCCAGCCAAGAGCTATGTGCCTTCTTTTGTCTTCAGCATCTGCCCCACCCCAAATATTGCAATTAGAAAATAAAAAGGAGTAGCCATTTTCTTAACTTTCTTTCCTAGATCATTGTTATTTCTCAGCGTCCAGGAACATTGCTTTCTTTTTCCAAGGTCTTCCCTTTTAACTTCAACAGTTTTGGTAACAGAAATAAGCAAAATTTCTGGTGGGGAAGAGAAAAAGGCACAAAAAAACGGATTGGGTCTGAAAGGGATTTGGTCATCGTAAACTTAAGGAAAGTCTGCTCCAACACAGCCCGAGGCTGAGGAGAAGCAAGCTGGTCAGAGTACCCACCGCCCTGCAGAAAAGCCATGAGAACTTTTCTGTTTGCTTTGGGTGCAAGAGGTTCCTGTTTGCTTCTCCCTGGCACAGCCGGCGGCAGCACCGGTGCCGGGCTCTGGCCGCGGGGTTAGTCCCCCCAGCTCCCACGGGCTCGGCTGCTCCGGCTCGGAGCGGGCTGGACGCTGCGCCGCTGCGTGCCCGGGAGCGCAGCTATGGTGAGGCTCGCTGCTAGATGCTCTCGGGCAGCCGTGCCACGAGAGGAGGGCAGGGAGAGGGACTGGACCTGGCCAGCGATGCCGACAGAGCACCAACCCCGCAGCGCAGATACACACGCTGAGGATGGGGAGAGGAGCGTTGGCTGCAGATCTCCTCTCCGTTCCTGCTCCGAGTCTTTCCGCGCAACCATGGCACGGCTTCAAGTGAAACGCAGCCCGTCGCTGTTCTGCGTTAGAGCTGGCGCTCGGTGCCTGCTGTCATTCCTGATGCAAGTGCTCTTGGGGCCTCGCACCGAGAAATGCTGGAAAACCCCACATTGCGAGGCACTTCTCAAAAACCAAAACTTTGGAGCGACGGAAGACAGCAAAGCCCCTACCAGGCCTGCAAGAGATGGGAGCAGAAAATTAGGTGCTCTCCAACCCCTCTGAGACTCAGGGGAGACAAACCAGAGGGGGTTAGTTTTGCTTTACGACATCAGATGAGGATGGAGGACTGGCCCCTGCGAGGAAGACACGCTGGGTCCCAGGGCTGGAAAACCACCCGCAGGACATAAACCCACAACAGGGCTCCTTTCCAAGGGCAGCTGGGTATGTGGCACAACCCACCGCAGCACAGCGGTTCCACGGGGATTAATACATTAATAGCCCTTAATAATGAGGATCCACGTTCCACCACGCAAAACACCTAGTCCAGAAGAGGTTTTTTTCAATAAGCAAACGGGAAAGAAAAATGCCTTTTCCCCGGGCAGTCAGACTGCAGCCAGGGATGCTGGTGCCGGCGTCGGAGAAAGCGAGGACCGGGCAGCCCCAGCAGCCCTCGCCCCGGGAGGAGCCGGAGTGTCACTGCTGGGCTCTTCCTGGTATTAGAGCACGTTTCACCTCCCCGTGAAGGCTGCGAGCAGCAGATACACGAGTGCTGCTCAGAAGAGGCATTCTGCAGGAACCGTGGGGAAAATGAAGCATTTGGTTTCTGTGGGCAGCTGGTTTGGGGTGGAGAAAGGCAGCGTGTTTTCACTGCTCCTTTTATCTGAGTTTGATTGTATTTAATTAGCTGGTAGTGCCCTGAAGCTTGGGATAGGTGCTTTAATGATACGTTTGAAGTGAAGAGACCAAATACATTTCTGAAATGTCTTAATTAGTGACTTGCTGGTGACTGCCTTGCTGTGTGACCTTGATTAAACCACCAGCTCGTGCCTAAGACTAGCAAGGTCTTGCTATTTATGCAACCTTTAAAAAAGCAGATGGTTTATTTCCTCTTCCTCTTCTGTTAGTGGACAAATGGGGCAAAATGTAGGCAACAATACTGGACTGCCAAAAGGAAGCAAGACGTATGACATTGTTATAGATAACCAGGACTGCTAAATTGATTTTGCAAGACCACAGTAATATAATCACAGAAGATAAGATAACCCACTGAGAAACCACCACCTGGAATTTTAACAACCTGTCCTAGGGGAGAAGGCATGCCACAGCATTTCTGCTCTCCACAATTAATTCATGAACACGCATGCTGACAGACAGGGACAGGGAAGCAGAATTGTTCCAGCATTCACGTCAATTTGACTTACCGTCTTCCAGCAAAATCTGAAACGTACAACCCCGTTAGGTACTGTGTTGGGTAACCGTCACAGCATCCTCTACCACCTCCTAATCACTGACCTACGGGACAGCTTCCTGAGCACGTGGATGGTTTCTTGAAAGCACATGCTGAACTTCTAGGAAAGCACAGATACAAATCAATCTAGAACAACACACCTGTACAGGAGAAGACCTGGCAGCTCATCACCCTCACGCAACCGAAGAGCTCGGGACTAAATTTCCTGAAATACTTTGCTGCCAAAAGACGGGGTTTCCAGATGTGTCCAAGGACACTCCAGGCTCAGCTTCCCAGCCCGGTGAAACGCTTGTGAAAAAGCCATCAGGCCCCTGAACGTCTCTGCAAGCCAAGCTGCTGGGTGCCCGTCCCATGCAAGCGGGCAGCTGCGCACGCGGGAGGGATACCTGAGCAGTGACTGGGATACGTAACCAGATCGCAGCAGCGTGTCTTGGAAAAATAAGTCTAAGAGTAGCTAAAGGGTGGACGAGTACTGAACATCTGCACACCGCAGTGTGTCCTAACAGGGTTGGGTTCTGTTCAGAGGGACGAAAGGCGGGAGAGTATGTATTGTACAGACCGTGCCTTGCTTTTCCTGTTCCCATGACAGGACTGGTTTCACCCAGCTGGGTGCAAGGCTTTGCTTTGCATTTTGGCCCTTTTGAGAACGAAGAGCCACCCCTGCCACGCACAGGGCAGCCTCTGCTCTAGTTTCAAAAGCGAGCGAGAGAAAGCAAGGTGTGTGGTGAGTGACTGCACTGAGAGGCTTTGACAAGTTGAGACCACAAATGGTTTATTTTTAAAACAGACACTAAGAACAAGGATAACGAAGCAGCTGGTAGGTATTTTATAACCAGAGCTGAAATTCGGGGGGTGCGCGGATCGGCAAGCCCTGCCAGCACACGGCTCCCCTGAGGGCTGGAAATTTGGAAGGCAATTACCGCTTGTTCAGGAATGGGGAGAGGACCAGGAAACAGCCTGCCACTGAGCAAGTGCAGAGGGGAACTCCCAGGCTGGTGTTCCTCCTTAAAATAAGGAGAAACCAGAAAAACTCGTGAAGCATAAAGGAAAACCAGCGAGAGAGTAAACTCTTGCAGGTGATCCCGAAAGCTGGAGGAAACCAGTGCGCGGCAGCAGGCACCGAGATGCTGCGACTCCGGGAATAACAAACATATGAGGCCAGGGAAAGAAAAATGACTGAAGAAGGTGTTTGTGTCAGAGGCAACATTTCTCGTGGTCACTGCTGTGGTAATTCCACCGGCGTTCCAAGCGCGTTACGGATCAGGACACGCAGTGACCACCAGCGGAACTGGAGATGGGGAAACTCACTCGATCATACTGACTCAGACCAATTCTGCTTTGAATTAAAGCATCTATTTTAAAACGTCTCCCAGTGGTCTGCTATTAAATTATATTACCAGCAGTTTTGAAGAGCACTCTGTGTTTCAGACCAGTACTTTTTCCCGCTTTTCTTAGCTTTATGAAGGGGAGGAGGCAGAGAAGAGTGCTTGCCAAGAACTTCAGAAGGCAGCTCTCCATCACCTCTGTGCCTCCTCTCCTGCCCAGAGGTGGACATCGCTGTTTGAAGGTAGCAATACAGATGAAAACTAACAAGTCTGGAATGGGGGAGAAGCGAGAGCCCTCCAAGCCCTCATGCCCTCTCCCTAGGGCCATGGGCATCTTGGCTGGCTCCTGCAATCGGCAGCCCAGCACAACCGACAACAAATTACGCCTCAAAAGCGGAATTACTCTCACTTAACCACACGTATCTCCACCTGAGATAGTCCCAAGAGCTCCTCTTATACATGGAAGGGAAAGATTTACTCCTAAAGCACGGTTCATCCAACCAAAAGGAGACGTTGCTTTAGAATGACGTCAGCTGCATCCCAGATTTGTCCCCTCCTCCTCAGTCACCGGCTCAGGGTGGCTAAATCGGACGATCAAAGGAAACCGAGCACTCGGTCGGTGAATCCTGTGCTGATGCCTGAGCCCTGCAGGTCAGGAAAGGGCTGCAGCACCCGCACACACCTGCCTGGTCTGGCCCTTCGCTGTGAACCCAGCGCACGGGCACTGACCAGCTCCTGGCGTGCCCGGCTCCAGCACAGCTGACCTTCACGCAGGTCACAACCGAAGCAGCCAGACCCCTTACACGTGCCGACAGCCCACGCTGATGCCGCTATCTCCTCGTACAGCAACTGCAATACTCGCTCAGCTCCAAGTTGGGAGCTCAGGCAGGTGTGTGGCTGTGTCATCTGGTGGATCATCTCAAAGCGCGTTATCGGATGTATCATCACCCAGGCACCCTACGCGCAGTGAGCCATGGCGAGGCAGGAGCCCACGCCGAGAGCAGGGCAGTGGCAGACACACAGATACTGCGCTTGCGGCCGTCCTGCCAGGGAGCGCTGTTATCACCACACAATTTCACTGTACTTACTGTAACTAGGTCAGATGAGCCGTTATAATCACAGCCTTCATTTTTCTAAACCAAGGCCTGAAGTAAGTGTTCAGCATCTCACCAAAAGTGTTTATAACGTGTAATTAAGTCAGCCAAAACCCCAACCCTGGAGTGCAAAAACAAAGACAAGAGCATGCAAAGCAACTTGTTCGTAAAATGCTTTAAAGGCACCAGAGCCAGTTAACTGTCTTCAAATTGATTTTAATATCTGTATTCCCTGTAGACATAACTCCAGGACAGCGATAAAGTTCCAGGATGTTTCTTATTCCAGGAAACTCTTCATTTCAATCAGAACCAAGTCTTTCATAGAATTTAATAACTTACATTGATTTCTCTTAAATCACCACAGCTCTGTGCACTGAAGCGCTTTTAAAAATTAATACTTTTTTTAAGAGTACGTTAATTTCTCCCCCCACTTAAACAAGAAAGACTAATAGGAGATTGCAAGGGGCTGGTAGTGAAAAGAGGGCTGGTTTATGATTAACAGCTGTGGTCAAGAGCCCCCAAACACCACAAGCAGATCAAACAAGGCTGTAACTGCATCTTTACAGCATTACTGCAAACGACTCTACCCAAGAGCAGCCAATTCCTCCCTGCCCCCACAAGCTAAATCAATCTGGACTGACCTCCTTCCTCCAGTCCGAGCACAACTCACATTTTAGAAAGGGTACCCGAGTTCCCGGACAAAGCGTTTATACACAGAGCTGCTTCACTGAGGAGAAAAGGAAGGAGCTTCTGCAGAGCCCCCTCGCACACCCACTGCATCCACACCTTCCACGCTCAACAGGAGCGGCTCACCCTCGCTGCAAAGAGATCGGGTTTATTTTTCAGCATAACTTATGGCAAATGAAGTCAGAAGAGGAGACTTCTGTGCGGTCAGAAAGGTCCTGTTCTGCACAACCACACGGAGCAAGTCAAATGAAGTTAAGGAAAGGGAAATGCAGACTGACTATCAGAAACAGGCAGGATCATTTTAGATAACAAAAGGAAGGAGGAAATGGGCAGTCTTGTGCACTTTAAGTCATTCTAAACAGGACAGAACAGTAAAGTTTAAAGAAAAATGTGTGGTGGCTAAGAGCGGCAAGTATTTACGTGACAGGTATGCTTTTCTAGAACAGGCTGCTCTGCTTTCATGATAAGGCTCTGGGGACAGACTACAGTTCAACACACACCCCTGTGAGGGACAGCAGATGCCAAAGTATAAGTTAAAACATCTTGGATTTAGTGTTTTGTGGTGGCAATTAACAGCTCTTACCATCAGTGACACAAGATAGCACTGATACAATAAAAATGCCTTTGCAGCAGAATTACTGCACACAAGCACAGGATTCCAACTCACCAGCACCTGAGGCTGGAGGAACAAACAGCAGAAAGCGAGGGAAACCGTGGAAACCAAAACCTGCTCCTCTTCAGGACTTTGATTTCTAAGGACACGTGTGCAGTCAGCAGACTTTTTACATAAGGAGATGACACCACAGGGTCTGGTCAAGACTTTAGCTTAAGACAACAGTTCCCAAGATCAAGAAATGCTATCAGACCCCAATATGGCCTCATATAACTATTTTCTAAACCTCAGTTTAAGCCACTTGTTTATATAAAGAATGCCAACAGACCGGCAAGGATGAATCACCCAAGAGCAAGCCAAAAAACAAAAATATTGTGGAGGAAACAAGTTCAAGTTCACATTCGGCTGTTCTGACCATGCAAATGAAGCACCTTTTCCAATATGCAGACATCGTTCAGCCAGGCTGCTGCGATACACGCAGAAATCGCTCTTCACCAGACCCAAGCAGCAGCAGTGAATGATTCAACTAAACAGAAATTCCCAGAGCAATTAAGAAATTCGGCAACTCCCACTCACGGCATCCTCAGGCCAGCAAGGGCTTTACACTCTGAAGGTCCAGTGAGGACCTCCGAAACAAAATACGGCGAGAAGATGGGGGGAGCACATGCCAGGGCTGGAGGAACACGCGTCAGCCTCCCCACTCTCCGAACCCTCGAGTCCCCCAAACCCCAGGGCACTTGAACAATCCTCCGATCATCGCCACCAACAGAAAGTGTTTACTACACAGATACCTCAGATTCATTAGTCATTTGCTCTTTAGACCTTTTAAATCCATTTTCAGCATTCCTGGAAAACTCTTTAAGGAGGCAAACCGCCTACAGAGTCCAAGGCCAGGCTGGAGTCCCGCTGCAGCCCAGAACGGCTGCAGGTACATTTTGGGGAGGCGGTGTTCACCGGCTCGCTGTCAGATCACACACAGGGATCACAAAGCTTCACCCCAGACCAGAGACGACGCTTCCATCTCCTTCCTCTGCCACCCCAGGACAGCATGCAGAAGTCAAGTGCTGGCAGGCTGCTGAGATACGCAAAGGGCTGTAACCCAAGGGGACAGCAAGCTCTCCTGGGCTGTCGAACTTTCATAGCTAGGGGTTTGGAAACTGAGCAAAGACTAGAGAATAGTCTGCATTCATGTATGAAGGCAGCACAAGTTCTCACATAAGCACCCGATCTACCTTGTCTGCCCAGCGACCACAGATTTAATCAAGAATCTCTTACCAAAGCATGCAGCAAACTCCTCATGTTCTCTCCTTGGTTTCACTCCTCTGTTTGGCATGGTCGTAACAGCACAAAGTTTAACGGGACTTGCCACTCCTACCACTGCACTAGGCCAGTATGGAAAAGATAGGTACTTTCCTATACAGTCACCTGGGAAGATGTAACCACCCAAGCTGCTCCCACACCTTCTGAATGGCATGGTTCAGCTTTCCAGGAAGATTGTTAATATTTAACAGTTTGGTATCTGAGACAGGAAGAAATCCGTAAAATGGAAAATACTGCTGAAGCAAGGGATGGAAAAGCTCCAGCACGCTCCCGGATGATTCCAGACTGATGCCACTGCCTCCGGATAAGTGCCTGCTGTTCTACCAGATCCAGGCTCTAATTCTGGCTCCTGGGGAGAAATCATCAGCTCTTCTTTGGGTGAGCAATGAATGACTAGTAGTTCAGAAAGCCCTAGGTTTTATCAATGGATTTCCACGTTGGTGCTTATTGCACTCTAATATGTGAGAGCACTAGGAGCAAACCACGTAGAAAGCTCAAATGTCAAAAGTGGAGTGTTTAGAAAGGCTGATCTGGCTCCGTACTTCAGCAGAAAAGCCCTTTGAGCTGGAGGATGACTAAAGACTGAAATGCCTCTTTGAGAGACAGCAGAGGACAACACTACTGTTATTTCACGTTAATGGGCACTGTCACACTAGATACCCAGCGAGCCTGCACGTCCATCTGTCCTGTGGCAGCTCTAGACAGACCCTCTGAGGTATGAGCTCAATCAGATCAGTTTCAGATCGGAAGACAAAACTCTAACAAAAGTCTTACTCAGTGTTTCTCAGTTTCAGAGCACTCAGGGCGACACACCACTGCCTTGGGTTATTTGTGGGAGTCTCCAGAAAGCCCCAAGCAGTAATGCTCAGTGCACAGGCTTACAGACGACCACCAAACAGGACAGAAAAGCACCCATAAAAATGCTCTGTTCCTCGTGGGAAGGTACATGGCACTACCTGCTATTACGTGGTACAATACCCAAGTAAAAGAACTGCCTTGGCTGTGTTAGATTCAGATAAGGACACTTTATTGTTTCTATGCTTGAAGCAGAACACTTGCAAACATGTTGTAAATAGGTGCGGTCTCACAAAAGTTGGCTTGGAAAGAAAGAGTCCAAGCAAAAGCGTAACTGCCCACAACCACCTCGTTCCCATTCATCACTTCCTCTCCAAAAGGATGGCACAAGAATTATTTCTTGTTCCGGAAATCATTTGAGGTCATTTATGCCTGGTTTGTCTCAGAGCCCTCCTGCTCTTTTATCACCTAACCGACACAAAGAAGCATCTCCTTTTAACAAAGAATCTCCAAAAATCTGCTCTTCCAAGCTGGCTGAGATCAATTTCCGTCATGCAGCAGGGGAAGGAAGCTGATCGACCACTTAGATACTATAAAATACTTAAGTTAAAGAAATAATTAAGCCCTTTTCCCATTAAACCTATCAGCCAAACTACACCAGACCTGCAGGCTGAGACCTATGGAGAGGACCCCTCTCCCTCTTCCCATCGCAGCCTGTTAAATGGCTTCCACAAGTTGATAAGATCACATTTCTGTCTCATTCCTCCCGCAATTAATTCTGCAGGAGGCAAAGATCGACGCTATTACGATTCATTTACTTATCTGGTTTTATCCAGTCGGAAGACTCTGGTCAACAGCTGCCGGGGACTGACCAGACCCGCTGCGCCAGGCGAGTCGCTAACATGAGGCACCCCAGCAGCTTCGCTCAGGGAGTTGCATTTGGACAACCACACCAGTGGCTCGCCTCAAAAGGCACAAATCCCCAGCATATGTAAATCCAAACCTGCAGAAATCAGAGCCCCGAGGAGGTTCAAAACCTCTTTTTAGCCATGCCAAGAAAATAAAAGCCCAATTAGGGGGAATTAACACATCCCCCTCAAGAAGAGGGGAAATGCATCAATTTGCTGCTGCATCAATTAATGAATCATGCAGGAAGAAGAGACAGATTACAAAGGAAAAAGTTTCTGTTTATACATGTGTCTTGACATTCCGCAGTTACTGAAAATAAAATACATTCAAAAGCACACAGCAGCTTAACGGAGCCTACTGAAGCATTTCTCGGTGCGTCAAAGCACGATGCTGGCGCAAAGTACATCCGTACTGCCCCAGTTTATCCCTGTGTCTCCCTTGCGCTGTTTTCAGCAACTTAGGGCTACGCTGTAAGGCATGCTTAGAATTAATAGCGAAACATATAGAAAGGTCAATCTTTACCTGAACACAGAAGGGGGGGTGGGGAAACCCAGACTCAGCTCCACCTCACACAACACCCAAACCGTGCCCCTGTGCTTATCTATCACACCGAGTCACAAACCTGAAGCAGACAACTGTGATGTTCAGATTAGCTAGTTCCCACACTCAGAGGAAGCTTGGCTCCGACGGTTAGCTTCTTTGTGACCAGAAAAAAAACAATACCTTTAGTGAAACAAGTTTGACTTACAGATAAGACAGATGAAGATTTTGAAGAGAGCCCATGATTTTGCACACCTTAAAGGTTCCTTTGAGACCCTCCAAGCACCCCTGAGGCATGAAGGTCCAACCTGTCAGCAACTGATAAGCCCCCAAGCAACCTGTTAATCAGGTCTCATCAGAAGACCTTAAGCATACTAAAAAAAACCCCCAAACCCACTAATTTCTAATATAAGCTCCCTGTAGCATCGTCTAACCAAAAAAGCTATTCTGCACATGGCTTGAAGCATGTGCCCATCCCAGAGTGCTGCCACAGCCCTGCTCCTTCACGTGTTTCTTGTCTGATGGGAGAGTTGTGCTCAAGCAGCAGTTCGGGGCACACATGAGGGACTGGGAACAAAGGGGTGCTCTGTAACTCCATCTACTTGGCTACTCCCCGCAGGGTTTTGCAGCACGGCGAGGTGTGCCCTTTGCCTGCCTGAGGCAGGACGCTGGACTGCATCTGGCACCTACACGCAGTGACTTACGGAGATAGGAGATCATTCAGTTTGGCTGTTGTCTTGATAGGTCAAAGCAGGGGAACATTCTGCAGTTTTACTCACTATGCATCTTCAGATGCTGGGGGAAACCCTAATGCAAAGAACACACATAGCCAGACATTGAAAATAGCTATATTAACTCCTAGAAAGGATACAGCCAGTCCCTCCTTTATTCCAAGTCAGCTCTGTCATATCAACTGCTTCCCAGTCTTTACTGACCAGTGTTATCATGAGATGTTGCCAAAAGCCCGTGCAACATTTCAAGAACGCCGAGGGAAGAGCTCCTTCCCACCTAGAGACATCCCTGCAGTGAGGACGCCTCCTGGTCCCTAGAGATGCCAAATGAACCAGGGTGACTATTCATTCCTCCCACACTTCAACTCTCCACAAAATGAACTGGCTCCACTCTCAGTTTGCTAGGCACTGAGTTGATGTAATCCCCAAATATTCACTATTGAGGAATCCACCACTTGTAATCAGTGAGAAAGCACATGCAATGTATGCGAGTGAAGAGAGTTTCAGGAGGCAAATGATTTAACTGACTGATGCATGTTCAAATTCACACTTACCTATACCCTCCTGCAAACGGGATTCTCCCATTCACTTTCAGTGTTTATGGTAATCACCACTTTAAAAGACAGAAGCAATTTTACCACTGATAAGCTCCAACCAAGCCAATGGATAGATTCTGTGACAACAGCAATTCAGAAGCTATCCCAACTGCACACAATTCCTATCAGGTGCTGGAAAAATTCAAGATACTGCTGGTCTCTTCCTTTCCCCTCAATAAGGCAATACTGAAAAATAAAACCCATCACCAGAAATTACCATTCTCCCCCAAAGCCATCGGTAGCTATGTACTCACCTGAGGAAAATCACCATTTTTTGGTAAGAAGTCAGTGGAGTCCACAGATGCATAGTTTGTATCCAAGAAATGTGGTCTGCTGATGGAATTCATATAAAAATCGTGAGAGGAATTAAAATATTGCCTGTAAGGAAATGGGAAAAGCAGTTACTTCCTGTCAGTCCTGAGTACTTCTCAGGTTGCTTCAGCCTCCATCATCAGCGGTGAAGTTGCAAACTATGGGGTAACACATACAGGAGACTGATATTAGAAAAAGCTGTGTTTATCCAGAAGAGATATCTAGGCAAAATAATACATCCACAGGTTACGTCCTACTTCCCAGACTCAGTAGTGTGAGACTCCAGAAAGCTGCATTAAGGTTAGGAATTCAGTTCTCTGCAACTTGTATAAACTGAGAAGGATTTAATAGATAATTTAATAGGATTTAATAGGGTCTGAAGGATTAAATAATATTTCAGTGCTGACAACAAAGCAAAATCAAGCCTCTGAGATGTCCCAGCGCCAAGCGTTTGACGGGTGTGATGGAACCTGACAATCACACTACATAAGGACAAGCATCAAGTTTCACGGAAATATCACACCCGAACACTAGTTCGGGCCATAAAACTGAAAGAGCCCTGCAAACTAGCACGGAGAGGGAAAGAAACCACCCCCTTTGCACACCCTTGACAGGGAGGTTGCCAGTCACAGATCTTAACTTAAAGACAGGTAAAAATGGAAGGGTTCGGAACATGCAATCCTGGACAGATCTATTAGCCCAGAGAGAGACGAGTTACGGCTGTAACCGATCGTACCCAGGTACGAAGCAAGACCTCTGCTGAACTAACAAGTGAAACAAGCAAAGGTCTTCCGATCGCTCCCTCCTGGGCAGGGCACATGCCGGCGCTTCCTCCTGCCTCCCTTCCCCCAGCACCGGCTTCCTCTGCGCAGAGAGGAGGTAAGAATTGCAAAAGAGAAGGCAATTCCCTTCCTCCTTCCCAGGAGTAGCCTCTGGCCTGCACTACCCAACCCTCTTCTGGTTTTGCTATTACACAGGCGAGCCCTTTCCCTCTCCTGCAGGAGCAAGGAATGTGCTTTGTAATCTTTCCCGTAAGGGCTGTGCGCTCACGCTGCTTGGGCAATTGCCACCCAACACGTTTGCATGCTGGAACCACTAAAACGTTTCACCCAATCTGACTGGTTTCCTCTTGTGGCAAGTTGTATGTTCTTCGTAATGCCAGAGTTACAGAACCCACAGCAATAAACTTTAACAAGGCACTGGGGGGGAGGGAGAAGCAAAATTTAAAAAGAAATACTACCCAGGAGCAGAGCTAGGGAATGACTGCACTGCCAAAGTATTATTAAGCAATTAAAATGCCATGTGTGGCTAGCAGCTCATTAATATACCACGCTTAACATTTACATATGTATTTATGTGCAAACACAGTTATCTCGCTCTGCTAAATACATTTTTCCTGCTCTTTTTTCATCATTAAAGATAACAGTCTCGGAAAGGAACAGCTCCCTCCCACTCTTTTCCTTCTTTTCAGCGCTGCCACGGTTTCACCTACTGCAGATACACCGAAGCAGCAACCTAAACCTGTGCGAACGCGGAGAGGTGGATTTAGCACACTTGCACGTAATAGCTCTGACACTCCAGCACTGACTCTCGGCTCCTCCTCATCTATTCAGGCAATTTAAAATCTGTGCATAAATTCCAGAAATTTATGTATTTACACACAGGGAAAGGCTGGTTTAAATCGCTTTCAAGTTGAAACTGCTGTTGTCTCACCATCTCTCTTGCATGAGGACAGAGCTTGGCCAGCACTAACGAACTAACCAGGGAAGGGGAAAACTATTTTTACCGGAAAAGTGAACACCGCCTCCTATTTCACCAGCACCTCATGGGTCTGGACAAGAGTCAGTTAAGGTAACGGGAAGGAGACCAACACGGCCCCAGCCTCCCTGGCCTGAACTGCAGTGGAATGACCAGCTTTGGTATGTTATTTTGCTTCCCTTCATCTTGGTTTTCAAATCTGTGAATGCGAGATGCACTTTCTTCTTGCAGGCTGAAATAAGAGCCAACAGCAACTCAGTGCACTGCTTTGAGATCCACTTAGGAAAGCCACCAAGTATGCAGCATTTGCCAAAGTCCTTTTAGTACCTTTCGTGCTGTGCTTTACCTTTCTTTCAACAGGAACATAAAGATATTTACCCTCATTTGAAGAGCTGGCATAAAGCCACTGACAGGTTAGCTCGAATTAGACTGCAAAAAAAAAAAGCGTTAACTGGAAGAATCAAGTGTGGGAACCTTGCTGTATTGCCAAAGCAAAGATGTGAAAACAGCCTCACGGCAAGAGGGCCCTGTACATACCTGCTCACCCTCTCCAGGACTCAGTTACTGGTAAACTGCTCCAGGGAAGCTACTCTGGGTCAACAGCTTCCCCTCAGAGGCCGAGGGTGTTCACTGGATAACTAAAAATTGTTTTAGAAAGGAAATTTATACTGGGTTTAATCACACTGGATTTACAAAAGACTGCCTATCTGCACTCTTATCCTAAGATCTGACTTCGAGCTGCAGCACTGAAGAAGGAACCGGGTGTCCTGGACAATGAAAAACAACATCTGCCTTCATCAACTCCAACACTGCAAGTCCACGTCCTGTCATGGAGACACTCAACTTGCCCATGAAGAGCCAGGCTCCAGCTAACCTGGCCCATCCCAGAGCCAAAATCCCTCTGACAGAACTCGGAAGACAGCCAGGGACACGCACAACTGAGGTCCATCCAGTGGTTGTGGGCAAGTGCTACACCAGTCCCTTTCAGGCCACTGATTCACATTAACCACTGAGGTTGGCTCTTGAAGCAATCAAGGCCCTACATCGGTTACTAACCTTATAATAATTAAATACATGTGCTTATTATTTAGTCAGTAAAACTTATGTCTTCAGTGTTGAGATCAGAGTTTAATGAGTTGATGCTAGGGAGTTTGGAGTCATCTTATTTTACTTCTTTCGGCTGCAGAAAACCAAGTGCTGATCTTCTTGACGAATAAAACCAGACCTTTGTAACCCAAATGACTAAACACACTTAGTCATTAAGTTCTTAGAGAAATTACTCTGCGCTAATGTGAAGTTTAGACCAGAATAGCGCTGTGCTCTTCAGACAGAAGAGGCTGCACTGGCTCCAACCAGCCCCTCAGAAGGGGAATGCTCCATTGCGACTCAGCCAGCATCAACACCGCTTTGCTTTGTGGAAAGGTAGTCACCCCAATGGAACCACACAGACAAGAGGGGAGGAATGCTGGTCTCCCACTTCTGTTTGAACTCTGTTTCACAAAAGAGAAAGAGGGAATCTGGCTCAAGAGCTCAGTTTGAAGAAATCAGCACTTCATTGTGTGAAGAGGAGGTTACATGTGCTGACCCAGTACACGTCCTTCAACAGGTACCGATTAAGAAAAATAAGCGTCTGCTCCCTGCCCCTCAAGCAAAACAAGCCAATAAAGCCAAGCCCAAAAATTCAGCTGTTATGAAAAAGAATATCTAGAAATCTAACTAGGGGGACATTTTCATGTAGGAAAACTTGAAGGAAAGTACATGAAGGTGTGCAATGTTCAGAACCCAACAAGCACCAACAGTCTTACTGCAGAGATGGTTCCTATCCTTCTTTAAGGAATAAAGCAGCTGGCCCAGAAAAATTCTTTCACCCCGAGTCCTGGGACATTATGAGCTGGGTTGGGAGCATCTTTGGATCATATCGGGTTCAGACAATTGCTTTAAAGAGCAAGACTGCTTTTTTTGCTGCCACCCACTCTAAACATAGCAGCAGTGGAACAGTTTGATACAAAGCAAACCTGAGCTGACATCTGACTCACCCAAATCATTTGATGTCAGTCCAGCCAGTGGGTCTCAGGGTAGGGCTATTTCACACACTCCAAAAGAAGCTTGTTGGGTGGGGTTTTTTGTTGGGTTGTTTTGCTTTGGTTTTTTTCTTTTGTAAAGAATTTGATCATTTCCTTCAGTTTTCCTGAAGCTCAGGACTTTCAATAGCAGGACCTAGAGGAACACACTGTGGACATGCTTTTACAGGGATCCACGTCTCAGAGGTGAGCAATGCAATGCACATCCCTCCCAGGAGATAGGTCTCCATACTTTGACAGCTTAAGCTTGCTGTAACAACACTTGTTTAGACTACTGTGATATTGTGCCTGCCTCACATCCTTCATACCAGCTGCCCATCCATGCGTCAGATGCATTTGAAGCCCTCCTCGTGTATTTTGGCCAGACTTTATGCTCTGATGTTATAGCCCTCCACTCAGAGACACAAACTCCACATCTCAGGACAGCGGAAGATCAGAGATGAGCTGGCAATGTCACAGGCTGCCTAGACATCAGTCCGGCTCTCTTCCCCATCATTAGAGCAATTCATGTTTTCCAAAGACTACTGTACTATTTTAGCAAGCAATACTCCATACATAGGTGGCCAAGTAGAAAAGGGCATGAAAATAGCAGGAAAAGAGGGTGGTGTGTGGTTCAGAAACTGGGGAAGGAAGCTTTGCTTCAGGTTTTGAGAAATACTGATTTGCAGATTTGTGACACCACCTCCAACAGCACAACTGGACTGAAGCAAGGAATGTATCGAGCCTGCAGCCGCAAAGGAAGCCCAGCTCTTCAGGAATAATTGCCTTAGAAAGGAACTGAGCTACAGCTCTTCCCTACAGGGGACCTGAACCTCATTTGTTCTTTCAGCAAGGTTTACATACACCGTTCACATTTTTTCGGGTTAAGAAAACCTGAAACAAAGAGGCAAGCCTTGGTATCTTTTAAAGAAACTCTCTAGCATGAAAGTTAACTACTGAAAAAAAACAGGAAAAACCTGCTTCAGGACAAAGCTGTTGCTATGAGAATAAGCCATGTCCAAACACAGCCACTTGCAAATGAGATTTCTTCTGCACGGATTTTGAAGAGAAACTTATACTAACCCAATGCCATCTGCATTTTTCTGTTTTACAACATGAGCTATAATTGCAACTCCCTTTAAAATCACATTTTTCAATGTTTCCATCCCTTTCAGGATTTCTACTTGTAACACCCTAACCCTAAATCCACCTGAAAAAGACTCAGCTGCAGTTTTCAAATACAAAAGGACAGACTTCTTTGGTTTTTGTGAAATACAGATATTGAAAATTTCACCTGAAAGGTAATTTTACAGTTACCAGGATATAAAAAACAGGAAGCTAAAGGTGCAGCCTTGGCTAAATAATTCTCTAGCAAGCGACTGCTACAATGAGCCTCATTTCCAAAAGTAACTATAGCAAAGTCAACAAGTTTACATTTGTGTTAAATGCAAGCCTGTCTTTGCAGCATCAAGGCTGTAACGTTTGCAGCAGAGTTGACATGAGCAGCACTAAACAGGAAGAAAGCGAGGGGCAAAACCAGAAGAAATGGTCGAAGAAAAAGCCCAACACAACAGATAAACACAGTCTAATCTTGTGGTTCGATACAGCAAAACAGAAATTCTGTTATAGCTCTCTTGAGGATTCACAAAGTGTAATTTACAGGAATTGTGCTCAAGAAGTACACCCTCTTCCAATCAGAGACAGGCTAGCTAAGAGCAAAGATACTGAACTTATCTGGTAACTCCTCTCAAATTCTCACTTTGGGGAGTAACTAGCAAGGCAGAGCTCCACTGAGCACCTGTGGGACAGCTTCTTGGTAAACTTACATCAAAAACTGCCCTATTCCATCCACCCCATCATTGCTGGCTAGCTCACTCTGCAGGCTGAGGTGGACCAGGTACACGAGAAGCAAGAACAGCTAATACAGAGACAAAACACGTCTCATCCCTCTGAACAGAGGGGCTGATTCTCTCTGCTGCCAGCCAGGCTGGAACTTAGACGCTCACAAGGATGGATCTCTCTGCTCTTCCACAAAGATGCTAAAATCCCTTCAGGAAGGAGCTTAAACCAAATCCTCAAGCACCTGGAGCACTGTTATTAGCTCACAATATCAAGTTCTGTTTCTTTTATCCTTCCTTCCTCCCACCTCTGACCTAAATAGAAACACATCCTGCATATCTGTGCCACTCCCTGCATTCACAAAGAGACCAAAGCAGCCGTCGATCAGCCTTCAAACCTCTTCCCAACAATCAGCATCTCCCAGTCCCAACAGAGTTCCAACCCAAGTCACTCGGTGGTGGCACAATGCCACTTTACGCTGTCCCAGACATCTCCTATCATATCCTACCTTCTGATCCGGGATGGAGGTTCATCATAAAGGGGGAGGAGGAAGAACAATATTTATTATTATGCAAAGATCCCTCAAAAATGCTATTTAGGGCATGTAATTAGAAGAGGTTTTGCACTGAATCTAGAAGGCACATGGCTGATGTCTTTCCCATCAGACAGGGCCACTGTTACTACGCAAAGGTTACTGAAACCCATCACAGCTCCGCTTTGCAGCACTGAACTGTGCTGTATACTCGGCAGCTTTACTTAGAAGTCAGTCACAATTTCTCACATGAGCCCGTACTCATCACCTCACACCCTGTGGGATGAGGTTATCAGTGAAGACCATCAGTTATAAGCAGGGGAAAAAGTCACGACTCTTGATGAACTCTGGGTTGCGCAGTTAGGGGCTCTGCAGGTTTTTCAATACAGACATGAGATGGTGGTATTTAGTCAGCCTCCAGACACCTACACGGCAGAAGATTTTAACTTCACTTCACCCATAAGTCTGCCACCTGTACCGGTAATACCTTCTGCTTTGTCTGCTCCATCTGCATAAAGCTAGAGATTACATGACGTATTTGCTCAGCTAGATTGTGCTAATGGGGTGTTTTGAAGAACTCCATTAGTGTAACAGATCCAGGCTAACACAAGGCTGTTCTTCCCTTATAGGAGCCTCCAGGTTTACCAGAAATCAATGTTTATCTCTTTTTTTAAAAAAAAAAAAACAAACTGTTTGCTGCTTTTTCCAAGATGTAGCAGTTTATGAAATGCCACAAGATCAGTGTGTGATGCAATTATTTCCCCATCAGTTAGTGAAATAAAGTAAACAAGGAAAGCAGTAAAGAAACAGTTGAATCACGGGGTGTGCAAGAGCAGAGGGGAATTATACAAAGGAGAAGAGCACTCACTGGTTTTCACTGGGGAAAGATGAGGTTGGGAAAGAGGCAGGGTAGCAGCTACTCCATGAGTCGGCAGCCAGCATGGAATTCTGAAAGGAGAAACCAGAACAGTTACAGCAGCAGATGACTGGCACGATTACCTGCAGACCTGAGGCCAGGCTCATGACTTCTCTCCCTCAGCGCCTTCCATAAGCAGCAGTAGCTCTTCATCTCTCATAGCAGGAGAAACGAGTGCTACACTCCGCTTTCAGCTTTTGAACCTACTTTCCTATTACTGTCCCCAGAAGGACAATAGGGTCACTCCCCTTTCCCAGCCCTTTAACCTCGGTCTCTGCAGAAAGCGAGCACCAACCCTTTAACTTGAAATTGGCTTGCATAGGTAAACACCCGAAAATATTGTTCTTTTCTTTCTGTTTCCCCACCTCCCTAAACAGTCTCCAACATTAACGGGAAGCTTTTAGCTCAGCATGTACCAATACAATCATGGAAAGACTACAGTATCTTATTACTCGGCTACAGATCAGTCTTTCATCTGTCCTTTTTTGTGTCCAAAGCAATGATACCTCATGCTTGAAGCAACATGCACTTGGTGAAATGGGCCTCTTTTTTTAACCTCTATATTCCTGTATGTGACAGAACTCAAGAGTTATAAACAGAAACAGAAAACTGCAGGAACATGTAAGCTATTTTGGGATAGAGGTTTGCTTTCTGCCCTGTTGAGAACAAATGCATCAGGGACCCGATCTTGTTTTAGCAGCCATATCAGGACAAATACAACCCTATTCATCTCTGCCACTCTCAAAAAAGGCACAGCTGGACCCAGCAATAGATTTAGCATGTCTCAGAGAGACGAGCTGGGGCAGAAACAGTCTGCAATTCTGCGTAAACTCTTTAGTCCTTTTCCGAGGAGCCTGGCACCTACCAGCTTTTGGAGAGGCATTGTTTTAATCACTGGCTTGCTTTCCTCCTCCCACTTCAAAGGCAGCAGACAGCAGTCACCTCAACCCTCCAGCGTTCCCAATCAATACTTCATGCCCCTGGACAGCTGCCTAGAAAGTCTGGTAAATAGCTGCTGTAAACTTGCACAAGGACTCCCAGGATTTGACAGGCTGGCGTGCCTTGCTCAGAGCCCTTCTAGTGACACCCCCCGAGCAGCCTCTCCCTGCCCCTCCCCGAGAAGCTGCTGGGGCCCTCACCTCCATGGCTGGCACGGCGAGCTGGGAGCGGAGGCCGGGGATGCTGTAGAGTGTATTGCCTGACTGCTGGTGCTCGTGCTGCGGGTAGCTCTTCCCCCCGTCCATGGCAGGGTGTGCTGAGGGCATCAGCCTGTGTCCTGCTGCATGAAGTCCTCAGGGCAGGTGGAACAGGCTATGGAGTGGTGGAAGGTTCTTTATCTGTGCTCTTCACCCTGCACCATGTCCTAGGGCAGAAAAGAAACGCACGTTTAAATTTTATGAAAGTGGAGAAGAAAAAAAAAAGCACTTCTAAGACCAAACGTAGCTAAGACATCAGTAAACAGACGTCAACCTGTGAAATGCCTGCTGCCTCTTTATAAAAGAGGGGTTTCTACTGCAAAACAGAGTTCTCAAATATCACCACACCTGGAATTCACCCAGACCTGCGAACTTACATTAAACACACCTCTCCTGCCTGACTGCATACACTGCGGAAGTCTGGCAGATCACCACAATCATCTGTGCTTTTTGCAGTAGACACACAGCTGGTTTTTAGCTTGAGAAATTTTCTTGTCTAATATGCAAAAAGATTCTGCACTTCCATGCAAACTCATAACGACCAATTCCCCAAAATACCTCGTTTTCATGAAAATATGCTACGTAGGTGGAACATCGTTCCACGGAGTACCGACGGCCACGCTGAGCAATGAGTGAATCACCTTGCGGGGTCAGAGCGCGCTCACATCTCCGATCTCGCTGTACTTTGATGTCTCCCTAATTTCACAGCAGATGTTCAGTGTGCACTAATACTCTTCGCCACTGCTATGCACAAAGGTCAAACCGGATAGCATACTTTTAGCATTAAGACTATTAATCTAACAAATGTAAGAACTTATCAGCTGTCTTGCATTTTCCCTGTTGCTAGCAAGATGAGATTTCAGAATCATGCTTGCTAAAGCAAGAGTATTGTTCTGGCAGGGATTAACCTTACGATAAGACATTGCCTTCAGAGCAACTTCTCAGTCAAAACCTCCAAAGTAACTTCTGACCTTTTTTCCCACTAAATTCTCTGTAAACCCACAGAACATCGATTTCCAATTGGATTTAATGGATTAAAAAAAAAGAGAGATGGTAAAAGCAACCTATACAACCAGAGGAACAAGAGAAAAGCATCTGTGATGTCTTTACTTCCACTGCAGCTTACCTTGCCCCTCTTCTGCCTCCCATGACCCCATCCGCCACCAGAAGCCCGTAGCATGACAGCCGAGTAAGTGAAACTGGCCAATATATTCTCATCGAGCAAGCTAGCCAAGCAGAAAAACTAAGTAGCACAAACTGAAGCTGCAATTTAAAACATGCCAGCTTTGCTCATTTAGAAGACACTACTTGCTACAGGGAGTATTTTTGAAAAGTCATTTCTGAGTCAGAGTCCCTTTAAAAATAAGTGACCTTCCAGCGGACAAAATTATTTCTGCATTTGTAATGGAAAGCGAAATTAAAGCGACTCTTTCTTTCTTTCTCTGGTGGCAGCAGCCATGCCAGGAGAGCTCCGAGCAGGGCTCGCATGTGCAGAACCCGCAGGGGACCAACGACATCCCCGCCGAGCCCAGGGTGGAGAGGCCGACACCGATCCCGTGGTGAAAAGCGACCAGGCAAAGCCCTCGCACGCAGGGGACTTTCTGGGTGAAGGGCAGAGACCGACGATCCCGCTGCCTCTGCTCCTCTAACAAACTGCGGGCGCACAAATGCCTTCGCAAGACACTGGATTCCAGGCTGAATTAAATCATTTGCCAGAGGCTAAGCACTTTGCGGTTTAAAAAAGTATTCCCCCTTTTATTTTAGCTGAAGAGGTAGTCACACTGGGATGCACAGGGTTTACGTAAGCTCACAAGCCCGTGCTGGATGAAAGCTGCGGCTCACCAGGGTGGGGCTGCAGAGCAGAAGGCAACTTCCCCAGGAGCAGACTGGCCAGCGGCGGGCTTAAGCAGACTGCAGAGTTTGCTAATCCAATCTTTGCCTCTTCCCACAGCCTGACAAATTAAAAAAAAAAAAAGTCCGACTAAGTGACCAAGATGCAAGCGTTTGCCCTAGGAAAGCACAACGAAACATCGCCTCCAGAGAATTAAGTTCGTACACCAGCAGAAGTAACACCAGCCTACCTGGAAAGATCATTAAGCTACAAAAATCTCAGACCATTTAATTAATCTATAACAGAATAAATACTCTTTACAAAGGCCTGGGATCACTTAGATCCTTTTCACTGGCTTTCTTTCACCAGAGATTTACTGCAATGTCATTCTTTTACAAGCAGAAGTGTTTCTTTTTATTACACCATAAAATCCACACTCAGGCTTTATAGTCCATAAGCCCAGGAGCAAAAAATAGCAAAAAAAAAAAACTTAGCTAGCACCCCAGCATCCTAATTAATATTGTTATACTGGCCTCAGGCCTCTTGATTTATTAGCCAAACGTTAGCACCAGGGTTCCCAAAACGCAGCCTGTCGACCACTTGTAGGCTTGAAACCTCATTAGAAGCTGCTTAATCACGGCCTTCCTTGACAAAGTCAGCTCACCCGCACGGCTGCAGAAGCAGCAGCGTTACTAGTGGGTGCTCTGGCCCCACTCACGCACGAATCAAGTGTTGACGCTGAAGTCCTGTTATTTAAGCAAAACCTGCTATATGTTACACCTCCTGAAGACAAAGGACTGCAGATGAATTTCCTCAGGCGGCCCAACGTTCACCTCCCACCTATCGAGTGGCTCTGCGCACAAAAGACTGCGAAGACATTAAAATATTCACGCACTTCTTCCTCCCAATCCACGTGACTTATTGCAACAGAACTCGCCAACAGGGACGCGTAAAGGCAGGCTTTGACCCCAAGCCCATTGTGAAGAGATGCAGTAAAAAGCTTCACCAGCGAGAAATGAAACAACCTACGCTTCAGCATGCTGGCTACACAATATCCCAGGGGACGCCTTCCTCTCTGGGCTTTGGGGCTGCTTTCTTCTTTTCCTTTAGATCGTTCTCTGACGCCACTGGTGGTCCTATGAAATTTTAAGTTACGTCTAAGGAAGAAAGTAGTAAGAGACAGGGCAAACATTTATCATGACTCCACTTATCTCCGCTGCACAAAACAGACGAAATTGAGGGGTTTGCTTAAAAAATACCCCTGCCTCATTCCTTCTTCCATTCATAAAATTCACGGCTTTTCTTCTTGTCTTAGTGGCTTTGACAAGAGGACCTAGATTATAAATTAAGCCTGTGCTACAACATCCCAATCCCCAAATGACGCCATGGGGAGCGGAGACCTACGATGAGGTTTGTTTTCCACTTCCATCCACACGCTCTACGATTCTCCAGCCTTCCAGCTCAAGACAGACATTGGTGGTACAAGGCTGCAAAGATGACAAAGTAACAAGAAAAACTTTACGAGGCTTTTTTCAAATGCTATACAGAACTACAAACGGCATAGTTTTGGGTTGGGGGGGTGTCCCTTTTTTTTTTTTAAGGATTACTTTTAAATACTGCTCAGCTGTTCCTGAACAGAGGTGGTGAGGCTTGCTGATCTAAGGGTCAACGTCACAGACTGCTTTAGAGGTACTGATACCCTCTAGTGCCTTTAAAATACTGCGTCTGTTCTTTTCACCAGAGACTTCAGGGTTTTTTGCTGCTTTTTTTTTTTTCCCCTATTTGTAACAGCTTTCGATATGAAATCAGAAGCAGTTATTCCCGTAATAGCTGTAGCAAATATACAGCTTTACTTACACATCCAAAGTAACTCATGAAGGGTAAAATCAATATCATAATTTCTCCCTGCCTGCTCTACATTATCTCGCGTCTTGGCAACACCAGATTTCACCGGCCGGATTCTCTGCAGAGCAGCTCCTTTCCCTAAAACAGCATTAGTTCCTTCGGAAAGCTCTTGCACAATAGATCATACCCAGTTAGCAAAACGAAGGAAAACTGTAAACTTCTACACTTGAGCAATGGTCAGATGGTAAAACACAATGCATTGAATTTGCATGACATAGTTCCTCTGAAGAGATCAAAGTGAACAGCAGTCCAGCCTTATAGATGGGCAACCCAAAAACTAGAGATCTTTTGTTCGGAGACGCCAAGAAAATCAGTAACACAGTTAATGATGAAACCCAGATGTCATGGGCTCCCAGTCTTGTCCTCTAGGCCACACCGAGAGGATGCACCCTCAACATTTCCCAGTTAACCCAAAACAAAGCAGCGCGCTGCTGAAGAAACGTTACCTCAATGGACAAACGTGGCACAACAGCTAATAACCATCACAAGGCTGCTATGAACCGTCCACCCATGTGAGCTCCCTGCTAGTTCTGGTAAATGCAATCATTCCCTGTCAGCATTTACTCCTACGGAGCGAACCACAAAAAAAGCCTGAGTACAAAGATGGAAATAAGAAAGCTGGAATGCTCTATCGCCTTGGTTTATGGGGGGTCTCTAGCTAGTGTATATTCCAAAATACATCCAAGCATCGGTAACAGTGGGACGCAAGAGGCATCAAGAATTCACTCTACACCCTGCACCCTTCCGTCTGTTGCCTCGATGCCAGAGGATGCCGACGGCACTTCTTGTCCGACCAGGAGACGCGGCAGCAAAGCACGCGCTGGACGTCACCAAACCCATCCGCCTCCACCCCACCAAAGCTTCAGCACCGCAAAATAACCTTCCATCCTCCGTGCAGGAAGACAGCGATTACATCAGGTTCCTGGGATGATTAACATGGAGTTTGTAACAGCTCTCACTATAAGCTCATGCTCTGATAAGAGAGGGCTGCTGTCTGGCTTACGCACTCAAATTCCAAGAAAAAAACTAAAGAAAAAACTGACTAAAGCCAGTTTCTGAGATCTATGTGAGCCCGAGGACGGCAGGACAATACTCGTCAGGAGAACAGGAGAGTGGAAATAGCTTTTGGTATGTGCTTGTCTTACCATCCTCAGGCAGCCTCGTCACGGAAAACCATGAAAATCAGCAAGTTCCGTGCAAGCCAAAGCACTCTCATTTCCACATCCCATCCTGTCATTGTAACCATAAAAACTGATAAAGACAGAGGCCCACAGTCTGCAAGTGAACTGTTACAGCAAACTTTTTCTTAAAACATTTTTCCACTTCTTCTCTTACCAAATATACTCCAACAAAGTAACAGTTACGGCAAATCAGAACTCTCTAGTTTAAGATCATTTCTATTACAGAAGCATGCAAGTGGCCCACCGGGATTTATTAAAAAAAAAAAGGCTAGGGCACTATCAGCAACTCATCTGACCTTTTGATCTTAGCGGTCAAGAAACGTTCTAGTTACATAGATTAATACTTATTTTTCTAAAGTTTCAGAGTAACCTCTAGTACCGTCTAAGATTTAAACCATAGAGTTAAAACTCTTTCACGAGTCACAGATGAAAAAAACTTTTTAAAAAACTCTCCCCTGTTCTGTTAGCCTTTGACAACCAGACTTGGGACGTGTGCTGATTATTCACATTTAAAATTTCTACTTAGGAAAAAAAAAACACCCTAAAGAAGCAGAGTGCTACTACCAAATTCAAGAATCAAGAATTGACTCAAGTTTTTCATACCACTAGAAACTAAAGAATGCAGAATCATGGAAAACAGCGATCTTGAACTCAATGACAGAAGTCATATTAGGGCATCATATCGAAACGAACCCCGGTGCGTGGCATACGTCACATCCCCGTGAGCGCAGGAAACGGTCCTTAGTACCAGGAGGTACCAAACACTAACGAGGAATTTCAAAAAAAGCTTTGCAAGTGGATTATGCCTCAAAATAACCACAAAGTAATTAGACTAATTTTACAGATGGGTTACTTGTCATATAGGATTAATCGAAGCACTCCAGTGCCATGATAACTATTCAGGGAGCAATACAACCAAAAAACCCCAAACTCACAAAAAAACCCACACAAGCAAAAAACCCACACCACCGAGCAGTGCAAGGATAAATCCCCTAAAAAAAAAAATCACTGGAATGGATCTTTTCATTTCCCTGCCACAAAACCTATATAATTACAAAAATTATCTCAAAGCACAACCTGTAAAGCTGCTTACTTATGACCAAGCGGAGACGTTTTCTAGAATAGCGAAAGATGAGGCTCCCATAGCCAGCAGTTATGTTAAAGAAGGTAAAGGCTGGGCTAGGAGAACACCAGCTCTGCAGACCAGCGCCTGCTACAAGCAGTAGCTGGGGCAGAACGTAAGGGAACCCCAACAACGCGAGGATAAGGTTCCTAACTTCAAGAACCTCAGTGATTTTCTTCCGCAGGCATCGCTAAGAAACAGCAACGTGATCTCCCAGATTCAGAGTGATGGCACTCAAGCAACGATTACACAAGGGTGAAAAAACCATTGGACTTGCTCCTCTACGGCTGAGCAGCCTGTGTTTAATAATGAAACTGGTCCCCCGCGTAGCGTGATAAAGCCCCGTGAGCGATTTGATTATATCACGAGTTCTTCTGATTAAGCTATAGGAACAGTTTCTATATTAATAACAGTTTGCTTAAAGGTTTCCTATTCAGCCCAGGCAGTAAGGAGCAGCTTCAGTCTGGAATTCCTGTGGATTTCATCACGCCTAGAGGTTACGGAGCACAAATTTCAACTTTTAACAGCTTGAGCTTTTTAGAAATTTATCAGACCAGCACTGCAGCAGAGAATTTCCAATTTGAAAAGCATAATTAACTGCTCTGCAATAATCAGGATCGATAGAGCTGTGGATGAGGGCTCAGTTCATGGATATCTGCAATCAAGAGAGGTGCGAACGACCCATTGTACACTCAGTAAATGCAAACACGTCCTCCTGTTGTGCTTCGGTCTTCGTTAGCGTATTTTAAATTGTCTCCATTAAAGGAAGATAGCTAGGAAACCACAGGTACGCCCGGAACAGTCAGAGCTAAACCTGCTGATCGTGAATTACCACGCACCAGATAATGCCAAAAAGACCTCAGAAATCTGATCCAGCTCCTTCTCCTGCTTGCAGCTGAATTCCCCTCCCTCCTGCCCACCCGCACCCACGGAGCAGAAGGGGAGCCCCAAGCCTCGCACCCCTACCCCGCTCCATCCACTCCTTCCACCGACGTGCTGCCGCTGGTGAACCGTTCTTCAGAATGCGATTAGTGTAGAACTGCCCAAGAAATGGGAACTGAATACCACGGAACTCTTAAAAGCCATTTTTATGTCCCAAGCGCCAAGCTAGCTTCAAGTTCCTCTCTAATGTTTCTTCTTGCCATATTTTTGGACAGTTTAGACCGAACAACATTTTGCCTTGAGGGATGAGAAGGGAAGAATTCAATCAGAGCCCCAACCACTGCCACCAGCTGTGACTCACTCGGAGAAACAGGAAAACCAATGGAGAAAAGCTAGGATCTACCCTTCTGATACAGTCACGGTGCCCTCGCAGAGCTACCATGAGGCCCCATCATATTTAGAATAGGGACTAGCAGACAAAGGATAGCATCTGCCTACAAAAGCTCAACATGAACAGAAGTATCAGATCTTTTCCCTGCAGATAAGTCAAAATATGAATGGAAATACCATTTTTTTCATGCTCTCCACTATTTGCTCTTTTTCATTAGGCAAATCCAGTTCTTTGCAGAGCAAAATTAAATACAGTACTGTTAACCGAAAATTGTACCCAAGAAAACTCTCCAGACCAAATGCTAGTTTAGAAAGCCAACATCGGTTTATTGTTCTGTAACAGTACTGCTTAAGTATCTGAAACACTGTTGGAAAAGGAATTTCAAGTTAATTTACAAAGAAGGCAGAAGTTAATGCAGAAACAGAAAAGAGTGTGGGTGACTCACTCTAGCTCTCTGCTATTCTTAAGCAAAAGACTGGTCAATTTACATTTGAAAGCCAAAGAATCCAAAGTTTGTTCCCTGCCAGGAGCTATCTTAGTTATACCGATTCCATGCACTTATGTCAATGAAAACATAGAAAGGAAGAATGTCTTCAACCTTGCATACGAGAAAACATGAAAAAAATGTGAGCCTGATGCAGACAACTTCAAAGTACTATTAGAAAGAGTTACAGAAAAGAGGGGAGAAAAATCTAACCTTAGGCAGATGAGGAATACAACCCAGGCCAGGTACAAGCGCATAGGATAACACCAATCGAAAAGACACTTATTATCTGTGATGAAAACAGAACCACTTTAGGGCATCCTAACCCAAACACTTTAAGCCACCCTGATCTCCCAAACGCTTTTGGCAAGGAAGAACGCACTCGGGAGCATTTGCTCGGTACAGACTTACAGCCGTGCGCGTGTAGGCACAGCACTGCCGGGCGCCTGAGCAACACTGAGAAAGAAACGGGGCAAACCTCGCTACTTACCTGGGCTGTGCAACTCAATACGGAATCGCAGCGCGAAACAATCTATTTGACAGATTAACTGCTGGAATTAGATAGTCTGTAAGCCAGGGGAAGGAGAATTGAGATCATTCCAAAGCTTCTTGCCAGATCTATGCAAGATATATGGTGGTGCAGGCAAAAGAGCAAACTTGCCCTCCAAAGACAGCAGTGTTTCAAGAACAACAAGGAAGAGCTTTACCGTTCAGGCAGTGCTAGCTCTTCCTCATTTGAAGCTCAGACCATACAGAAAAAAAAAAAAAAATCAAAGACGGCTTTTTGGAAGGAAAAGTCCTCTTCACAAGAAAATATTAACTGTCCCACACAGGTAGACCTAAAATAAGTCAGGCAGGTTTAAATTAGCATGTAACAGACTTAATTATTCTAAGTGCCAGGAAAAAAACAAAAAGTTGAAAAACAACTCTCGGAGACAGGTCAGGTTGCAAGGATTGCAGGAGCCGAGGGAAGAACAAGGAACAGAATGAGGAACTGCAGTTGATAAAGTCAGGGCAAAATCTGACTTACTGGGGAAGAGTCCAGTGGCTATACTTATACTGTACAGGTCTGCCACGGAAATAGCCGTACCATTAGCAAGGAAGGGCCATACAGCGCGACCGGGTGCATCCACGTACGGAGACGGACTGCGCAGACCCTGGCTGTCACCCCATCGCACGGAACGAGCTCAGGCCCCAGGGCAAGCGCAGCTAGTAGGGAAAGGAGGCTCACCTCCCCATCATCCATCCACACCTACCAAACTCCAACGGGTCATTCTTCTTTCCCCCCTGAGAAGGGTCAGCACCGGTATAAAGCCCTTTTGCACCAATCAAGGACTGTGCTGCACCCAGAATCGCACCGCCCGTCCCTGGGACACTCCCTGGTGCTGTTTGGATACTTGTGAGAGTCACAGCGGCCTTAATCCTTGCACAGAAATGCAAGACTAAATAATGGGAGGGAAAAAGCTCAATCTGGAGTCTTGCTGCTGGCATCTGCCCCAATCTGCCGTTCCCTAAATTTCCAGGGATTAATATTAGGCAATTAAGTGGCACAGCAGCTTTAGCAACAACAGAGACAAGAGAAAGGTTTGTTCATCTATCCACTGACATAAATTGTCGTAAATCTTCCACAGATACTTTTGTTTCAAGGCTGCACAATTAAAGTCAATTGTTGATGCTACTGCAATGCTGACCTCACTTTTCATTCAGTCAGCTCACGGTGACTCTAGAACATTTTCTCTCCTGCTTCCCTGGACCCTGTTTCTCCATCAGCAGAGCTGCCGGGTCCCCGCTTCACCGTTCCAAGTTTCACGTTCCTTCCCCACAATGAAGCGGCTGCAAAGCAGACAGCCGTTCCCTCCGCCCGCAGGCTGCTCTCACTCTAATTCTCCAAATTCAAATGTTCTGCTTTGAGTAACAAAATATTGCTCCAACAGGGACCCAGACAGACTCGAAGCAAAGCTTGCTTGTGGGGCAGAGACAGATGCAATCTATCCCTGCTCTTCCACCTGGGAGAAGAGATAGGACTATTTCTGGACAGAGCAAAAACGCCTCCCCATACACTACACATGCTTCCGCCAAGAAACACTCAGCACGTTTTTGTGTAAATCTATACAGCATCACCCTCACGCAACCACGCACTGGAATTTCCAAAGCGTAAACACGCAAGTGCCATAAGGCAGAGCTCGAGTTCAGGCAGTCCAGCAGCTCAAACAGCAAATGCCCAAAACAGTTCTCAAAAGCAGGGGCTTGAACACCCCCCTGCCAGGGGGGCAGAGCCCGAGCAGGGCACCGGGAGGGTCGGAGCCGCTCCCCTTCTCACGCCTGTCGCGAATATGGTCCTGGAAGAAAAGACACCGTGGCGAGAGCATGACGGGCGCTGGCTGCCAGCTAACACGGCGGCCACGGCGCGCAGCACAGCCAGGGTCCGGCAGCAGCGAGGCGCACCTGGACGGAGCTGTGACACAAGCACTAATGAAGTCAGAAGCACACCTGCAAGGTAGAAATGCCTTATCACACTACTTAAAGGGAAAGAGAAGAGCACAAAGAACGTAGCTAAGGTCTGAAGCCAAGAAAACGCGGGTCCCTGATTCTCTACGCTTTGCTCTACCCCCAGTTTCAATCACGAGAGACGCGTTGGAAGAAACACTCTCCACTGGAGCTGAGCAGGTCTCGATGTTCTGTTTCACATGCAGTCATTCACGGCGGAAAAATACTCCAGGACATCAAAGCCTGTTTCCCTATTGATCATAGGCACATAAACACCATTTCAAACCAGCCAACCTTCAGGCATGCTCAACGTATACTTTCTCTGTCAAAGAGGCATGCATTCGCCTCATTCATAGCTACATGTTTACAGACCTTGATCTTCTTACCGAAAAAGACAGAACAGTTTTAAGTTTTAAGCTGAAAAAGTGTTTTGGGAGAATATAAAACTCCTAATTAAGCCTAGGCGGCTTTCCTGAGAGATCCAGACCCTCACGATTAAAAATCACAGCGCAGTATTCAGTGACTACACATTTAGCTCTTACAGTGTCACTATTCGAAAAGCTTTAAACCTGTGTCAGCATTTTTATCACAGACCCTCCATTTCAGGGATAACTTAACCATGAAAAAGGCCTATTCATCAGGAAACACAACCCTCAAACACACCGTATGCTCACTACTTTAAACAACAAAAAAAACTTAGAAAATTCCTGTGCGTGTATATTTTAGTGTTAAAAAAACCTGCAATGAAAGTAGCTGTAGCTTTTCAATGAGTGCCCGGTCTGGCAGACGCAGCCTGTCCCATGTCTGGCACATGACGAAACATGACGCTTGGTCCTGCTGGTTTCGTTCCAAAGTCGGCGGGGATTAGTGGGGGGATCCACTGCCTGGAGAGCTCAGCAAAAACAAAAGCAAACTCAACAGCAAGCAACCAGGCAGCTAAAGGGAGGGAGAAATGCCTTTCCAGGAGAAGTCTGTTCCTGTTCGAGGATGAGGATGCAAGACCCTGAAAAAAGTGAACTGTGGGAGGAAACTGCGTTTAGCAAAACATTAAGAATTTCTAGGGTTTTTTAAAAGGTGTGCATTCATATATAAGAAAAGAAAAATCCACACATAGGACCCCGCAAAATCTTTCAGAATGCTTTTAGAAGAATCAAACTTGAGATCTAATCATTAAATAAAAAAAAGTTGCAAAATGCACTGGCCGTGCCATCTCCTGACAAGCTTTGTGGGTTTATCACATTTTCCTTTATAAAGAAAAAACCAAATCTTCTCTTCCAGCTGGTCTGAAAGCCCAGCAAAAGCACGAGTGTGACTCCAAGAACAGGCAAAACACCATCGGAGGAAGCAGGAGGGGGAAGCATACCTTCCTTTCTCAACTTTCGTCAGCCATCCTAGCTACTACGTGGAACAGCCCCAGATAAAACATGCCACTGTTTAATTAGACAAAGACCCTCTAATGCTCGTCACAGTTCTGTTAACTTCAGCATCTAATACTGGGCAAGCTGGCAGACAGAACACAGTGATTTCAGGCACTCCAGGATAATGCCGGCTTTGCGCTACACCGGTGCTAAGCACTGAGACTGCAGATGTTTTTAGGTTGCTACTTTGGCAATGACTGAAAAAGTGTTTTAGACAATCCAAGTATTCTTTAAACTGTACTCACACTGGTGTTTGAATGAGACTTCATTCAGCTGAGCTGCTGCAGCTGTAAGTCTTATTTTGGGAAAGCAGAGGTGCAAACGTCAAGTGAATAGACCTCCATCAAAAAAAGAACAAGCAGCAGAGGTGAGAATGGAATTCAGGCTTCCAAAGCCTCCAGCTGGCATCCTACCTAATGAACGCTGCAAAACTTTTACTGCTTTACGGGATGCACAGAGTTCCCTGAACCCAAAGCAAAAGCATTAGTACGTAATTTTCCACTTAAATACATTCCCATCACCAGCTGCTCCTCAGTTTAGACGTACCCACACAGGTCAGAGAGAGCTCAACGCTTCAGATGACACGTAGATAATCTGCAGGTGACAACGGCACCGCACAGGTACGGCCCGCTAAATTTACAAGAGTCACGGTGCACAAACCAGGAAAACCCTTACAGGCTTTTGGATCCCAGCACTGAACCTGCAGAACTCGCCCTTCAAAAGACCATCTTATTTTAATTGTAAACGGAGCACACTAATTTGAAGTCACAGTTCTTATGCTGATATTTATGGTTAATTTTGAGAACGGAGCTCTTTCTTAAACCTTGCGTTAGTATTTAATTATGTTAACCGAGTACACGGGTGGGAGTCCGCTAACAGCACCGGAGTTAAGAGTCTGTTAGCATGAGCTCGATTTTTCAGAGGCTCTTAATTGGGCCATTAAGAGCTACACCACAACAGGCAGAAACTTGGCAATCAAGGCTTTGGCCCGCGATGGATTTCTGTGTACGTTTTTACGGCACTCGATTTAAAAGCAGCTGAACGAGGAGCGCAGAAAAACGAGAGTCCGCTGGCTTTTGCCAGCTCGGCTGCTACGCAGGCAACAGTCCCTCTTCCAGGATGAGGCCTTAGGCAGAGTCAGGAGAGCCTGGCCTTTGCTGTGAAACCGGGACGGGCCTCGGAAGGATCGGCCCGGCGCGGCGGGGGCTCCGCTCCGCAGCATCTTCCACTTTCCTACGATGCAGAAACTCGTTACGGCAGCGGGTGCCCACACGCAGGCCGGGCCTCCGCAGACCGAGCGGGCCGGACCCTGACCGACCGCGCTCAGCGAGCGGTAACCGTTCCGCAGCCATAACCCCGGCTCCACCCGAGAGACGGACACGCGTGGCGAAACGCGAGCGACTCGCTGCCCCCCCACCGGCTGCTTCCCGGCCCGCGGGGCAGAGCCACACGGCCCCCCGGCCGCCCGAGGGCCCCAGGCCGCCCGAGGGCCCCGGGGCCGGGCCCCGCCGCGGCACGGACCGCTCCCTCAGCGGCAGCAAGCGGCCCCGGGCAGGCCCGGCCGGGGCGGGGGCACGCCGGGGGGCCGCGCCCCGCCCCGCCGGGCCCCCAGGACCCCCCCGGCCCGGCCGCACGGAGCGGGGCCCGGGGCTTTCCGCCCGCGGAAGGGACCGGGCCGGCGTGCGGCGGCGGCGGCCCGGGGGGACCCAGCCCTCAGCCCCGCCGGCCCCGGGGCAGTCCCGCGCCCCAGCCTGGGCGGGGAGGCGGCGCGGGATCCGCGGCCCGCGGCGGGGGGAGCGGGCGGCCCTTACCTGCGTCCCGGGGGGCTCAGGCTCCCGCCCGGCGGCCGCCGCCTCCCCACTTCCGTGTTCGGCAGCGGGCCGGGGGGCGGGGCCGGAAGTGGCCGGGGGGGCGGGGCCGGGCGGGGGGAGCGGCGGGAACCGGGAGAACCGGGGCCTAGGAGAGGGGGGAACCGGGTACGGGGGGAACCGGGGCCTAGGGAGAGGGGGGAACCGGGTACGGGGGGAACAGGGCCTGGGAGAACCGGGGCCTAGGGAGAGGGGGGAACCGGGTACGGGGGGAACCGGGGCCTAGGGAGAGGGGGGAACCGGGGCCTGGAGGAACCAGGGCCGGGAGAACCGGGCTCTAGAGAGAGGGGGAACCAGGGCTGGGGGGAACCGGGGCTGGGGGGAACCGGGGCCTAGGGAGAGGGGGGAACCGGGCCCGGGGGGAACTGGGCCGTAGGGAGAGGGGGGAACCGGGTACGGGGGGAACAGGGCCCGGGAGAACCGGGGCCTAGGAGAGGGGGGAACCGGGGCTGGGAGAACCGGGCCGTAGGGAGAGGGGGGAACCGGGCCGTAGGGAGAGGGGGGAACCGGGCCCGGGGGGAACTGGGCCCTAGGGAGAGGGGGGAACCGGGCCCGGGAGAACCGGGGCCTAGGAGAGGGGGGAACCGGGGCTGGAAGAACCGGGGCCTAGGGAGAGGGGGGAACCGGGTACGGGGGGAAGCGGGCCCGGGGGAACCGGGCCGGGGGGGAACTGCGGCCAGGAGAACCGGGCCCTAGGGAGAGGGGGGAACCGGGGCCTGGAGGAACCAGGCCCTAGGAGAGGGGGGAACCGGGCCCGGGGGAGAATCGGGCCCTAGGGACAGAGGGGAACTGGGGCCGGGAGAACCGGGCCCTTGGGACAGAGGGGAACGGGGGCCCTGGGAGCAGCCGGGCCGAGGGGGACTGGGGCTGGGGGAGCAGCAGACCCCGGGCCAGGCCGGCGGGCAGCAGGTAAGGAGGGGCCCGGCCCCCCGGCTGGTGGAGGGGCAGCAGGGCCTGCCGCGTCGAGGAGCCACTCCGGGGACCGGGAAGGGCCCAGGGCTGAGGGACACCCCAGGCCTGTCTCACCGGCTGCAGCGGGCCCTGGTGCCTCTCCCCGCGGGCCGGGCCTGCGCCGCCTTCCCGCCCCACCAAACGCTCTCCTGCCCCGCTCCTCGCTCTGCTCGGTGCGGGGAGCTGCCCCCAGCCCCTCACGCTCCCGCTGAGCAGCAGCTCCCGGCCCAGAAACCACCATCCCGGCCCTTCTGGGCTTTTGGCAGGCCCGGCCCGGCCCCACAGGCCTTTGCGCTGACACGGATTGGGGAGCGCTCGCCTCCCGCGTGGAGCCATCGATCACAGGAGGGAGACCGAAGTCTTCGAGCAGCCCTGGCCGCTCATGCAGTCAGCGTCTGCAGCCCGAGCGGGCGCTGGCAAGTCGTTATCCTTGCCAAAGGAAAGGAAATTCCTCGTTTTCCTACCTGCAGAAATGGGGCAGTAGCTATCTGCCTGCAGAGGAAGCGGGAGAGCTGAAAAGGGAAACACTTAAATCCTGACCAGCTTCCAAGGAATGTCTGCCCGCTGCCATCCCACAAGAGTCTCGCTCTAAGAATTAACTGCAAAACAGCTGAAGCGCTGAATCACGGAGCTGCAAAATAAACTGCTCTGGCAAATCATCCTGTGCTCCTTGCTTGCTTCTCCCTCCCACCCATTCTTGTAATATTTTTTTTTAATTTCCCATTGCTTATGTTGGATCTTTGCCCCTTTCAAGTCCCAGGATGAGGACAAAAATCTCGATGGGGTCATATAAAAGAGCCTGCCAGATAGGTCTATTTTTACGTTGGCATCCCCAACACGGTGGCACGGGTATCTCAGCTCTGATTTATCCCCAAGAAGGAAAGCGCCAGCAGACCAGAACCAGCACTATCTGCTTGGCCTTTTGAAACATCTGGCTCTTGCCAAAGGCACCGGCCGGAGGGAAGGGGAGACCTTGAGCGGGGAGGTCTGTGACACCGCGGCCAGAGCGGGGACAGGGCAAACTCGCGGCTCTGGCACAGCGAGAAGCTTTGCCGCTGGCAGCAGCCGCGTGCAGCACGCAGGCTCTGCGCTCCAGTTTAATCTCCAGCCTCTCGGTTCTGGTACGGCAACGATAACGGGGAACCCAGCTGGCTAACGGGAAAAACACCCCAGGCTCCGTGCCCGCAATGAAGCCCCAGACAAGCAGCCACAGCGAGGCACGGGCTGGCACGGTGTGGGCAGCCCCGATTTGGGGACGTGTAGGAGTCCTTGTCTGACAAGGCCGGGGGGGAGAAAAGGCTCTTTCAGGAGCTGGGTGGTCCCGAGCCCTGCTCCCACCAGGGCGGCCAATGTGGGACCCTCGGAAGGGGTTCAAGGAGTCGGGGAGCCTGGCCCTGCCAGGGTTTGCATGGGAGCCCCGGCGGCAGGAGCCCGCCCAGCACTGTACCCATCAAAGGAGCTTTTCTTCAAAGGAGACACAAGAACAAAAGGTTTGGGGTTTCTCGCAGCAGCCCTGGAGGAAGGCAGCCTGCCTCCCGCTCAGTGCTGCCTGGGAGGCTCAGCATGCGCTTGGCTGGGCACAGACACGCTCGGCTGGTCCCATTCCCCCTTCCAGGAGCTGAACACCCCATCTCAGGGAGCTTTAGAGCCAGCAGCAGCACAACCTCGGGCTCCCGGGCTCCCTCGCCTCTCCCACAACCTGCTGCCGTTAGCAGACGACTTGCCTGAACCCAAACCCCAGCCCCCTAAACCAGACGGGGAACCTCACGAGGGTGGAGGGGAACGCAGCCCCCCTCTCCCAACGGCCGTAACGCATGTGGCACAGCCGGAGCACCCCGAGCTGGGACCCCGGCCCCCAGGCTCTGCTTGGGGAAGGGCAGTGCTGCCTCCGGCGACGTCCCCTCCCCAGCCCCGAGGGAAAGGTTCCCTTTCTCCTGCTCAGACCCGAGCGCAGAGTTTGTCATGTTTGGGCTTTTAATCCCATCAATGAGCGCTGCTCTCAGAAGGCTTTATTCATTTGCACACAGTAATTAATCAAAGCGATTGTGTCATGCTTTCCGAAATACCCTTTCTCCAGAGCTTAACACCAAAGGCTCTGGCTCTGTTAAATCACATCCCTGCAATAAATCGCCCTGCTCCGACTCTTGCCCCACACGGGGCCGTGGGCACGCTGGAGGCATGAGCAGCATCCCCACGGGCCAGGCAGGACTGTCCTCGCCCACTCCAGGCTACCGGCCACCTTATCTGAGAGCAATTGCTGGAGTCTAGCTAGCCATGCATCTTAAGGGTCCAAAATCCCCTACAGCTATTTATTTAGTATGATACAGATATGAATAAGTAGGTACGCTGGAAGAACACATACTGATCCATTCAGCAACGAACCCGTCTCCTCCCATAACCACCAACGCCTCTGCAGCTGGTACCACAACCACTTATGTCACTCACTGCGATCGCCTCTCCCCCCGTCCCAGCCCAGTTCCCATTTTAGACATGAAACCACTGGCCCCGCTGCCCCAGCCCGCGGTCCCCGAGGGCCACCGCCGAGGGAGCCCCGCAAAGCCAGCGGCCCCGAGGTGTGGGCTCTGCCCCTGCGCGCTCCCCCACGGAGGGGACAGCCTGTGAGGTGCCACCACGCTTCAGATGCGTGGGCACCCTGTCATACGGGGGCACCCCATCCCATGGGGGCACCCCGTCCCACGGAGGCACCCGTGCCCCCCACGCTCTGGCTGCGTGCAGGCGCTGCTGCACCATGAGATGGTTGCAGGGAGCTGCTCCAAAGGCAGCGGGTGCCTCGCCTGCCCCAGGGCATGCCCCAGCCCACCCCGCAGCCCACCCCGCAGCCCACCCTCTCCTTCTGCACCAGCTCAGCTGCCTGGGCAGGAGTGCAGGTAAAGCCTCTGCCCTAATTGCCACCTCTTAATAAAGGAGGGGAGGGCTTGCAGGTGCTTCTGCAGGAGTGTCTCTGGGGGGGTAAGCGCAGGGAGCAGGCAGCGTCTTGGAGGAGACCCCAGCACAGCTTTTCATGTTGAAATTGAGACAGGCAGTTCCCAAACACTCAAAGCCATGAGGCTGCAGCACAGCCCCTGCTGCAGGCAGCAGCGGGAGGTGGTTTGGCCGCCTTCAGCTGCAGCCCCAGAGCTGGGGAGCCGGCGGGGATGCTCCCGGTGTGTGGAGGCTCGGCACCCCCCAGCACCCCCCGTGTGGGGTGGCACCCCCGTGGTGGCCCTGCCTGCCCTCACCTCCCTGCGGGGCAGCTGTGACGGGCTGGAGAGGACGGGATGAAGCAGAAGTGACGCTGGTCTGGGCTGGTGGGACTGGGGGCACTGGGGCTGCCCTGTGCCTGCGCTGGTGGGACGTGAGGAGGAGAGACATGATGTGCTGGGGACACGGCTGAGCTGCGTGCTGATGCTTTGGCACTCGCAGGGGAGGGATGTCCCTGGGAAATGGTCTGGCTTCCCAAGAAAAAGCCCTTCCCAGGCAGCTGGGTGCCTGGGGCACTCAATCCCAGGGAAATGGGGCCAAAGACGGGAGTTTTAGGGCCCTGATCCTGCAGGCGTTGCTCTCATGCACGCTGCAGAGCAGCTCCCACCAGCTATGGCCACGTTGGGGTGAGCCCGGCTACTGCCACATGCAGACGGTTCCTGTTTTTTTCCCACAGCCTGGAAATCCCCTGACTTTCCGCCGGGGTGAGGAGCCAGGAGCCCTGCACCCAGCTGGCCCCGTGCCTCCCCGCAGCTTCGGGAAGCGGCGGCCGTGGGGACAGACCGGCAGCCCCCCGGGAACCGGGCTGCCCCAGTGCCAGGGGTCCCGTCTGTGCTGGTGGTGGGGCTGGACGGTGCAGGGAGGCAGGGACGGGACCTGGCAGGGACCATCCCGGGGTGGGAGAGTCCTGCAAAACCATCTCATCTTTGGGCAGAGCCTTCCCCTGCCCCCCTGGCTGGGAAGTGGGGCCGTGGCTGAGGGCTCTGCGCTTTGCCCCATGCGGTGGAGGGGACAGTGGTGGCTGCGCATGCTGCAGTGGCCCACATGCAATGAGCTTGGTAGGTCTCAGCCTGATTCCCCTTGGCTCCTGGGCAGGCTGACCTCCCAGCTGGGGTGAAGATGCTGGTGCAGACGCTTGGGAAAGCTGATGCAGCCACAAGCCCGTGATGGGGACAGCGCTGGGGCACCCGAGGGTGCCTGGGGACACCCCATGAGTGAGTGAGACTCTGGCTTGCCCTGCTCCAGCTGCCCATTCCTGGAGGGCCGGGCAGGATTTCACCTCCGGGGAGCCTGTTTTCCTGCCACCCCGTCGGGGCAGGCAGCAGGACCGGCAAGGAGCAGAGTGCGGCTGATGCAACACAGATACGGAGCTGCAGCCGAAGCGACAGGAGCTGCCTCCCGCCTGGGTTTCTCTGCTGTGGACGGTTTCCAATCGATCCTGCCCTCCTGCTGCTGGGAACCCGTCCCTCTCGGGAAGGGGAAGCACGGCACTTACCAGAATTTGGGTGATCGCTTTCCAGCACTCTGGACTCGGTGCCAAGATCGAAGTAAATCACATGTGGCCGGGCGCTATCATGAGAAAAGCCTGCGAGGGAGCAGGGGGGAAATGCAGCGCTGGCAGGGGCCTGGGGGGCTCGGCAGGGCAGTCTGCTCCTGTGCACCCCTTCTTCCGAGCTCTGGAGATGCTCAGCAGCGCTTGGAGCCTCCCCTGCCTCCTCCTGCTGTTACGGGGCTGGACACCCCGGACAAACCAGCAACGGAGCTGGGGCGAGGCCCGGGGCATCGCTGTGCTCTGACCCGCGTCCCTGGGGACCCACTGAGCCTTTGGGGAACCCGGGGTGCAGGGATGTGCTGTGACACTGCTCAGGCCCCCCAAAACGGGCTCAGGGCTCTCCTGCCTGCGCTTTGTGATCCCATGCGGTGCCAGTAGCTCTCCTGAAAAGGCAAAACTCGTGGATTTGTCCTGTCCTGTCCTGCCTCAAAATAACAGCTCAGCTTTTGCAGCTGGTGCCTCATGTGTGATTCCCAGCCGAGCCTGGTTCGACCCCTTTGCTAAAGGGTTTTTTAACCTCTAGTGCAGCAGGGCCGGGGAGGAAGCTGTGTCTGCAAACATCTTGGTTCCTCTATGTGTTGGAAGCAGGTGTGCAGCTGGTAAGTGCAGGGACCAAGTGTGTTGGCACCTGCAACCAGCTGTTCCCTGGCAGGAGCCGGCACAGCACAGGCTGTGCCGGCAGCCTCTACGCTGGAGCTGGCTGTCGTAACGCAAACCCTCGCCCTGGCAGTTTGGCAGGGCATGTGCCCTCGTGCCGGCTGAGCTGGGAGGGAGGCTGCAGTGTGCTCGGATGCGTCTGGTGAAACCCTTCCTCTTGGGAGAGACTTCTAATGCCCCTACGGGGGCAAAGCAGCAGTGTGAAGCCCAACCCTTATTAGATGGCAGAGAATCCCTGCAGGAGAAGCGTCTTGGCCGCCTGGGGCAGGAGGCTGTGCCAGCACCTGTGCTGAGAACAGCCTGTCCCCCTTGGGACATGCCGGGGTTTCTGGCCGGGGCAGCGGAGCCGGGCGCTGGGCTGCTATTTTGGAGAACACCCTCGCAGCTGTTTGGCCTCATCCATCCCCCCGCCGGATTCCCGCGTGTCACCCCCGCTGCCGGGTGTCCCTTCGCTCAGGGCGAGGAGGAAGCAGTGTTCCCACTGCTCGAATCCGAAGAGGGGCTTAAGGAAATCATGGACCTCCCCAAAACGATTGTGCTGGGGACTTCTTTCATTGCCCTCTTATTTTTTTCCCCTAGACTTCTCCCAGCTCTTGTGCACAGCCACGAGGACTAGCAGGCTATTTTTATTTTTTGACAAAGGTAGAGATGCCCATGTAACCAAATCCCTTCCAGGAGAAGGGCTTAAAACACCATTTAGTGCAAAATTCAAAATAAAGACAATTGCAAAGGGGGTTGTCAGGGTTGTTTTCCCCAATGTTTTCTTCTCTTGTAACACACTGACCAAAGCAAATGGCAACAGCTGGAAACTGTGTCAAACAAATAGCAGAGCCTTTAAAAAACAAACAAGCCAGGCAGCCGCTCCCTCGCTGCTGGGGGCTGTGGCAGAGCTGCCCCCGGGGTTGGTGCAAGCCCACCAGCCACACTGCTTGGAGGTGGCAGGTCCCAACTCCCTGTTTCTCCCAGGTATAAACTTTCCTCCTGAAAGAAAAGCGGAAAAGAACAAGTTTTACACAGATTTCAGCAGAGTGTCCAGCTCAAGGGGAGGGGGAGGTTTGAGGAATTTGTGTCCCTGCCTTTGAATGCCCTTAAACAGGACCACTGACACGGCTGGGAGAGCTGCGGGAGAAGCTTTCTGAGGCGGGGGAGTGAGTATGGAGCCAGAGACACCAGACTGGACCCGGTACGGCCTTTGGCACCAGCAGAGAAAGTGAGAAACCTGTGGAAATGTGGGATCTATGGCACCAAGAAGATTTTTGTTACATGTTAGGAAAAGTCTCCCTCAAGTGACGCCGTGCAGCATGGACGTGGGCTGTGCTGCGGGTGGGAAGGTTTCTAAAGGCTGGATGAAGGCGCGACAGAGGTGATCCACGCTGGAGGCTGTCTCGGGGGGACTGGAGGGCTCCTGGCAGCGCGTTTCAGCCCTGGGTTTCCAGGCCTGGCTGTGCCGGGAGGAGCATCCCTGCCTGTCCGCTGCCTGTCCTGGCTGCTGGGGAGATAAGCCATTTGGGCAGGATTATCTCCGACGGTGCCGTGTGCCTCCCGGGGCCTGGGGTGGTCCCTGGGTGCTGCTGCTGAAACGCAGCGAGTGGAGAAGAAAATGAATAGTTATGAGACGAGAAAAGGGTGAGGGGGCAGGAGGTTATGTGAGTGAATGAAAAACACAAGTGATGTTGGTAAATTCTCCTGTAAACCCACCTCCTGCAGCCAGAGCAACGTCCCCGGCTGTTCTCCAGGCAGGGAAGGGTTGGGACGCACCCGGGATCCGCCGTGGTTTAGGGATCGTGGGATGGCCTTTCCCCGACAGCTGAGCCTGCGGTCGGCAATGCTGTCTTGCTGCTAAAGTTGGGCAGCAAGGATCACCTGTGGGTTTTAGGATCGGCAGGAGCACGAACGCTGGGTTTGACTCTATGGAAACCCTTCCCCATCTGCCCTTTTTGATTGGGAGCAGAAGACTTCAGTGCCCATGTCGACGTCGCACAGCAGAAAGAAAACAGATGCCACCTCCCAGCCCAGCGCTGGCTCCACTTCAGAGGCCGCTGCTGCGTCCCCTGTGCCTGTATCGCCTCTGAGGGTTACAGATAAAAACCATGTTCTATTTACCGTCCATTATTTATTATTATCCTGGAGCATGAAAACACGTGCTGGGACTGAATGTCCTCATCAAAACACCCAAGTGTGCTGGACCCACCGGGAGCCTTTGGCGGGGGGGCTGAAGCCAGAGAAGTGTGGTCTAACGGGGGGAGGACGGGAAAAAGGGGCCTGAGCGGGCAGCGATGGCGGGACGGGTCAGCAGCCACCGAGGAGGGGAAGGGCATCCTGCCCTCAGGAGAGCTCTCCTAACAGAACTCCCCCCGTGCGTGCAGAGGTTTAACGCCCGGCAGGGCAGAGCTCCGCGCCCGGCAGGCCCGGCTCCCGGCAGGGCAGGCCCCGGCAGGCCCCGATCGCAGACGCGGCGGGGACAGGCCCCACGCCCCGTCTCCATGGCACCCGCTTACCCTTCGCCCTCCGCCCTCTGCCCTCTGCCCTTTGCCCTCCACCGCCCCGCCGCCGTCAGCCCCGCCCCTGCCGGTGACGGACAGCTCCAGCGGTCTATCACGGCGCCCCGCCGTCCGCCAGAGTGGGTGGGCGGGCTGGAAAAGCCGCGAGCCAACCGGAAGCGAAAGTCGCCCCGCCGGCTCCGCCCCCTCGTGGCGCCGCCGCAGCCAACCAGCGGGCGAGCGCACGGGGGCGGGGTCGGCGCCGCGGCCAATGGGAGCGCACGTCGGTAGCCGGGGAGGTGCGAGGCCCGGAGGGGGGCAGCGGCGGGAGCGCGGCGGGGCCGGGCGGGGGCGGGAGGTAAACAAAATGGCGGCGGCGTGCGCGCTGCGGCGGGGCTGGCGGCGGGGGTAAAGGGGCGGCGGCGGCGGCGGCGGCGGCGGCGGCGGGAGCCGGCGGGCTCGCGGGGCGGCTGGAGTAGGGCCCCTGGGCAGGGCCGCGGTGGCAGAGCGGGGACAGCGGCTGGCGGGGCTCCCCCTGAGGCGAGGGGGACGCGGCGGGGAGCGCGGCGCCGGGACCCGGCCCGGTTCCCGAGCCCGGCGGCGGGGAGGGGGGACGAGGCTGCCCGCCCCCCTCCCCCGACTCGACAGCGGGGCGCGGAGGCCCGGGGCTGAGGGAGCGGCCGGAGCTGCCTGCGGGGCTCGTCCCCGGCCCGCGGGGGAAGGGCCCGGCCCGGGCGGGCCCCCCCCGCCCCGCTGTGGAAGCGGGGAGCTCGGCTGCGGCTGGGGAGGAACCGGCGGTCACCTCCCCCCCGGGGGGCCCCTTCCCTCCTGGCTCCATCGCTAATTTGGTTGCACTTAAAAGTGTTTTGTCCCCTTTTCGCCCCTTCCCTGCTTTCCCCGGGGGTGGCTGCGGTGTCGCTTGTTTTCCTCCCCTGCCCCGACTGACACCTGTGGAAGCGGCGTGAGGCGGGGGGAGCCCGGGCGAGGCTGGCACCTCCTCATTGACCTTCCCTTCTTGGAAAGGGAATGGGGGGTTTTGGGTCCTGGGCAGAGAGAATTACTTCCTCCTGCTTGTTCCCGTTTTAAGGTGGGTCGGTAAAGCTGTAGTAGGTTTTGCGTTGTCTGACACCGGCTGACACCTGGACCAGTGGTGGTGACACATCATGTGCCAGGCGGAAGCCAAGTGGTTGAAGGATGCCCCTGGGAGATCTTGATAGGCACCGAAGGCCTCAAACTTTTGTAGGCGTGAAAAGCGAAGACATTAGAATTGATTCTGAAAACTCCTTCAAAGAAACTTGGTTCCAGCTTCCAAACGGCTGAAAAAAAACCCCATCTGTGCTCGTACCTGGACGGTGAGGACAGCAGGGCAGAAAGGCTTCGCCTGCCGTCCAGTTTGGAGTTGGTGACTATGATCTACTAGGAATGGAAAGTCACGAAAGAGACTCAGCAGTTGTCTGTTTTTATGTGGTGGCCTAAAGTCCCAGAGGATGACCTAGCACTTAAGAACCAAACTGGGCCAAGTTAAAGGCCAAGTTGACTGGAAAGAACCCTAGCAGTGGGACCAGGTCAGAAGCGAAGCAAGTCCCAAACTGAGTATATCTGGTCAAAGTATATATTCTTTTAAAAAGACTTTGTGTTACTGGAGCCAGGCCTGGATCTTTTAGTATCAAATTGAGCTGGAAGCAGCTCATAGGTTTTCTTGTTTTTGTTTTTTTTATTCATGTTTGTACAATCTTCTGGATATTTTTTTTCAAGAAGGAGTAAAAGGGAGTGTTGGAAACTAACAAACAGGATTAAAACCCTGAGTGCTTAAGGAAAACAGGTTAAGGAACTTAATCCAGGATGGATATGCAGGAGCCACAGCAGCTGGGTATGTTTGCAGAGAGCGAGCTGATGTCTGTGGGGATGGACACTTTTATCCATCGCATTGACTCTACAGAGGTCATCTACCAGCCACGGCGGAAAAGGGCCAAGCTCATTGGCAAATACCTGATGGGAGACTTACTTGGTGAAGGATCTTATGGCAAAGTCAAGGAGATGCTGGACTCTGAAACCCTCTGTAGGAGAGCTGTGAAAATACTGAAGAAGAAGAAGCTACGCAGAATTCCCAATGGGGAGGCAAATGTGAAAAAGTGAGTAAATATTTTCGGTAGCTGGGAACTGAGGGGTCAAACTTTGTTGTTATTTTCCAGCTGAAGTTCTGTATCATTTTAGCTAACAACATGGCTTTCTGCTGTGGAAGTGCTTCCTAAACCATGGGTATTCAGGAATCTTTTTACCATTGAACTGCAGCCAGCGCTCTTCTTGAGGTTGGGAACAGGGAAGGGAGCTGGTTCTTGAGGGCTGGGGAGGCAGGTCCATCTGTCTGAACAGACAGCCCGTAACACGTGCCACTTTTCTAATAGCATTGCTTAAAGAATGAAATAGTATTTCTTAAAGAAATTCCTCTTAAGATTTCATGTTGAAGAGGTAAACTGTGGTGAGAGGTGGTGTAGCTGAGAGTGCAGAAATACACTTTGTGTCGTTGCGGTCTGGGTTATTTGAGTATCCATTCAGGGGCGTGTGGCTCTCGAGCTCTTTGGGATGGCAAGTATTGCTCCCACCCATGTAGTAGGTGCCTGGAACATGATCGAATGTACTGTGCACCCAATGGGCATAGGGAGTCTTGGGTTTTTTCTTGGTTTCACTTCAGACTAATGAATTTGGGAAGTAATTCAAAGCTCTTTTCAGTTGATTTCTGCAGCTGTGAAATGGGGACAAGGGTTGTCAACCTTTTTTATTTCAGTGACTCAAGATCTGTGCTTGGAAGCTTTCGAAGTGCCAGTTACATACTGATTAGTCAGGGCACAAGTAACTAATTAAAATTAACTGTGGGAGAAGCCTGGTGTTACACTGGGCGTAGGAAACTTTCCCTTTTCTTGGGGCTGTGCTCTGCTTGCCGGGACCTCACAGCCAGCTGTGTTTTCCGCAGCAAGCTGTTTGTCACAGCCCTGCGAGATAGTTGTTTATCTGCTGTGGAGGGGAGTCTTCTGCAGCCAAAACAAACTGTTTGCAAGGGTTTATCTCGTAGCGGGAGCGAAAACTTGTGAGATGTTTACAAGACTCTTGTATTGTGCCTTTAGCCGTGGCATGCTGAGTGTAGGGCCCTGACCTAGTAGAGTCTTGTTTCTGTTTCTCAGTTTGGTTTGAGGTTTCTGAGCTCAGCTGCGAGATATTTCACATCCTGTACTGGGACTTCTCTCAGTGAGCTTGTTTAAGCTTGTCTTCTAACCTTTAGTGACAGACTTAGCTAAGGAATAGTCACAAATCCTAATGGTGGGACCTCCCTTTCTCCCCTTTGTTGGCTCAAGTTCAGAATCGGAGTAAACTGTTGGTTAATATGTAATAAAATGTTCCTTGTTTTTCTGGTAAAGGCACGAGTGCCCCTTTCCACCCTTGCCCCCTCCTTCAGTGACATCAAGAGCTTCTACTGAAGAAGGGGGAGATTGTTCCTTCCTTAGTGAAACTTTAATTTTAAATTTTTTCCCCCTGTTAGTGAAAAAGGACTTGCCAGATACCAGGAGAGTTTCCTGCTATCAGAACCCTGTAATGGTCCTGTGTCCTGAAGTGAACTCTGTAGAAGTTTTATTCGTGCACAGAGCCTGTCTGTGAATGTCTTGTTTGGTTTTGTTAAGGTTAGTTATTAAAGCAGACTAGCCAAGCAGCACTCTGTTTTGCTGTGGATGTTTTTCTGGCTCAGCTGCACCTGCTTCAAAACAGGGAGGCAGATTTTAGATGTTGTCTTGTAACGAGGGTTTACTTTAGTTCAAGTTCCTATTTTTGTCACCTTGTCCTTTTCCCTTTGTCCATCTATTAGTTTGCTTTATCTGCTGCTTCAGTGGTGATTTTTTTTTAAGGCAAAATGTCATATTTTTGTGGTACCAATGGAAATCTGACCTTATTAAAACCCTGTGGCACTACTGCGACAGGCAGCAAAAGCTGTCTCTGCTCTGAAATAAATCTGTTGTGGTGAGATACGTCATCAAACCTGTATGGTTTGACAGGTCAGTATGGATGGGGGGGAGCGAACCGTTGCTGTATTTCCAGGTAGCGCTGGAAAGTACTCTGCTAACGTTTGGGTTTTTTAATGTCACATTGCTTGGCCAGACTCCATTAAAATTTCACTTTCTACAACTGCATTTGAGCAGCTTTGCTGAGTGGTTTATACCCAGCAAACCACTCACATGTGATAGAACAGCAGAAGATCAGATGTGGACTGAATTGCACCATTAGGTTCTACTTTCTTTCTTGAAAGCTACTCATAAGTACAGTAATAAGTAAATACGTAATTCCTGTGTTAGTGAGGCCTGCTTCCTGTCCCGCTTGCGTCCTTATCTATACAAGGATGTCTGCAGCTCAGTACATGTGAGAGATGAGTGTGATTAGTTGTCTAATCTTTGTAAACATCCCGACTTCAGTTGGTGCCCTTTGAGATTAAAGATCTCTTCATCTGCCACCAGAACCAGACCACTGCTTGGTGCTCCCTCTCCCTGCCAGTGCCTTCAGCCGTATGTGCAAGCAGAAGGCTGGTCGAAAGCATTTGCTTTCGTGGTGAAGGAAATGGTCAGGAGTGAGAGCCTTCTGAATCCCTAATGAATTGTTTTCTCCGCTGTAGAATCACTGCGTAACGTCTGAACTATTCATCTGCTCTCCAGGGGTTGATTTCTTCATATAGTGCTGCAAACGTGTTAAAAGTGCACTGGCAGAGGGTCTGAGCACTTAGGGGGTGTGTTCAGGCTTGGTTTAAAAGTGCTTATCTTGTGGAAGTGACCATTTGCTATTTCAGTCTCAAAATACCTTGTTGTACAAGGTATTTTACTGCAAAGGCAGGGCCTGTTCCTACTAGAGTGATCTCCAGCATTTCTTACCATACAGGAAAAAGCTACATGTGTCACTTGGTTTGTTTGACAGAGATGTAGTTGAGTTATTGCAATGGGCTTGTGCCTCTGCCATTATCATGGAATGCCTCAGTATTGCTGCTGCTGTGATGGAGATGAAACTTGCATTGATAGTGTGTCATCAAAGAAATTCCCTAGAAAACAGTTCCTAGACTGTTGGCCCTTGGGTAATTACATGAGCAAGTAATACACAGGGAGTAATGACAGCAAGGGAGAGCACAGTAACGATGAGCCGCGGAGGATCATACAGGTCTGTGCTGTGCTTGGGGACCCTGGATACGTGGGGCTGGTGCTACAGCTCGGGGAGCTCTGGCTGTTAATGCCATTTTTGTGTTACTCCTTAATAATGTTCGAGACTGCAGCCTCGTCCTGCGTGTGTGGGCTGGTTGCCCCAGCCCTGTCTCTTGGTGCAGTAACAAGAGTTCTGGGGACCTAGAAATTGTGACTGAAATATGTTTGAGACTTACAAAATTGAATGATTCTCCTCTACCCTAAAATACTTCAGTTCTGCCCCTGAAAAATGAGCCCTTAAGGGATCTGTGAATCCTGGTGAGGATGTTGAGGGTTTAAACTTGTAAGACACACATTTCCCTAAATCAATCTAGGGAATCTTTGTTTCTCTTCAGTCACTTTAGAGGCAGGTTGGGGTGGCTTAGTCGACCAGACAGTACTATGGCTAATTACGGCTTCCAGTTAATACAAAAAATGAGTTTAGTAGGATTGCCAAAAAGATGAAAGAAAATTTGGAAGACTATTTGTCTCTAGCAGCACAAGTTTAATAAAACTGTGTGCTAATAGTCTCACATTTTAATTAAGTGTTTGGGACTTTCTGTGCATATCCCAAGTGTCCTGTACTGTACTTACCATGCTCAGTGATTACTTAGATTTGAATACATGCTCATTAGAATTCCTCCGAGGTTTAAAATGTGTAGCAGGCCTGTACTTGGACGATTTGCTCCTTGGGTCTGCGAATCAAGAGTCTTGCACCTCAAAACGTGGACGGTTCTGCTGAAGGAAGGACTTGTTGCAAGCCGCAGAGGTGTGTGCTTTAGGCGAAGATGGGCTAAACCTGACTCATCTGATTTCCTGTCCCAGACCGAAAAGGTCTGCCCTACGTAACCGGGTGGCTCTGTTATTTTCTTTGCTAAGCTGGATATTTGCTTGGGTTCAGTGGTGAGATGTGGCAACTAATCCGCAGAAGAGCAGAGGTAGCTGTGCTGTGGTGGATATAGGGCTTGTGATGTCCGACACCCCTGCTAGCAGTGTGATGTGGAGGAAGGCCTGGAAGTAGCAAAGAGAAGTAGTAGCGTTGTGATCTTCACCTCCCTTAGCAGCCCCCTGGGCTCACAAACACAGTTCTGGAGTAGGGCCCTGCCTGCAAGGGCTGGCCTGCCTGTTGCTGTCAGCTTCTGCAAGGTGAGAGCTCTCGGGGTTCGGATCGCTGTGTTTGGTGGCAGAGGGCACGCTCTGGACTGCGTCTGCAGCATTGAACCTCTCGGGGGCTTCTGGGCGCACGTAAAGGAGGCAGCGTGGTGACCACAGTGGGTGCTTCCCTATCTTGGCATGTTGTGGCCGTAGGGGAGGGAGAGGCGGTGGGAACATGGTGGAGATGCTATAATGCTCACAACATTATTTTGGGTAATGGCTGGAGAAGAACCCTTTGGATACTGAAACTTGAAGGATGTAGATCAGCACTGGATTCATCAGCACAGAACGATGTCAGCCCCCCCATGTCAGATGTACATTCAGATGGGTAAAGCTTAGTTTGAAGAAGGAAATAGTGAAGTGCTCTGCTCAGTCTCTTATCAAAAATATCACTCATGCTCCTGAGAGCGAAGAGGTGCAGCTTGTCATGTGGATGAAAACAAGTTGCATCCTTGCAAGTGGAGGGCTGTTTTTTTAGGTGAAATAAACAGGAAAAAGCTGTTGACAAGCTAGCCCTTAAATAAGTTAATCTGCTTTGTGGCATGTGAGGGATACTAACTTGTAATTAAAACTTGCTTTGGCTATACAGGATTACAAAATCAATCTAAATAATATATAATGTAGTTCAGTTGCATAAAGCCCCTGAATGATTCTTGAGTCCTTTGTAGCAATTAGCAAGAATGGTGGTAGTGGCTTTATGGTACGTGCCAGAACTGGCATATGGAGCTGTTCTGCATGCACGTCTCCCAGCCCTTGGCTGTGGCACCAGCTCTGCGGTGGAGGTGTGCCAGTTCCTTGTGCCTGGCTCCGCGGTACCACGTGCCGTATGTAGAGAGCTTGAGGTGGGCTGTGGTTGTGTGCTGAAGAGTAGAGGAGTGGGTGAGGGTAAGGCTGAAGGCTCTCACTGCAGACCTGCTGCAAACCCTCATTTCTGACGTATGACGTGACCTGGTAGGTAGTACGGAAAGGATTCACCATCGCCTGTCTTTAATCAAATCCTAGAAGTTCAGTCCTGTGGAGGAACCTTGTGAACCAAAGGAAGGGAACGAATCTTTTGGCTGTACTGCTCATTTCTTATTTAAGCAAGAATGGCTTTGATGAAACTGAGGCTTGAAACAAACCGTAGAAAGAACACTAAATCTTATGGTGAAGATGTGCTCTTATTACTAGAATGGTCCAGGAAAGAATGTTGTCTTTCCAGGCTGTCCTTGGCATCTTCTGAAATCGTGGAGCACATGGTACAAGTAGGCAGCTTTGCTATATACAGTTCTGAGCAACACCACCACGCCCCCAGTATTTGCCAAAGCAAGATACCTTGCTAGGAATAAGTCTTAATTTGTCAGGATGAGCTTAATGGGTCCAACAGAACCACACAGAAACCTTCCAGTTAAGATCTTTTCTCTTCTTCCTCCAGGATGGTTAAACTTTGAAACAGGCACCAAACTCTGACAGTCTGTCTTGTCGCACACTTAAGGGCTTTCTAGTCTGGAAAACTAGGAACAGAATTCTGTAATGGAGACTATTCTGGGCACACAATAGTGGTGTTGGGTAGGGTGGGTATGGAAGTGATCACCACGTTGCAGAGAACGCAGCCTCGCCCCCTCACTGGGGTTCTCCCTTTCCCTCTGCGTTGGGGAGAGGTCTGATCTCAAAAGCAACTGTTGTGATTTAAATTTCATGTTAAATTCTAGAGGTAGCAAGGAGAGGAGGCAAAGTTGCCGCAGCTCAAAAGGTATCCTGAATATCTGAGCAGATTCACTAGGCCAGCGTGGGAAAGCAGGAAGCCACCTTGCCTTGGTTGAGAAGAAAGGCAGCAAACCGTAGGCATGCAAACCTCTATTGTGCAGGCAAATTGCGAAGAAAGCAGTGGGCTGGAGTGGCTTTTTTGTTGTTAATTTTGAAAAAAGTAAATTTAGGCACCTTCTGACGAGGGAAGCACCTAAGTTCACTTACTCAGTGAAGTTTGAAAACCGAAAAGGAATCAGAGGTGACTGTGGTCTGGCTGTCTCTGTTCCTCAGTCGTTCTAGAATGCAAGAGTAGCTAAAAATAGAAGTAATCTTTCCTCTGGGAAATGGGCGGCTTGGCCTCTGCCCCAGAGGTGGGTGTACTTCACTGGCATTTTAGATTGGTTCACGAAGTCCTTCTGGAAAAAAAAATCATTACAGAAATATGAAATATTTATTAGTCCGTTAAAAGTGGAAGGAATTAGTATTTGTGCTTTCAAGCCATATTACAGGGAATGAGCTGTTGGGATCAGGATTTTAAATGTGTTCCTAATACTGGAAGCTTGCTTTGCCTTCATAGCAAAGCAGTCTTATTTAAATAAGTATGTGTGTTCACTCCCTCTCTTGCCGGCTTGGTCTGAGCACTCAGCCCGTCTCCCTTCATTATGCAGAAACTTCTTAGACCTACACTAATGCTGGCTGCAGTTTCTATGCTCATTTAATCTGCTTCAGCCTTTTGGTCATTACTATAATTAGAGCAGCTGCATCACTTTGCAAATCTGTCTGCCATTTAAACTAAACACTCTTCTGAGCTTTGCCTTGTTATCCTAGGTTTCTGTTTAGCTATTGTAATTTTTTTAAAGCCATATATGATAAAGGAAGAGTGCCTGGCCTAAACTTTGGTAGTGAAGTAATTAATACTACTGCTCAGGGATCCTTAAAAGATCTTTAAAAAGCCTGCTTGTGTTCCTGCATCTCAGGAGCCTTTTGGAGGAGCAGTTACTGGTTTGTTCATCAGATGTGATGCATCAACAAGCCTTTGTACTGGCCACAGCCTGTTATTAGAGGCTGGCTAATTGTGCAGGCAAGGGGTGAGTGGCTTTCTGAGCTCAGTGTGTCATGTGTTTGGGCAGAGGCTCTTGCTTCCGAAGCTGTGCTCTGAATTCCTTGTAATGCTGCTTTCAAGAGTCCTAATGTTGAAGTGTAACCATGCTTCTTAAAGCAGCTCACCAAATGGCAAGAGAAAGAAGCTGGAAAGAAGAGTTTATGTACAGTTTAGCACAAGCCCAGAATCGAGCAGCAGAAGAACAAAGTGAAGAGCAGTATCTGCGCTTCCAGACACTGACAGAACCACCCTGACCTGACTGTCCTGATCCTCCTGTTTCTCTTCTTCACAGCTGGCATCCAGTGGGATTTTGCAGGCTGAGTTTAATGCAAAAGATACTAAAATGTGGTTTGGAGCACAGTACAAAATCCCAAGAGACAAAGATCAAAACAACTGATATGAGACGACATACAAGGGTCTGTTTTCATAGCCAAGGGAAGATGCCTTCTCACGTAGTTTTACACTATTTATTCTCCACAGAGGATTCAGTTCAGATCTCTGAACTGTTCAGTTAAGTTAGGACTAAAGTTTGGAAGAAATGGGGATATTAGCTAGCACTCCTGTTTTCAACTCATTCTTGAGACTAATGTTGCAATTATTACATTGGTCGCTTCATTTCTGAGTTCTGGAAGGTATAGCTTTAATAAAGGGCGCTATGCAACGGCCGCAGTAGCTGGCTGCTGCATATGAGGAATATGATATGTCTTCAGGATGATTTCTGCACTAACTCTACTGTAAAGACACTTAAACTGATCACACTGACGGTCTGGCCAGCTCAGGGGTCTTTGGCCTGCAACCCTGACACTGAACAGCTGGTTGTATGTTGTATTTGATGGTGCTCAGGGGTGGGCAGCCTGCAGCTGTTAAACGGCGTGTGACTTCCCAGCAGCTCTTGGTGTGGTTTCTGCAGCAGGGAACAGGGTTGTGTTGCGGTGGGAGGTCTCCAGACAGCTCATGTCAGGGGCGAGGAGGTGAGCTGGAGGGGTGCTGAGGCAGAGTTTGGGCTTGCTGGGACCCCGCCAAGGCTGGTGGGACTGCTGGGAGGCCGTTGTTGTCTCCCACCTGTGAACTTCTTTGGAGTTCTGCCATCCCTCAGCTCTGGCCTCCGACTTGCTTGTCTCCTGGCTGCAGGAAGCTTTCGGTGCAGGACTTCTTGGGCCAGGAACGTTGGCGACTTGCTGCCCCTTTGGCAGCCTCAGCACGTTGGCTGTCTTCCCTTTTATGGCCTCAGACCGCCTGCATCGTGCAAGATGCGGTGCTGCTGGTTAGGTACTTGTCTCTTCTTGCTAGTGAGGTACTTCTCCTGGGTTTTCTGTAATTTATACGTTGCATAGAAAATCATGTTCTGCTGAACAGCCCCTCTTCAGATAAATCTAATGTGGTATAACAAAAAATCAATTTAGTTTCATTTGTTCATGTCTTTAGTAGATTAGCCAGTTTCTGATGGTTTTATATTATGTTTAAATTACTTCTATCCATTCACAATACAACAACTATCAGAAGGAATTGCTTGTTAGGTATAGAAACTTTTTATTTCTTTTTCTGGCAAGTAACTAACATTAAAGTTACTTTCCAGCCAAATAACAGAATTTGCTATAGCGCGTTAACTGCTCTGCCACGTTTGGTGCCGGGTGCTGCCTGCCTGTGACAAGAGGAGCACGCACACCTAACCGCACGATGCTGCCTTGCGCTGACATCTGTGGGGGTTGTTCCTGGTCACGATGCTGATTTAAAAACATACCCTGAAGTATGAAGACTGGAAGCCCAAGCAAATTTATTTCTGCTCTTGTAACTACAGATGACACTTATGTATAAAGAAGCACGAAGTGCAAACATAAAAGGTTTGTCTTGGAAGTGACTGTCCTAGATATTATGGTAAACACAAATGTAGTGCATCTTCAGGGGTTTAACTGAAGAGACTGATAGTGAGCTAAGTTCAAACAACGCTGGACTGTTGGGAGAAGCTTTAATTGGAAGGAAGGTGATAAAGCCGCATCTTTGACACGTGGAGCAAATCAGGGTAGGCTTTGACTTGCCTGAGCAGTTGACAGGGAAGCGTTTCAGTTCCAGTTACACCTTTTCTTTAGTCAGCGCTACTTTTAACTGGGAATGGTGAGACATTTGCCCGGGGCCATAGGGAAGGGCGTGAGCTGAGAAGGGGACCATGAGCTGAGAGGGGGACTGCAGGGGACACAGTAAACCCCTCTTGTATGGGTGAGAGGAGGAGGAGGCTTGGCTTGCTGCACCGGCCCTTGCAAGGCCAGTGCCAGTGCTGCTTGTGGAGGCAGAGTGTGTCCTCAGCTTGCTTCCTCTTTCCGCCCAGCCTGGTGTCTGAGGGTCCGGCAGGATCTCGCCAGGAGTTGTTTTCTGTGGGTTGGCTCATCGTGATGCATTTCTGATCAAGCTTGCCATTGCCTTGTTCCTACTCGCTTTGAATGGGGCTGTTTGCCTGTCGACGTCCTATTGTTGACCAGTCAAATAGCTAAAGGGGAGCACTGCACAGATTTTATGGATAAAACTGGAAAAAAACTTACATTGGAGTGCAGAATAAGACTTTATCTTAGCAGATGTAACACAGCCTGTGTTGAATGGCACTAAAGCATTGACACAGGGGATTCTTATGACCAATTTCATGTCTGGCATAAAGGTAGGTTGCTCCTTGAGAATAGTTATCCTGCTGTTGTTTACCAATGGACTAAAATTCCTGCCCAGAGAAAACTGACTGGCTGTGTAGTGTTAGCTGAAAGGGTACTTGTTTATAGTTCTAGTCAGTGACGGGTAAGTATTTTCATGGTCTAACCTTGGAGTAATGAATTCAAGAACACACAAGACCTTCTGTCAAACAGCGTGCATAGGTAGTCTTAAGTGAAGCAGCTGGGACTAATACGGTTTGAAGTGTCTTGAAAATCTGTGTGATTTAGAAAACATTAATTTCATTCCATAGTAAGGAAATAAGCTTTTTAAATGTAACTTTTTTCCTTTTCTCTTCCTGCAGGGAAATACAGCTCCTGCGACGATTACGGCACAAAAATGTTATCCAGTTGGTAGATGTATTGTACAATGAAGAGAAGCAGAAAATATATCCTTTTTTCACGCAGTTGTTAATAAGGTTTGAATTCCCGTTGTTCTCTGCTATAGTGGTGAATCATTATATTTCTGCTTTTGTTAAGGCCCTTTTGAATGTTTCTTAAGCTTAAAATTGCTTTCACTGGTATTAAACATGCTGCATGTCTGGAATACTTTCCACACAAGTACATTTTCTTAAGTTTCCCAGCTTCCCAGTTAGGAAACGAAATATTGTCCCCAAGTTACAGATGCAGGGCTGGAGTAGGGAAGAACTGTCCCTGAAATACTGTGTTTTATTGTGTGACCTTCAGCAGCTCAGAGGTGAAAAAAGAGCTGTGGATATCTCACTTCTAACCTCTGGTCCTAGCTGTGGTATATGCTAGTGTTTTCTTTTCCTGAAGATGGACCTTTTTATTGTCTATGCTATGTGAAATCAATTTTTGTAATGCTTTTTCCTTTAAGTCCTTGGCAGTGGTTTGGGTTTTTTCTTCTTTCCCTTAAAAGAAGAAAAAAACCTCTGCTTGTTTGCTGGCGTCCGGATGCCTGCAAGTCTCTCCTTCCCTTTGGAGGGTCTGTGCTGCTGCAGTGCTGCCTTTTCTGGGGGCAGTTGGTATGCTTTGCTTTGGTAACAAGATAAGCTGAACTCCCGAGCCTGCCCAAGCATCCTCTGTTTTGTTGTTTGTGTGAAAGTCCCTTGTGATAGTGCTTTAAGTGACCTAAAGCTTGTAACAGTCTTGAGAGATTGAAAGCGTATTGTTCCTGTGAGATCCACAGCCCAGCTTTTTGAGACTACACTGTTCAGTTCTTGAATCAAAGCTGTGGCTTGTGATCTCGGTGCATCTTTCAGACTTTAACATGTTATTCCAGGGCACTGTGTCCACCAAATATGCGTAGACACTAACCAATGTAATTACGTGCCCTAGCTGGCCAGTGAGCAGCTGGATTTCTTACGAGTCTGCTGCACTTAAAGTGCACTTTGCCTTGAACCAGTTCCCAAGTTTATTGAGCTGATCTGTTGTAGTACATGTTATAAATGGTTGCTTTTATTTTTGACAGTGTTTTCTAAATACTGTCTTCCAGTTATAGTACTTTAGAAAATGGGTAACTTAATTGTGTGCTTTAATTAGATCAAATACTCTGCCACCAAATCGCTAGTATAAAAAAAGCATGACAACTTTTGCTTGTGTTTTGTAGCCTTAACAGACCAAAGGGACTGCAATTCAATTACTGTCTATAGAAAGGTAGCATTTAATTAATAAGAAGCTGGGCTGCTAAAGGAGAAGCATGGGGAAAAAGAGCCCAAGAGAGACCTCGTGTGTTGGTAACAGGTGATGACAACCCAAAATGGTCATTCGGAAATGTGACCTCTCTAAGCCAGGAAGGATGTTCCCTGCTTTACTTTCTGAACAGTAGTGTTGGAGCAAGAACAAATTGTTTTTCAGTACTTTCCCCTTGCAAGTATAGGTTGACTTCACTACTTTTATCTTTATCTGCTTCTACACTCTAAGACAGTTTGTTTCTATAAGTGCTTATTCTGTGTGTGGGGGTGGCAATAACTGGAGAAATGTGGTGTTTTCACTGGGGCTGGGAGCAGGAATTCATCCACGATCATGTTCTTGCTTAACCTTTCTCCAGCTTCCCATTGGCACTGCTGGTGCCTGTGCAGCATGTCCGAGGATGTGGTGGTACAAACGCTTGTGCAGCCGCATGGTAAACAGGCTTGGGAACAGATCCAGCTGAAAAGTGACTTTCTCTTTTAGGCTGGCTTCTCTGTAGGTCAGTTCCCTTGCTCATTTTGCTGTGGAGTCCTGCAAATGCCTGTATTAGTGCCTTGCAGGAAGCAATGCAAGATGAAAGTTGAGTGGGGTATAGGGGACGGGTGTCAACTTCCCCCTTAATAAGTAAAAAAGTCCTCATTTCCACAATGACTGTTGTGGCATTTGAAATTGGGCCTGTAGAAGAAGAAAGGATTCTGTTCTCGCCTGTTTTCTTTTGCTGATAGAGGTGAACTGCACTTGGCAAGATAGTGTTTTAACAACTCACCTGCCTAGTCAAAGCCTTCAATGATTTTCTTTGGTAAAGGGAAAGCTGTGATGACTGGATTAAAAATATCAACTGCATTTAGTGTTTAATGGGCTGCTTTGATGACCTGCTGTGGCTGGGAATGCAGAGCCGGTGATGAACGGAGAACTAATCCAGGCAGAAAATAAACCCAGTTCAATAAGCAGCATCCCAGCTGGTACCCTCTCTGACAGCTTCTATTACCAGTATGTGCAGTTGTGCGTGGGAGCAGAACCCTATTGATCAGAAGAATTGAGAGCCTCAGTCTTCTTGGGGCACCTGTAACAGATCTGCTCCAGCCTGAAAGTTTGTACTCTAATCTGGCTGATCAACCAGAGATGGATCAGTTACAAAAGAAGGGGCGAAAAACAGTCTGGCAGCAAAGGAAACGAGAATCAGGCTGTCCTCTGTAGATGCGAACGAGACCTGGGTTTTGCTTCCCGAGAGCAAGTCTATATAATCTACTGTTAGTGTTATTCTCTTGAGGGTGGCAGAGTCGATGTCTTCCACATCACTGTGATATAAGTAGTTCACAGATTTCTTCCAGAGTAAGAAACAGTAGGAACAAATTTTGGGACCTCTTTCTGCTATTCTTGCTTTTACTGATTTACTGGGTGACATTGTCCCCACTGTAAAATCTTACAGTGCTTTAGTGTCCCTCTGAAGAGCAGCTTATATGGGGGATGTAGCACAAACTTAATGACTTTGGACAGTGTTTTGAGCTCCTCGATAGAATGTGCTACAAAAGGGCAACACAATATGTAGCACAGATCCCACTTAAAGCTTCTCCTGCCTCAAGAGTTAAGATGGCATCCTGGGACATGAGCAACTTATTTTAGGCTTAGGTTAAGAAGGCATCTGCCAGGAATAATTAGAGCGACCAAAGAAGTGCTTTGTGTTACTGGAGAGCATGGGCTGCCTGACAGGCAAGCTTTTCTCTGCTCTTTATCTTGAAGGTGCACTCCCTTGGCAAAGCCACCAGATGTCTCAGGGTCTGTTCTTGCAAGCCCCTTCAGCACAGTCTGCCTTTAGAAGCCCAGGGAGAGGAGAAAAACAGAGGCAATTACTGCTTTAGGCAGTTGTGTAGTTGCCATTGTTTGGCCCCAACATTAAAGCGTAAGGAGATGAAAACTAGAATATGCTGCAAGGGAACAAAGGCTAAAAAGTGCCACCAGTTCTTGGCATTCTCTTGTAACTTTTATCTATGCAGTTTCAAAAAAGCTTCCCAGCTCTCTAGGGACCCTTTCTCCTGCTACTGAAATACTACCATGGGTATGGGGGTAAGCAGCAGCTCTTAAATAGTGCGTACAGCCGTATCATTCTGAACGAGGAAATGAAGAATAACAAACTTTGGGGAAGGTGATGGGAGCTCACTGTTAGGTCAAGTGCAGAACAGCCAGGGTATTGGGAGAATATGCTACAGCTCTTCTGCTGGGGGTTCCCTAACTTTTTGTTGCCACTTCGGAGTATTACCCTATTTCTGTCATGCTTGTGAGATCTCCAACTTAATTTCTGTGGAGTTCACATCCTGTTCAGGTCTGATCATGGAATTGCAGCTGGTCTTTAAGCAGAAGAATTTTCTCCTGGGTTCTTTGCATCTTCCTGTTAGACAGCTGGAGGAAAGTAGCTACCTCAGGAGGTGCAGCACAGCTCAGGCTCTGCCTCTCCAGCATGTGTGTGCCAGGTAACAGGACTGCCTGTGCAGCAGCTCTCCAGCTGCACTGGAACGGGGCAGCAGTCCTCACAAGCATTTGCCTGAGAAGCATTTAACCTTGAAGCTTCCTTAACTCTGCCTTCACGTATATGGTGATGGAGTACTGTGTGTGTGGGATGCAGGAAATGCTGGACAGTGTCCCAGAAAAGAGGTTTCCAGTTTTTCAGGCTCACGGGTAAGTACAGTTTTGTTCCTTAGGCTGCATTAGCCTTTCACCACTGCGCTCTCTTGAATTCAAGACCACGTTCAACTCTGTTGCGTAGACTGCTGGCTGCACTTTAACGTAAAACTGGCTTTGTGTAATAACTGCATCTTTTACATCCATGGAAAAGACGAAAAACTAATGAAGTGGTGGCGGGGATAGCCCTTCCATTCTGGGAAGAAAACCCATCTTTCTATTGAATTTTCTGTTACTTTCATTTTCCTTCATGAGATGCATGACAGCCCTTCCTGGCCCCTTTCCTACAGCTCTGCTGTTCAGCAAAGATGGGTGCAACAGGAGAATCCGTGAGGACTTGCCCTGCCTAAATGGAGGCAAGCCATACAGTTCAGTGTTAGAAAACAGATTAAAGGTCTTCGGATGGATTAAGGATTGGCAGTATCCAGCATGATCTGTTAGCTTGTTTAGTTAGTAGACAGGATAATCTGAAGCCCCTTTCACTCTGCAAGTAAAGGAACCTTAGCATTCTGGAAATAGATGCAAGAGGATTGTCGTGTATATCAAATTGGTGCAGACCAGCAGATCTGTGGTAACTGCGTATTTTTATGGTCATATTTTAATTTTGTTTAAAAAAGGTGTCTGAGATTACAGATAGCCAAAGTGAAATACAGGCACATTAAGTCAAGTATTATTTCTGGATATTATGATACGAAAGATGTGCGTGCATAGTCGTTGCCAGGCTGTCAATGTGCAATGCTTGCTGTGTTACAGTAATGGCCTGCCCATAGTCTCTGACCATATCCGTGTTACCTTTGCTCAGCCAGTAAGCTGTACCAGCAAAACACTCCTTTCTGCTAGCTAAAGGAAACTTTTTTTCCCCACTGCTGTTAGAGAAAGCTATGCCATTGAAAGAGCATCTTAACCTGGACTAAAGTAGATGTCAGAATTAACTATCAGGTCTGTGCCAGCATGGTGCTCAGCACTTAAAAAATACACAGACTTGTGAGGAGGGCTTTGGTGTGGAGGAGCCCAGAGTCTGAAGTGGTTAGCACACTGCTGCAGAGCTCTGGCAGGTAACTTTTGACTTCGTCAGAAGATTAAGTACCATTCCTTACACACCACAGTTCAAGCTCAAGTTCCTGAGCATCAAATAGAGATGTATTTCTGACTTCTTTCCAATAACAGCACTCTTTGCTTTATGTAGTATCAGTAGTTCACATAGTCTTAGCCTATGGAAGTGCTTGACTTTTTTTCCTCTAACTTTGCAGGTACTTTTGTCAGCTTATAGACGGCTTAGAATACTTGCACAGCCAAGGGATTGTCCACAAGGATATAAAACCGGGGAACCTCCTGCTAACAACCAATGGGACACTAAAAATATCTGATTTAGGCGTAGCAGAGGTATGTGAGAGCTGCGGCAAAGTCAGGAATGTGGGAAGTGTGACATTCTAGATTTAGGTCACCTTTGTGGTGTCAATTGATTTATTGTGCATTTAGGCTTTTGTTCTGTTAAACTTGCAGAGTGCTCTAGAGTGACTCTCAATATTTATTGTAATTGGCAAAACACTTTTGTCGATAACAGCACAAAACTTCCATCCGGCAATGTATAGAGGAAGACATCAGTCTTCGACAAACCCAAAAGTGTGGTGAAATGGCGATAAGCTACATAGCTTTCATATAATAAGAAGGATAAGGTTGTCTTAGCTAGGTACGAGTGGTGCAAGAACAGTCACTGATGGCATGTAGTTGTGGTAGTGGCATGTGTTTGATATGTAAGTAGATGTTCAGTAGCAAAGTTTTCCTCTTTTTTCCCCAAGTGAAACTTTTCTAACAGTTACAATTTGTCTACCTTGAAAGTTTGAAACTAATCGGTCTCTTCTGCTGCAGGCATTGCATCCGTTTGCGGAGGATGACACGTGCAGAACGAGCCAAGGGTCGCCAGCATTCCAGCCACCAGAAATTGCCAATGGCCTTGACACCTTTTCAGGCTTTAAAGTAGACATCTGGTCTGCAGGGGTCACGCTGTAAGTGCCTGTGCAGCATCCAGGAATTGCAATAAAAAATTACAAGCCCCCAAATAGCTCAATCCTGTGCTATGTGCTGTCTCCGCTGCTTTCCTGTATGTTGTTGGGGGAGCAGGGAGGGTATATGTGTTGGTCCCTTCTTTGGACGGGTGTATGTTCCCCAAAGTGCTTGTAATTCTGAAGAAAGTAATCTTTACTCAGTGGGTACTCTGCCAGCCATTTCTCAGCATCTGAGATGCACAGCTACTGTAAAAATAGAAACCACAAATATCTCTAGTATTTATTTTTAAGTTTCTTCCATCCCAGCCTGTCAGGGAGATGTCTTGGTGGTTTTGACTCATGTGAATGAAGAGGCCGTGATAAAGGAAGGCTAAGTTTAAAGCAGCATTCCAAATACTGTCAAATATTCATCTTTTAGTTTCCTCTTGGCTTCTTTTGGTTTATGTAGTCACATAAAGCACACAGAACAGGTGTTCAGCTCTTTTCTCACACAGCTTCTCCTTCTGCCTTTACAGATACAACATTACAACGGGTCTATACCCCTTTGAAGGGGATAATATCTATAAATTATTTGAAAACATCGGGAAAGGTGACTACACAATTCCAGAGGATTGTGGTCCTCCGCTCTCAGACTTATTGAGAGGTGAGTCTCCCAACTGACTCTAAAAGGATGGGTAAAATCTATAAGTGCCACAAATGCTCAGCTTGCATAGTGCCAGGGGAGAGCTTCATTCCAAGTATCCTGTGAAGATACAGGATCCTGTTAGAAAGGGAGGTTATGCTTATGACTCTTAAGACTCTGAAAGATCTTTAACACTGGTAGTTTCCTGAGATACACTAAACCCTGCATGGGTTGCAATCACTACTCTGTAAAGAGTTGGTTCATGCATTGTGTTACCTTGTGCTCTGAAAAGCTTTTAAACCTAAAGACAAAGCCCACAAGAAGTTAAGTTTAAAATGACATCATAGCATTGATGCAGGTTTTGCGAGTGAGAATGCTCAGTTAAATTCCTTGCCCAAGCTTTCTGTAATGTGAAATACTGAGTACTCAGGTTCTGCTGTCCTTCCTCGTCAGCCTCTGCTCCGAATTTATTTGCTTCAATCCCAGTGTCTCCTCCTTCCCCCCAAATTTAGAGTTGCAAGGGTACTGGAGCAAAGTGACTGGTGCCCACTTTCACAACAGGGCTGTGGTACAAACAGGAGTGGCACTTTCTGGGTAGGAGAGGGTTGTGGGTTTTGTTTGGTTTTTTTTTGTTCCTGTCACTTATTGCAATAGTTTGAAGGTTTGGGGTTGAACAGCGTCTACTTTTGAAAGCTGAATAGTCAGGGCAGCAGTTACGCTGTGCGTAGCAGCCAACGTGGTGATGCCCGTTTGGCAGCAGGTAGGATGTGATTCTTGCACGTGGGAGATCCTGACCGGGGTTCCTGCTGCCTCATTGGCAGTGAAGCAGCCGGGTGCGGCAGCGCTCCCCAGCCCGCAGCACGGGCTTGCTCTCTTCTTTGTCTTCAGCTGTTTGTGAAAGGTCAGACCTCAAGTATGAAATGGCGCTGTCTTGTTTCAAGTTTATTTTTCTAGCTCTTGTGCTACGCGGGGTTAGGAGGTTAGTGTGGGTGAAGGGCTGTGGGGCACCGTGAGCGAACTGAGTCAGCTTCCCTTCCTCCTGACAGCAGTGTCGCCAGATCTGCTCGTCATAGGGGTGCTGTTGCCAAACCGGGGGGTTGTGTACTGTGCTCTGTCCTCTGCGTGGTCATGGTGCTGTTGCAGTTTGTGGCTAGCCAAAAGGTTAACAATTTCAAAGTATTTTACAGCTGCGCTTCGTGCTCCAAACGGCAGCAGTTGTGCCTCCGCAGGAAAGGCTGTGCTGCCTGTGGGCCCCCGGCTGCTGCGTGGATTGCTGCGAGGAGCTGCAGCTCCAGCCTGGGCTCGCTTTCGTGCCCCACAGGGTCACCTCCACCGCGGGCCGCAGCCAGTGCGGTGCTGGGGATGCGGGTGTCCTCGGTGCTGGCTGCCTGCCGGGCGACGGCGGCAGGTGGAGCTGTCTGTCCGAGCTCTGCCTGCCGCTGCCTGCGGTGGGGCTCCCCTCGGCCCCCCGCCACCAAGGAGGTGGCAGACCCCCTGCAATCCCACTCATAGGAGACTGTTTTAGATTATCTGGCCCCATGCCGATTATGAAATGAGTTATTTCCATGTGTTTCAAAAAGCATTAACTAGCGTTAACAGCTTTCAGAAAGCATTACATAAGGCATTGCTTCAAATTGCGCTCAGCACAGCTGGTATCTTGGCCGTTCCGCTGAGACTAATGTGGCTACTGCTTACGGCCCAGCACTTCTGACTGATGTGTGTTTCATGTCGTATCCGCGTGCCCCAGGGAGCGATGTCCTGATCTGCATGTGGTGTTTGATTTGTGAATGCTGACTCAAAACACGGCCTTTTTTATGAGCTCGGGAATTGCCCAAATGGAGTAAATCCAGTGGTCCATCTAGACTGGCAGCCAGTCTTCTAAAGCATCCAGCAGAAATCATTTGAGGCTTGTGATAAGCCTCTCAGCTGCACTTAGTCTTGTCCCCTAGGGAAAATGAGTGTGGCAGTTATTTCTCTTTTCTTGCCCTGAGGATATTGATAGCTTCAAATCTTACGCTTCATTAGCAGAATAACTCCCTTTTTAGTTCTCTTTCCATCCCCTGTATGAGACCTGGAGTCAAAATCTTCTACTTTTCCTTCTGCCTCATTTTAAACAGAGGAGCCTTGCACCTGATGCCCTTCGTCCATCTCTTCCAGCCTGTCTGAGTTGCCTCCTTCATCCTAGCCACTGTCTGTCTTCATCCCTTCCATATTTGGACAGTGCAGAGATGTAAGTCCATGTGTTTAGTAGGCAGAAGAGGAGATGTCTATGTCTCTCTATCAACTTGACCCTTTCTTCCAGGGCGGTGGGAAGTCCTAAGGATTTCTTTTACTGTGCTCCCTCCATCCCACCCGAGAACAGTCTCCCACCCCTCCTCTTATCGTACGCACCGGTTACACAGTAAAAGCTGGCAAAAACTCCTGATAGTCTCCTTGTTTGGTTTGACACACTTTACTTTTTCTAGTGGCTAGAGTACCCGGTGGACCTGAGGTGACTGAATTCTGGAGTGGGATTGCCCCGGCTCCCTCCCCGCCGTGGAGGCCTGAGCATCTCCACAGCCCAGCAGATAGCAAGGCATCTGTTGAAGACGAGGGCTGAGCCTTGCAGTGGTGATACTACGTAGCTATAGTGACAAAACCTGAATGCTTTATTTAGTTCATGCTTTTCCTCCAAACATCTGCATTTCCTGGTAGGTGCCTGCTACTTCTGCAGCGGGTTGAAACTGAATCAAAAGCCTGCAGATCTGATATTGTCAATGGCTGTCTGATGCTTTTATATGAGCAGCACAGACACCCACAGTTCAGCTCTATCTCACTAGAGACTTTGTTTCGCCTTTGCTTTTAAAAGACTCTTAAAGCACTCTGCAGTGCTGCAAGCATTTGTTCTGGTTTTATTGTAAGGAAGAATTCAGTATGCTGCAAAGTGCTTGTTTCCTCTCTGGCTATGAGTGCTGTGTTGACCATAGTACCTGTCTGACTGTGAAGGAAACACTAGAATACACTTTTTAAGGTTTTTTCCTGCTCTTCTGTTGACTACTTTTTTAGTGGGCGTTTTTCTACTTCCCCCCCTTGAGCTTGTTTTTATTTCTTTGTTCCTCTTTCCAGACAAAGCAGAATTTAGAGGACTTAAACCTTCTGTGGTATTTGACTTGTAAAGAGACTTGCATGACAGTGTATTTCAACAGATTAGTTGGGATGCTGCTCCTCTTTTTGTCTCCCTAATCAGGGTTGAAGCTTTATTTATACTCTTCACTGATGGAAAAGAGAAGGGCTAGTACTGTTCTGGCTTCTGTGTGTACAGTCAGTAAAGATGTGTCAGTGGAAGCATTTATAAATAGCCTTAAGGTTCTTCTGTCACCATCTGCACATGACTTATCAACTCATATGCAGTTTGCTTCTGGACAAGAAAAATGCACAAGGTCAGCTTTTCTTCCTCCCCTTCTAATAGACTTTTACTGAAGGAGAAAGCTTTGAGACTGCAGTCTCTGCATTAAACATCTGGATTTATTTCCAGGCTCTGCTCCAGACTTTGTGACCAGGGACAGCTTGGTTAGTTTCTCAGCGTTTTGTTTTCTCACTTCTGTGTAACTGCCGTGACCTTTCACTACAGGGATGGTAAGAGGATGTGTATCCTGATGACAGTGGGATGCTTTAATTCTGTAATAGCAGGGAGTCCCCGGAGCCAACAGTCAGGCAGGCTGGTCTCTATAGCCCATCCAGTGGCAAGTCTTCCGCATGTGTTTGATCAAAGACTCAAGGTTTGCCTGCAGAGGGAATTTATGGTCAGAAAGCCGGGCTGGGCTTGTGGAGGATGAAGGAGAGGGAAGAAGTCCTGTCTCATTTTACAAATTGGACTTACTCTGCTTTACATTAGTTGTTTTAAATGTTGATCCAAGTTGGAGACTCTAAAGTGAAGTCCAGGTTGAGTTCATTAACTCTTGCTGTTAGAGTTCTTCCGGCTTCTCAAACGACATACCTAAGATTGTACTGTCTGCTAAAAACTAGATATTCTACCACGTGATATAATGCTATGCTGGTTGAGGATTATTGAAGTGTGTGGGCTGGAGTCCGTAAGGAGCTCAAGACAGGTTCGTGGTCTCCAGTTTCCAGATTGCCACTTGATGTAATTTGAAAGGAGTTTGAGACTGCCGGCGTGCTGTAATGGGCACAATATCCCATGTATGGGCACGGCGAATCCTTCTGAAATACCACAGGAGCAGAGCTTTGCGAGTTAGGCGTCCTCCTGAAGAATTGCCCTGTTACAGCGTGTCTCATCTCTGCTCGCAGATAAACTGCATGGAAATCTTTACCGTAAATGGTAGAGAGTATGTGTGGTTACTGTGGGCAGACACTCTTAGATGACTTGACTGGTGAATAGTACATGATGTTTTGTCTTGATGAAGTCTCTTTTCAGTACAGGACTTCAGCCACAGAGCTGCCATGAGTGAGTCAGAGCTGAACGCATGAATGTACGTCTTTGGTGATTGGACTTACCATTTTCTTTCAAACATTGCCCTAAATATGGTTGTTTTTCATTAAAGTAAATATTCTTTTTGTTCAGTTGTCTTCTTTATGCCTTTTTTAATTGCTTGAGAACAATACAGCTCTCTGCACCATAGCTATTTGTAACTGGTGCTGTTAGGCCTCTTCTAATAATTTACCTTAGAACTTTATCCTCTGCTTGTACCAGTTTCATCTGGTAAATGCCTTAAATTTCTTTGCTAGCCCTGTCATTCCTTAAACAGTGTTTGAATTGCTGAATGTTTATTTTTTCCTTTGATCAAAGTGAGCTGCTTATGAGGGTGCTCCAACACCTCTTCTGCAGCACCCTAGTGAAATTAATCCCAAACTGAAAGTGCAAGAGCCTTGAGACAGTCCCACTGTACTTCAGATTTCTGTGAAGAGTTTCCAGTTGTATCTGTCTGGATGTGCAGAAGTTTATCCTCAACTTGATGATAAGAAGCTGGATTCCAAAAACAACTTGAAATGGGGTTTTTAAAGAAATAAACTGGGGGGAGGGTGGGGAGGGTGGTGTCCTGACTTACCTGTTTCTGATTACATCAGTAAGATAACCTAGGCAGTACTTGCTTTGGTGTCCCCTAGGCTTCATATAAGATCTCTTTGTAGTCCTATTTCTTTAAAAAAAAAAAAAGCCAACACACTTGGGCAGCTCAGCTGTGAAGCTACTGTCTAATAGTCTTATTAATAGGTCATTTAATTAGGTGTGGGATTTTTTCTCTGAACCACCTTCCCATCTTGTTTTCCAATTATGACTACTTTCCTTGGTGAGGAGAAATTACATCTGAATGTGAGAACTCCTTTACTGCAAGGGTGGTTGAGCACTGGAACAGGTTGCATCGGGGGGTTGTACAGTTTCCATTCTTAGAGACATTCAAAACCCAACTGGACACAGTCCTGGGCAGGCTGACCCTGCTTTGAGCAAGAAGGTTGCTATGGACACATGCTGGAGTACAGAAGAAAGGAGGAACGACATTGCAAGGACCCTCGTTGTGGAGAAAGTCCTGGACAAAGGCTGTGTTCAGTGTTAAACTGATAATTATTTTTTTAACTGTAAGGGAGTTTTTGTAGTACTTGCTGAAAAAAGGAGGGCTTTCTCTGGCATCATTTCCTTAGCTATGGCTAAGGTGAGGAAACAACTTAGGTGCTTTCGCAGGGCTAATTCCAAGAGTTGTATTACAAGTGTTGCAGCACTTTGCAGGACAGCAAGGTTCAGGATCAAATCCTTTCTCTGCTGAAGATGGTTCAACCATATCTTCCCTTCTCTCACCCTTACTGTAAGATCATCTCGAAATACACTTTAAGTGGTGTTCCTCAGTAGCAGACCTAGCAGCTGAGCTGTTCAGCTTCTGGCACTGTCATTGGCATTGATCACCTCCTGCCACATACAGTTTTCATCTGTAGCTGCAGCCTTGACTGCTGGTTGCTTGTTTATAGGGCTTTAGCCTAATCAGGGGAGAAAATACCCACGATAAGGAACTACGCTCAAGGTTTAGAGCTCTTGAGCAGGGAGCTGTTGCTGTAGCTCCGGTCGAGCTCAGCCATGTAACTCTAGTACAGCCATATGGTGGGTTTTGTGGTCTCAGCAAGGCAAGTATAAATTTCCGGTATGCTCTGTCAAAAGAGCTCTGAAGAGTCGAGCTCTGGAGACTGTAGTGTCTTGAGTTCATGAGGCACTTGACCCCTTCTAGCCTGGAGAGGTCTTCCCGTGTTTCTTTAACCTACTTCATAGTGATGTAACATGGATCAGTAGTGACCCCATCTGCCTTAAAGCTATTAACGCTGTCATCAGCACTGATAAACCTTTACAAATCGCCATGGCAAACTGTGTTTTTGTTTTGAGGGGGAAAATAACTTCAGTCCCTCCACACTGTACCTTGTCTTTGCCCATATTCATTACTGTTAGTAATGTGATACAAACTGAACTGACAAGGAAGGTGTTCTGGATCAGCTTTTGTTACCACATGTGCTGTTGGTGATTTATCTCTTCCATTACCTTTGTTCAACAGTATTGTAGAAATTCATCTGCAAAGCCCTTGCAACTTCTTGCTTGAACTAGAATGTCTTTTTCCAGCCCTCCCTGCCTAAGCGTCCATCCAAATGTATCTCCTGTCCTTGTGCTTTCGCTGTGTCCTCGTACTGGTGGTTCTCCCCAGCCCTCTATGCTGTTTGCTCCTTCTCCTGACTTTCTTAGCTCCCGTTTGACAGTCTGTTCTGCTTCCTAGCCTTTCTTTTCTTCTGGTTGCTGGAGACAGTGATCCTCCTGTTCTCTCACCTCTTTCCAAAACCTTACTCTTCAAGCTACCTGCGCAAGACTCAACAGTGCTAGTGCTTCAAGAGCAACAAGGGGGTATCATCCTGTAAAAGCAAAACTTCTTGTAATGTACAGCAGTGAGACTTTGTTAATGTTCATGTATTCTTGGAACCTTCATTGGAGAATATCTTGGATGCTGCTGGATGAGGCTTGTTAGGTCCCATTGGCTAGTTTCTGAAGAACATGGCAAAATTTGCCACTTCCCTTCTGTTGAGTTGTGAAGCTTTTTAAAGACAGTGGAACAGAGTGGGCATCTCACAAATCTGTTTAAGGAATCCACCTCCCTCTCTCCTAGAGAGAATACAGCTAAGCTACTTTTCTTCTTCCTCACTCTTCTCACCCCCACCTCAGTTATCTTAGCAGATGATGCCAGACATCAAACTCCTGGCTAGGGCAAAAGGATGGACGGTAGGATTTTTTTTTGTCAGTTCTCCCCAGCTGTACTTCAGAATAGAATTTCACTAGACTAGAGTTTCTGGGATGCTGAGCAACTGGATATATGCTGTGCCTAAGGCTTTGGCTCTTCCATGGAGAAAGTTCAATAGCAATAGCTGTGAAATGCAAAGTCTTGATGTTCTTTGCCTGGAGACATGCTTGGGCATAAGATCCAGGGCTGTACAAGCCTCTGTCCCTGCATTGTGAAGGAGGGAAGGGTCATATCCACTTTGCAGGTGGGGAAACCGAGGAACAGACTTGATCAGGTAGTCAGCAATGAAGTCAGGATTTTGTGCCGAGCTTCCTGTGATGGATGCAGCGGATTCTTCCTGGAGGTAAAGGCTCCCTAAGCTGCCAGGAGGACTGGACACAGCAGTTGCTGTTGGGGGTGGGAGGTGGGAGGGAGGGGTAGAGCTTTATGCTTCTTGTCTTCAACTTGGCTGAGAGCATCTGTGATCACACCTGGACTTTTTTTCCTTCTTTTCAGGGATGCTTGAATACGACCCAGCCAAGAGATTTTCAATACAGCAGATAAGGCAGCACAAGTGAGTGTTCAGCTTCTTCCTATTAGTCATTCTCTTTCTGCTTCTTATGCTAATGTACCTGTGCTATTGCTCTCAACTCATTTTTCCTTTTGACAGCAGACACATGGAAGTCACTAGATATCCTTCCTCCAGCTCTGCTGGAGCTCTGGCAACTTCTACTTGGCTTTTTTTCCTCCTATTAGAGCATCCGGTTAAAGCATTTGAATTGCTAACCGGTAAATAATGGATATGTTGAAAATATGCTTCTAGCATGACTGGTTCTTGGTAATTAAGGGTTCTGGACAATTTTTTTTCAGAGATCAGCTAGTACTAATGGAGCAGAGGAACAGGGGTTCCTTAAAGCTGGGTTATTGAACTAGGACTGTTTAGTAATGTGTGTTGGTTCTGGTTTTCTGGACAGTCTGGTGACAGAAATATCCCTTGGTATTGGCTCCATATGGAATCAGTATGTGGAGAAGCGTTCCAGGACAATAGGGAAATTTTTTTTCTTTCTCTTTAATGTCATACTCCTTCCTCCCCCATATCCTCCCCCTTTATCCTTGCCATTGTCTGAGGGGGGGAAAGGCCCCGTTATCTCTGAGGGCTTTTTTTTAAAGGATCTGTTTGAACATGCTGCCTCTGAGCAGAGATTTCCTGGGCGGATAAAAGTACAAGAACAAAAAGCATCATAAGGATGCTTCATCGCGGAGGCTGCATTAGCTTATCTCCTATTTGAATAGGAAGTGCTTCTGAGGACACGCAGAGCTGCCTGCTGGACCGCAGCTGCTCGGCAGAGGTCCTGCCTACAAGCTTGCCCAGAAAGCTTTTGGGAACCTTGTAAAAACAAGACTCTGATCCTGGAAGGTAATGGGCCTCCTTTGTGCTGCCTGCAGGCAGGAAGAGCACTATTTTCTTGTTGTGTCTCTGAAAAAAAACAGCAGCGGTAGCCGTGTGCTGTCAGACGATGATCCCTGGTAGATGTTATGGCATGGGAGGCATCTGCCGGAGCTACAGAACAAAACCTGACAGGCTTGAACTGCACTGGTGTTCTGCAGAGGAGCAACTGCGACCTACCCCTGACGAAGATCAAAGAGGCTGGGGAGGCAGGGCTTATGTAGCTGCCTGGTCAATTAATTAAGCAGTCAGGCTGACTCTTTTAAATAGTAGCCAAGCACTGTGCATTGGTTGTTTCACTGGGTCTGGGAGATGATAGGAGCAGGCATTTGCTTTTCAAGACTGCTTTTCCCCATGCACATGCCTCCCAGTAACAGTGGGCCATAAAAGAGACTGCTTGGGGCTGGCCTCTTAAATGCCACGTGGCATTTAAAGCACCATATAGAGCTCGTCTTTGAAACAATAGCTCCTGCTGTTACTGACTGTCCTCCCATCTACCACTGAGGACTAGAGCGCTTCAAGCTAGACAGCAAAGCACTGTATGCTTTTGTACTTAATAATGAAGTAGTTCTCCTATTCGTTACAGCTGGTTGTAGGGTGGTGATCAGCTTGCCAGGCAGTCAAACCGATGCTTTGTCAGTAGGTGCTGTAAAGAAGCATGGCAGGAATTGAGTCTGGAGTACATTAGTAGGTGTTGAGAAAAGCACTGAAAGCACTTTCTTTCCTATCAATGCTGTGGGTCCAAAGGCTGCAGTGAGCTGCCCCGGAGCTCGGGGCAGTGTAGCTGGTTCTCATGTGTCACTATCTGCTAGGTATTTGAGCTAGTTATCCAGCTCTATATACTTCTCCCATGTGGCAGTGAGTTTTTGCGTCAGCTTTGCCCAGCTGGAAGCAAAGAGGTTTCTCTGGAGACCCTGCCTGTAGTTAGAAAGCAGGAGAAAGTAGAGCATGCTTCTGGCATGGAGGACAGTCACAAATCTCCCATGCTCTGTAGGCACAGCCTGCCCTCTAATTGGGCACAGCTGCTGGTGGTGAGGCTTTTCATCTCGCAGCACTGAGAGGGGCTGAAGAAAGACTCTACCTGCAAACACAGGAGCATTTCCAAGGCTTAGTCTCTTATTAGTTTTCTGTGAGCTTAGCCAGTGCTGCTTAACAGGCTTTTCTCCCCTATTAGTAATTGCCTCCTTCCTCCTGCTGTGGCATCCTAATAATTACATCAAGCACAGCAGAGCTTGCAGCCTTGGGCTTTGGATGTGTCTGTCCATCTCCTTTTTGTGGAGTAGCATTGTGCTAACGAATCCAGTGTTTGGTTCTGTTGGCTTTTCTTTAAATAGAAGAGAAGCTTAGCCCTCATGCTTAACCTGACCCTGATTTTTTTATTATTTTTTTTTTAAATTGAACAAAGCAATTGGAAGGACAGCAGGTAGCCATTCAGGTATTGTTGGAGGGGTTTTGGAAAGCATTTTAGTAAGAAAACACTTGGTTTCTAGAATCCTTAGATTTCTAGTGTGTGGGGGAGTAATAGTCATTAATGATTTTGGGTTTCTCTACACTCCTTCCACAAAAGCATGTGTTAAGGCACAGGAACTAGACTATAGAAACATCAAGCGACTTACCCAGGCTGCCCCACTGAGATGGATAGTGGCTCAAACCAGAATTACCCTGTGCCTTTCTGTGCTGCTGGAAGCCTCCTTTTTATGTCTTTGAGCTGATATTACTGGTGACTTGCTACAGGCAGTCAAGATGATCAAAGTGCACTGAAAATCAGCAGGAATAGCCCCCATGTCCTGGGCAGTGTTTTTAGCGTTGGAGCCAAATGCTGCTAGACCAGGCTTGTGTCAGCACGAATGGAAGGGGCTGTGTTCCTCCGTCTTGCAGGGACGGGTAATCCCAAGGGAAGCGTCACGGAGCAGGTGTTCTCCGGATGTGGAGCTGGGCGCTCAGGATTCATCCAGAGCTGGATAAACAGCTCACATTTCACCTCCCATAAAGTGATGTTTCTTGCTCTTGTAGTAGGATCAGGGATAAAAGGCTTAATAAGTGGGTCAGGGGAAACACTGAGGAAGTATTGAGTATTGCTCTGTGAGGCAACAGAGCTGCAGAAGTCAGAGAAGGCAACCAGGCAGGTGTTTATTGCCCAGTGATGGTAATTCTGCTATTCCTCCTTTTATTCCTGTCAGCTATTCCAAATGCTTTCCCCACTGTAATGGCAGCCCTGTCTGAAGAATGCTGTAGGAAGAGTCTGCTTAGTTTTATACCTGCCAGCTGCCTTCCTCCTCTCCCCACTTCTGTAGCTAAACTCTTGCATCAAACTCATGTTTCTGCGCTTTGTTTTATTTCAGCAGGACAAAGCTAAATTCTCTTCTTTGCTTTCAGAGGCTTTTCAAACCTAGTCAATCTGTGCAGTACAGACCTACGAGTTGTAAATTGAAATGAATTAAAACTCTCTCAGCCTGTCATCTAAGAGTTTATGAACTGCCAGAAGCCAACCCCTGAATAACAATGAAAGAGCCTTGAAACCTGTTCTTCCCAGAAGGATCTGGATAGGATGATGTTCAATGGAAAACTGACACTTTTAGTTCACCTCTGTGAATATTTTGTACTCCTGGAGTGGGGGCGCGGGGCAGTGAAGAAAAGCTGCCGAGAGCCAGGGAGTTGGCAACCTGCTCCCTAGAGACTATTCACCATCTCCTCTCTACCCCGTGCTTTTGCTGAAGGGCTTAATGCTCATATACTGCATTTTGTAGCTAATTCACTGACCCTGCTGCAGCATTTAAAGTGATGAAGTGGATGCAGAATTCTACCTCTGTCCCTTGTTTCCAAGGCAACCATCTTGCCTTCCTTCTCCAGAAGTGTCACACTTAATTTGTTCGGTCATAGATACAATTGCAGGAGTTTATAGCGAGAAAGGGAAGGCACTTCCACCTCTTACTAGTGGAGGTGCAAATTAACCTGCTGGGCTAGCATCTCCCCCTGACCTCCTGGAGGCTGCCACGCCGCCTTCCCGAGTGCTTTTGCTTGCCCCAGAGTCTTCCCCGAGAGGTTTGGAGGGTAGCTGTTGGATGCTCTGCCATGCTGTTCAAAGCCCGGGTACCAAACCCCTTGGAAATCTGTGTTTCTTGCCACTGTAGATGCTGTTGCAAGCGCCGAGCATGCTTCTTGACTTCCGTGCCTGCATTTGAGGGAGTGAGAGGGGTTTCCCTTAACCTCTGCTGCAGCATGAATACTCATGGGCTTTTCCCATCCCTTGTCCCTGGTGTCATGCAGTAATCTCCCCTTGGCAGGACACACACAAAAAAAAGCACTCCTCTCCTTTCTTCCTGAGGCACCTGGGTCTGCTTTGCTTCCCTGTGGCAGGCACATGGAAGGAATCTTTGGTCCTTCTACCCACGTTCTGCAAATCAGTTTCGTAATGCAACTGTGTATGGCGTGTTAAAGGAATGTGAGTCTCCATCTGTGCACAGAACACCTCTGCTCGTAGGAGTCTGAACTGTCACCTTTGGCCCTGGCATCAGCTAGGGGAAAACTGCTTCTCTTTCTTACTCATTTCTACTTTTTTATGAACCTGACTTAAGAACTTGGACATCTCTTTATAACGGGAGTTGGAGCAGTGATTGCAGGGACGCCGCTATATATTTATTGCTAGCGTGTGTTGCCTTTCCCCAGGGCATACTGTTGTGTGCCTTCCATGTTTGTCTGCGAGAGAAACGAATTAAACTGGAATGCTGTTAGTTGCTTCTTGTGGTGATAGTGACCTTCCAGTAAGCTTGAAGCCCTTACATGGTATCATGGGAGGTAGAGAATCATTCATAACCGATCCTTGCTGGCAGGGTGGTGATCTGCAGCTTGGCATCTGGTTTCAGAGAAAATTGACCGCATACAAAACAAGCAAACTGAAATATTTGTGACCTAGAATGGGAAGTGAATTAGCTGTAAGTATTTGGAAGCTGCAGCTGTGCTTACTGATTCTTATTTTAACCTTGCTTATAGCAGAACTTGAAAAGAGCAGAGCGATGACTTCTGATGTAAAATTCGAGCTTGGAAGCTGCAAACCAGACAGGCTCATTAAGCATTGGGCAACCCAGACTCCTTTTTTCATTCAGTCCTTGACCCTTGCTGTCTTATCTCCCTGTAGATTACAGCAGCCTGTCTGGACACCACTTCTTAACTGGCAGGATCACAATTAGTACTTGTGCCGCTGCTGTCCGGAGTTCCTGTGCTTTGCAGGCGTTCTCAACAAGCTTGCAAAGTAGTAAGAAATGATCTCTTACTACTGCTCCCTTCACTCTGTTTCAAAGGGCTGGGAGTGGCTAAGGAATGTTTCACAGACCAGAGAGGAATCTATCTCTTCCAGGGGACGTTCTGGACAAAGGCGCTTTTGAGATCTGCAAAAGCTTTTCTTTTCCCTTAGTGTTAAAGCAGCAGTCTGTGAGTACCAGGCAGACGGCTGTGTTTGTGCCAGGACGGCTGGCTCGGAAAACATTGGTGAAACTGTTTGGGAATAAGTGGTGAAATAGGGCGCTCTGTCAGCAGTGCTCTAATCCAGCCTGTGTTTCAGGGTCAGTGGTGAAGGCAGGGTGAGGAGGGACTTTATCTCACCTGCATCGCTGACCGATGGAGGAGTTGCACTGTGGGAGAGTAGCTGCTTTCTGGCTTAGTCAGTGGCCAGTAGCTTCTTGAGCCAGATTAGGGCATTTGATGGAGCCAGTGGTCCTCAGCTGAAGAGCAATTCTTCACTAATAACATTTAGCCCCAGTGCAGAAAGCAGAATCTCTGTCCCTGCTGGAAAATTGCTTGCCAGGAAATACTCTACTACTCCATACAGAATTGCTTGAGGCTCCTTCCAAGAGGTCTTTGATTTTTTTTCTTAGAACTTCAATGAATTTCTCTTCTCACTCTATATCCTCATTACCATATATGCATATGCAAGTATTTGAAATCACCTCCCAGAGGATGGAATCATTATGACTAGAGTACAGTGATTCAGGTTTCTGCTGTTAATAAAAACCTATTTTTACTCTCCTGGTAAGTAGGACAGAAGGAAAGAAAGAGGCAGAGCTGAAATACAGCAAAATAAAAACACTAGTTGCTGTAGACTTCTAGGCTTTCTCCCTTTAAAATACTCCTTTTCATAACAGTCATTCTGATCTCATTTGTCCTGTATATTCCATTCTCCTTAGGTCCCTGGCATTTGGTTTGGGTCCCTCTTAGCTCCAGTGCCCTTGGCAAAAATAGCTGGTGGCTGTGTTGGCTCTTCTGTTCCTGTGCTAGATGATCCTGCCAGGCTGGATCAGCCTAGGCTGAGTTTGCTATCTTGGCAGCCACTTCCTTGATGAAAGCAGTCTCCCAAGGAAAGGAAATCAAATGATCGAATTAGGAGTGCTGTGTGCCATGCACATCACCAAGGAAGCCATCCACAGGGTTTGCTAAAACTGCTGGCCAAAATCTAGTTATGTTGGACCCGCTCACTTCCTGCTAGTCCAGTAGCTGAGATGGCCTTTTAATTAACTCTTGTAATGCCACTTCATGAACCAGAGGTCATACTTGACAAATTAGATCTGTGTTCAGTTCTCTGTCGCTTTCCTAAAATACGCTGCTTTCAACGCGGCTTCCAGTATAGTCGTGGTGTGGCCATGGAAGAAATGCCAGTAGATCCACATCAGTGTGGAACTGGAACGTGCCAACCTCATCGCTGTTTGGGTGTTGTCCATCCATTCAGGCTGTCAGCATGGAAGGATGGAACATGATTCCTTGCATGACATTGACATGCTCTGTGATTAACCAAAATACATTTCCTTTTAAACCTTTAGGCTATAGGGACTACTTCACTCTTTCTTACTGCAAACGGCAAGATGCTGCCTTCCTCAGGGCAGTAGGCTGACTTTAAAACTCAGTCACTACAGAGAAGAAAACAGTTTAAAGATGTTAATTGTGAAGCTGGGTTTCTGGATAAGGGTTCACTCCTCCTTTGAATCCTAGCCCATTTGTCCCAATAGCTACGTTTTCATTTGTTTAGCTTCTAACTCCTTGCTTTTGCTGGATAGTTTTGTTAGAATGCCACTTTTCTTTAGGCCTACTGTCAAAGCAATGTAAGACTAGAACAAAATTATAATTACAGTTCTTCTGTGCAGGAGGTGCATCAAACCCTTACTTCCCAAAATGAATTTGGAACTGGAGTGATAAAAAACAGATGGCTCAGGTTTGTAAGAGCTCTTTGGTGACTGGCTTCAGGCCCTCCTCAGTGGCTATTAGCCAGGAGTTACTGGGAGCCTGTGCAAACTACGGAGGGGGAAGCACTCGCGTCACGTCAGGCTTGTCTAGGGCAGCAGTCGTCAAGCAAAGAAGTGAATATGCTGTGAGGGCATAATTTTAGATCTTGCTCTGCTTTTGAGGTGTGTTTTCAGAGAGACCTTAAGTTGCTTCCTAAAGCAGCACCCTTTTGTGGCCTAATGTAAACCTTGAGAGGGGGAAAAGGCTTAGACTTTCCAGGCTTCCTCCTCCCATGAAAGGCTGTGAATGTCCCTTTGTGCAGGTAAGTGGTGTCTACATAATATTTAGCAAGGTGAGCACAAGAGTGTACTTGATCTGGAGAGGCTTTTCTTTCCTTTCTTACTGTGCAAAGACCAGGAAGAATAGGTCCCAGTGGCTTAACTGACATCCAACCCACAGTGTAGAAATAGAGGGGTTGATATCAGTGCCAACTCAAAAGTTTATTGGGAAAGTAGGCTGCATTTCTCCCTAAATGTGGGAGGTTTTGATGCGTTCTGACCCTTCCTTTGTGTAGAATGACCCTCCAGGGCAAGGTGTAAGTAACAGCCTGATCAAGTGCCTCTGTAGGACAGCCTCCCCGCTAGCAGGGACAGCTCTATCAGGGACAGCTCAGCACACCACCTTCAAAGGCAGCAGAACACCACCGTTTATTGGGGAGGGAGCGACTGGATGGCCATCGCTTGACCTTTTCACTTGCTAGCCACAGGCAGCTGGTTCTCCCTGCTCTGTGGGATGTGTTGCAGGGGGAGCAAGGAGTAGCAGGAGCTGTGTGGGCTGGAAAGGCATGTTAGAAGTACCTAGGTCTGGAGAAACTTCTGTTCACACCCTCAAGAGAGGATCGGTAGGAGTGCGGAGGCTCCAGCAGTACTTCTAGGAAACTTTCGGTGCCCACATGCAGCGCTGATAGATGTCCCAGAGACAGTTTGGTGTTGGAACCCTGCTATGAAAGTACGATAAAAACGTAAGGCCACCCATATGGCTTCTGAGATGCTGATGTGATGGATGCCTGTTGGATTCTTGATCTGATTAAGAACAACTTTCAGAGCTGATATCCTTTACTGGGCAGATGGTAGCACTATGGCTACTGATTTTAATGGTAATAGAAGTCCCTTGAGACAGAGGTGGGATAAGAAGGTAAAGTATAAGCATTTTTGCAGTGGTCTTGTTGAAAACTGCCGGTTAAAGGAGCTTGTGAGTATATACCACTCTCCTTAGACTGACGTTCTGCAACCTTTCTTTTGTCTGGTTGCACTGGATAGCCTCAACTTTAGGACAGAAGTTTCTCCTTTTCTGCTTTCTTTGGCGATACAACTCAGGAGCTCTAGCAGCTCTAATAATGTGTTTTGACTTACAGGTAGGTGGTTTGGGCTTCAGTTGGTGATGGAGAAAATGCTTCTGCACTCTCTTTCCAGGCTGACCTGTTAGTTTCTCCCTAGCTGACAAAACACCCCATGGATGGAGCACCTCGTGGAGTGGTGTACACGGCTGTTGGTGTCCCTGCAGTGTTGTCAGCAAGACAGAGTTGCCTTTCTTGACCCTCGCCTCTCTTGGTTATTACACATTAAAAAACCTGCAGTGGCATAAAACTGGCTAGGAAGTTTTCCATAAACGAACTGCACATACCTTTGAATGTTGGGGTGGAGTGGGACCATCTCGTAGTGTCAAGGATTTCTCCGTGCCTTCTAAAAAGTGAAGCTGTACTGATGAAACTCTGCTCTTGGACTCTTTGCAGTTGGTTTCGTAAGAAACATGCTCAGGCAGAGGCTCTGGTGCCCATACCTCCCAGCCCAGAAACAAAGGACAGGTGGAGGAGTATGACGGCGGTGCCTTATCTGGAAGATCTGCATGGCTACAATGAGGAAGACGATGATGACTTGTATGACATTGAAGATGATATCATCTACACTCAGGACTTCACAGTACCAGGTAGGAGAGAATGATGCTGGGATGGTAGGGCAGAAGTGGCTTCTTTTTTTGTCTGTTTAAAGCTTTTTAGGAAGGGCCTTGAGGTCTGAATAATCCTTTCAGCAGTGGAGGAGACTATTGATTATTAAGTGGTGTGAGTGACACATAGTGAGTGAGCCGTGATGCTCCGGATGCCTTGGTCCTTTATTTGATCAACCAGGATGCCCCTTCCTGTGTGTCACCCATATGCCCATTTCCTTCCTTCATCCAGTAATAGCTTGCTCCTGCTGGACTCTGTTGTTTAGCACATTTAATTCTTTTGGGCAGTTTTGCTAGACTGAGATATTTTGGAGCAGAGCCCTACAATGACTCAGTGTTCAGAGTAGATGGCACATCTGGGGAAGAAGGGTGCTTGTAGCCTCACACCGAGACCGTTTTTCTGCACCAGTCTTGATAACTATCTGGTTACAGAATTGCTTCTTTCTTTATTAGGGGTTTCCTGTTGGTTTAAGGTAAGACAACCCGTAAGTACAGGGGCGTGTGTTGTTTTAACCATGCAGTTCTTACAAAGTGGTGGTAATCAAGTAGCTTTCCTTTGGCCTTCTTTAGTACCTGTAAGCTGTGTAGCTTGTGAGCAGAAGGCTGAAGGGCATGTCTGTGGTAAGTCTAAAGACAAAGACTGCTCAGCTTTACAGTCATCGCAGCAGCTGCGGTACTGTGTGATCAAGGCAGCAGTTTCTTTGTCTTGCTGCCTGTGTTCTCACTGCCTACATCAACACACCATGAGTTTTTGGATTAATTGCTCCAGCCTAGTTTAATTGTTTTGAAGGGAAGGTTTCGAGTACTGTTTGTAGGGATGCTGATTTACTTTACCACAGCGTGATTAGAGGTACCTGCGACTGACCTTTCCTTGTGATAAGGAAAGCCCTAGTTTCTGTAGCTCGAGACTAACCAAACTGCTTTACTTTTTCCTTAATGATGGCCTGGCGGGCTTCTGTGGACCTGAGTACAAGCAAGGTCTCGTTTTACCAAATCTTGTACCTGAAGACCTTGTTTTTCTCTTGGTTTCCTAGTTAAGCGGAAATCGCTGTTTTGAAGCACTGTCATGGAAGAATAAAGTGTCAGGCCTTGAGTTGTAATAAACCTCAAATTGTACCCAATGCCCAAGATTTCTTAGGGCAACAACTTGAAACGAGATTGGCTTCCCAGGCAGCGCCTTCCACGGGGAGAAGGGGAGAGGCTGCGTTGAGCCCAGCTCGCTGAGCCAGCGCTTTGCTCCATGCTGTATGGCATCCTTGGGTAACAGTCCCCAACGGGGCGGCTGTTCGGATGTTCAGCCAAAAGGATATGTAGGTGGGTCGGAGGTGGAGCCTGCCAAGAAGGGAGTCTCATCAAAGTGAAATAAACTTACTTCCAAGTGCTGATTCACTGGTGACAGTCAGGTAATTTATAACCTTTTCTAATAGAACTAATGTCCCGGTGCCAGCTGGGTGACCTGCAGAGCTCTGTCCTTTGCTCTCTTCTTACATCCCACAGACTTTTGTGCTAGAATTTGACCAGGGCCAGGCCTTTCCTCATGGCTTAGTGGAGGCTTTTTGAAAGGAGGCATCCTCTTAAACGCGATAGACTCATTGAAGCACATACTTGATTGCTAGGGCCTTTCTAAGTACAGAAGCAAGAGAGAAGAGGACTTTGCCAGGTGCTTTTCCCGTTGTCAGAGGTTAGCCATTTTCAGCTGCAAGAGCTCTCGCCAGGAACAGCCCATGCGTAAGTGCCTGAGATGTAATTCTGCAGAAGCGTTGGGGCTGGAAGCCCTGTCACAGACAGTGGGGCCTGAGCACGGTGATGAGGCTGCCAGGCTTGAAAATCCATAACCAGCAACACTTTGCATCCCTTCCTGATTTTACATTTTGCTTTCTGAACTGGCTTCAGGAGGCAGAAGGAAGGTACGGTTGGTCTGTGTGTGCCTGGAACCTCCCTTGGAGGGCCAGCCTTCCAAGATGATAACCTCTGCAAGAGTCGACCTATTGCTCTTAGTACTTGACTATCTCACAGCCAACCCAAGAGCTCACAGGACGGTCTGTTACTGTTTTTTTCCGTCAGTCTAGAGAATAAGCGTGTGCATGTCTCTAATGGTGCTCTGTTGCTTCTCTGTGCGTTCCCAGCTGCAGAGGAGGAAGCTGAGGCAGGGCTTAGAGGACAGAGTGGAGCACTGAGCAGTCATGACGAGCTGTTTGGAAAGGAAGCCATGCTCCCATCGGCCGTGGGTGCAGAAGAGAAGCGTGAAGCTTAGCCTAGACCCCAAAGCCACTGCCTTCTTGGGCTTCCTGTGGCCTGAGCTAATGGCAGTGGCTGGACAGTGCAGGACCATCTCCTTGCTTCCCCCAAGCTTCAGCAGGATCCTGCCTATCTCCAGGACAGTTGTATTATTTCAAAAGCAGATAACTTTGTTCTGCAAGGGAATTATTCTTTAGTTTTTGGCTCTGTATTTTTAAGCAAAGGGTAGCTGTAGGGGTTCAGCATGCTGCAGTGGAAGATGGTTTGTGACCCCTTTCAGAGTGGATTACTCAGCCCTTTCCTGCAGACCTGCCTCCCTGAATGATTTTGTACAGAAGATGCATTCCGTCTGTTCTCACTCTCGTTAATGTTTTGTTTCTTTTTAACTTTTCCAGTGGTGATTAACCTGCGTTGCTGTCTTGTTTATGCACTTCAGTGTGATTAAAAAGTGGAAGCTTAGGCAGACTTCCAACATCAGAGAGTGGTTGTGTGTCCAGCAGGCCCAGGACAGAGCTGTCTGTCCTGGTTGCTCTTGAGGGTCTCTGGCCTGGGGCACTGCAGCTGGGCGTTGCACATTGTCTGTGGTTGGGAAAACACCGTGCTCTGCCCTTCCTCTGAAGAAGAGGAGCGGAGCATGTGAGATCCTCTTCTCGGAGGGGTGAGGGTTGGCGCTGAGCCCTCTCTACTGAGTGGGTGAAGCATTGTGCCCACGTGTACACACCTTCTTTCCGTTCCACTGTCGGTGCCCGCTCCCAGCCCTCCTCCCGCCACGGGCGGCTGCATCCCACGGGCAGCGTTACTGCCCCATGCATGCCTGGGAGCCTGGCCTGAGCCTGGCCCGTGCTGGTGCTCCTCCGGCAGCCGTGTCTATCTGCCGGCTGAGGTGGATGTACTCCCACACATAGGCAGGTGACTGTGATAGTGGGAGATCATCTCCAGAACGGTAATATCAGCTATTAAACACTCCTAATGCAAACAGCAGTATTTAAACCCAAATAAGAGCTGTCATGTCAGAAGATGACAGGCAAATTATTGGAAGATTTGTTAAGTTCTCATGTGTAATTTGTGCTGTTTCAGAGGGATTAGAGACCTAACGGTTAATTGTGGCCCCATAGACTGGTACTCCCCACATTATGGTTAGCCAGGGTGGGTGAGCTGGACATGATTTTGGTTTAACTTAACTGGTGAATGGTGACGGGTTTTAACTTTTCGGTTATTTCGAGAGTTACCGCTTAATTGCTCAGGTAGATAGTGAAATAAAGCGTTGTTTCCAGCCAGTGTGAATGTCCTCTTCCCAGCACTTGGGTGTTATGCTTTGGTAGTGTCGGTGACTGAGTGGGATGCGTCCGTGAAGGGTGGGTTCTTTGGGGGCTATCAAACACAGCTGTCCAGATGTGGGCTAGAGCTCAGGAAGTCCCCAGGGAACCATAGGGAGCAGGAGGAGGATTTCTCTATACGGGATGTTGTCGTGCCCCTCCTGAGCAGCCGCTGCTGTCAGGCAGGGCCCTGCCTTAGGTAGGTCCTTGAGTCTGAACACGTGGGGCTCGTTACCACCCTTGATTTGGGAACATACTTGAGCATGGAACAAATTCTTCTCCCTCAGACAAATCACCTCTGGCTTGGCTTCTCCTAGAAAGGAGAGAAAGCATAGTCCAGTGTGCCCCCAAACCTGTCAGGAACAGATTTGATTTGGACTTGAGTGCTTGTCCACTGTGATGGATCACTCTCTCGACTTTACCCTACAACTTCTGATCAGGCTGTGACAGAGGTCAAGCTGTTCACAGAACTTGTAGAGATCCCTTAAAATAAGGCTGTTGACAAAAAAAAAAAGGTAAGAGGGGCTGGTGAGATGGGATATGAAGGTGCAGTTTACATGTTCAATGTTTGTGATGGACAGAAAGCCCCTCGCCAGAAGTCCAACACTCACGATAAGCTCATGGCAGGAATGGGGGTGAGGAGGGAGCCGAGCGTGGGTACAGTACGCTCCGGTGGGTTGCATGGCATTTGCAAAGGCAGAGGGGTAGCTTGCACAGAGGGTAAATGTTAATCTTTTTTACCCAAGTCTTCCTGCAGGAACCTTTTGAACTTGCTCAGCTCTATGAGAGTGTTACATTTCTAACAGTGATGCCATATTAAAATAAAAATTTTAAAAAAACTTGTAAATGACTGATGAATTCAGTTGTGGTTCTGCTGGGCAGCGAGAGCAGGAGTACAAGTGACTCATAGGTGGGAGTGGGTGTTCAATTTGGGAGGGGAAAAGAGGGAACCTCATTAAATCTTGCGTTCTTCAGAGGAAGAAGGGGCTTTGAGAATGTGCTTTTATTTTTAAAGGGTTATTTAAAGATTTATACAGCTCTGTAGAGAGCTTTAAATGTTACATGCCCCTGGTTCAATCGGTGTTAAACATCTCATCTGAGGGAAGTGCTGAGGAGAGAATAACTGTGGCATTGAGCACGTGACAAAGCATCCTCTCCAGAAGTGGCTGCCTTCTTATTTGGAGAGAGGCAGCATATGCAATAAATGGATGTAAGCATCTTGCTTGTTGCTTTTGTGCTGTGTTTCAGATTTAGAAGGCTGTGCTCTGCTTTTTCTTTTCTCTCTCTCTCCCCTACCATTAACCCCTTCCTCCTCTGCAGCCCAATCCTCCTGCAGAGGCAAACGGCTGCCTAGCTTGATTCTGGTTGTTTTTGCTTTGCTCCCTTAGCGTTCAGTCTGAGGCTGGAAAATAAAGCCAGGACTGGAGTCTTTAAGTAAAGCGTGGCGCTTGAAAAGGTGCGTTTCTAGCCGCAAATCATATATGCGTGTGTGTGTCTGACAAACACAGCAATTCAAAAGCTCTTCATGGTTTTATTTTGAAAGCTTTCTTGTGCCTGAATGAGCTGGATGGAGCCATTAAGAAATGTGAGAGGTGGCAAGGACGAACATGCACGTTCTCAATGCCTCTCTTGGCCCTCCTTTTATTTATTTTATTTTTAGCACTGTTCAGCCGGTAATGGTAAGGTAGGATATAGCTGTTCGAACAGACACAGCACTGGGTCACTGGCTTCCGCGTGGGCAGACAGTTGCCAAGACTTCATCCCATGTTGAATTTTTATTTTCATTAATTTGAACGTCAGCAACTGTCATTGGTGAAGGAGGTAAAATTAGCTTGCAACTCACCCTCCCTCCTTGGTATCCATAATAGACTCCTGGGACTGCGCTTTTGAAGCAGAGGGGGAGGCGGGAAGAGTCACACAAAAGACAAATGAACTGTTTGGATATATTTTTTTCCCTCCCCAGTCAGCAATGTTAATGGACTTGGCCTGAGTTCAGCTGAGGGAGGGGAAGGATAAGTGTTCAGCTTTGCTCCAAGTGGGGTTATCTGAGGCTCTGCAGACGTGTCGTTGGGATGCAGGGAGAAGAGGAAAAACCCTGAACTCCGGGTGGGGGGTATGGCCGGGCTGCGCCGCTCTCGGGCTGCAGCCTGACCCGTGGCGAGCTGCTCTGCTCCGAGTCACGGGGGAGAGCCCCATCCCTGGAGGGGCTCCTCGAGCTGGGGGTGTCAGTCTTTTCTAGCAAGTCAACCCCTCTTAAGGGGTGAGAAGCTGGGAGCTGCTCAGATCGATAGCAGGTCCGTAAGCGCACAGCCGGGCATGGCTAGCATTTCTGCTTCGTGCTCCTGAGCCTCTCGCCTGGCCAGTCACTTTCAGAAAGTGTTCGAGGTAATGACATCTCCAAGGTGCCTCCATCCTGTGTGAGGAGCTGGGTCTGTTGTTTCTCGGGAGATGCAAGGCTGGACAGCCCCCACCAGGAGCGCGGTGGGTGCCATGGGCTCTGGCAGCGATAGGCTCGGGTGCACGAAGCCAGCAGCCGTCCCTGGCGAGTCGATCCTTGTCTCTTCCCGTGGCAAGGCAGAAGTGCTCAGGTAAGCGGCAACAAGTCAGTAACAAGGAGCTGAGTCAAGACTTGGTGGAGCTGTCGGGGAGGGATGCAAGGGGCAGCTCACCAGCAGGTCTGGGGGGGAATCCATTGCACTTGTAACCCGGAATCACCCTTCCACAGGTGGATCTCTCCTACCCTCCCTCTCTCACTGTTTTTGGGCCGGTAGAGCAGCAGTACCCCACCCCGTTTTGCATGGCCAGAGGCCCAGCTCTGCCACGCCAGGGTGTCCAAACCACAGCACCGGGAAGGTGCTTCTGAGCTCTTAGCAAGCCGGGAGCGCAGCTGACCAGCTTGAACTGCCTGCTTTGATCTATAGATCAGTCGGCAGGGTAATTTCTCAAGGTAATTCCTCCCTGAGCCCAGCTCCACAGCTAAACCTGCTTTTGGCGGGGGGATCCACTCCCTGGTGAGCACCTTGGTTCTCTGGTGCTCCCAGCCTGCGCCACAGAAGGGCTGGCCATGGAAGTGCTCAATCTGCTGCCTGATTTCCGAGGATGTGGTTTTGCTTTAACCTGCTGGGTATTGCCCTGCTGCAGCCTGCGCTTTGCTCCCGGTCTCTGCGCTGGTGAAGCTTTACCAAAGCCGGTCCCCACCAGGCAGAGGGGCCGTGGTCTGTGCTCGGTCTGGGCTCCTGCCACCTTTTCTGCTTCGTGTCTCGGTGAGTGTTCAGCCAGGCTCACCCCTCCCTAGCGCGAGCCCTCCGGGGAGAGGAAGGTGGGTGCTGAAGGTGACTTTGTCTGAACAAGGTGACCTCCGTGTCCCCTTGCAGCTTTTGGTTCCCAGAGGACTCTTCACCTGCAGAGGACGTGGCGTGCGTAGCTGCCTGGCTCCCTGTAAGAGGGATGGAGGATGGCGGCAGAGCGGATGGGAGCCTGCAGCGATACCAGGGAGGGATGCAGCAAGGCAGAGGAGGGCGCAGGGGTCCGAGCTGGACCCCCGCTGTTCTCTTCCAGGGGAGAAGCGGCTCTCCCACCGCCCCCATCCCCGCTCAGTGGTGGTGGGGTGATCGTTGGCGCAAGTACAGAGAGATGACGTGCCGTTCGGCCTTGGCGGAGAAAAGATTGAGCATCCTTTAAAGAAAATTATACATAATCGTCTTACAGCCTTCGCTTCCACTCAAACCTCTGAGTCATAACTGAAGGGCCCTGGAGCGTGACGTTCCTGCTGGGAGGAAATTGCCTCTGCTGGATCCGGTGGGGGGGAGCCGGGAACCTGACGAATCCTCTCATCAGCCCTGCGCCTGGCCGGGGGATGCGCTGCGTTACCCATGGGAGCGCGCTGGGCTGCGTGTGCAGCGGTGTCCCCTCCTGCTCCAGGCCAGGGCTGCACCGGGGGGCCCTTCGTCACTGCCCGGGTGAACGGATGTGACCCGAGCCCTGGTCCAGCCATGGCAGCGGGCAGATGCCTCCAGAAATGGCCCTTCATCTGCTCTGCTGAGTCACGCTGAGCTGGCCGGGAGGGGAGGGGAGAGGGGCTGATCTGAAGCCATTCTCCCATCTGGGTGTCCCCTTTAGGGGACAGTGGTGTGCCTGAGCTGCTGCATCGCTGCCTCCACGGGCAGTGCCCCCAGCCCCTGCCAGACGTGGCCGTGCTGCCGCGAGTGACGCAGACGTCCCCGTGCGCTGCAAAAGCAGCTGGGCCTTTGCTCTACAAACGCACCAAGCCCCTGGGTCCTCCGCAGGTCGGTGGATGGGGCTGGGGCTTGCACCCTCCTCCGGAGAAGGTAGCAGGGGGGAGGAGGAGGAGGAGTGACTTCCTCTGCCGCTGCCCTTCTGGTCCCCAGCCAGGAGCTGGGCTGCTGCCTGGGGGTTCAGGGTGGGCACGGCGGCTGCCCAGCCCGCCCGGGGAGGAGGGGGCACGCCGTTCTCGAGGTCTGGACTGGCCATGCTGGAGAAACAGGGGTAAAACCTGTCCTCGGAGGGAGCGGGAGGGAGGTGTGGTCTCGGCCCCTGCCTCACGCATCCCCGCTTTGGGCTGCCTCTCCTGTGGTCCTCGCAGGTGTAGAAACGGGCTCGGGTTTCCCTCAGGAGCAGCGTGCCTTCCGAGCGAGGGGAAGAGGGGTTGCTCTTCGGTGGAGGTGATGCTCCGGGGCCGCTGCCCTCCCTCTGCCTCACCGTCTCCCTTCCCTTGCAGGACAGGTGCCTGAGGAGGAGGCAGGGCAGAACGGGCAGAGCCGCGGCAAAGGGCTGCCCAAGGCCGTGTGCATGAACGGGACGGAGACGGGACAGCTGAGCACCAAATCGAAGGCAGAGCGGCGGGCGAGCGCCTCTTCCAACCCCTCCCGCAAGGCCTGCTCTGCCAGCAGCAAGATCCGCAAGCTCTCCACCTGCAAGCAGCAGTGAGGCGGGAGCCCCCGCGCTCCACACAGGTAGGGGCAGCCCGGTCCCCGCGGGGGGTGGCCGCCCCGGGGTGACAGCCCGGGGAAGTGGGGCGAGATCTGAGCCTGCCCCAGCCGTGTGCAGCCGGAGGGGAGCTAGAAAGGGTGTTTTGTAGTCCTGGGCGTGGAGAGGGGAGAGGTCTAGGTCCTGAGCATCCCTCTGTGGATGTCCCGGCACCCAGATCCTGGATCCCCTGCGGTGCCAGGGGGGTGCAGAGCTCAGTGGAGACCCCCCATGCTTCTTCCTCCCTGTGCCCTGCTCTGCAGCCTGCCTGGCTCTGCTCTGCCCTGTCCTTGCAAGCTGCTGCCGCATCGGGGGAGAGCTGCTGTCGTAATCCTTTCTCCCCTCCTGGGCTGCAGTCAGGCTGTGTCGTGACAACCCCTTTCCCTGGCACCAGAGTCCCCCCGCTTTCTCCCCTGCTCTGCTCCCTGCTGCTCCCAGCTCGGGGGGGCACAAAGCCTCCGGCATGCGAAGGAGCTGTGCTGCAGCGGGATGCTGAGCACCGGGATGTTTCCAGAGGTGTCCCTAAGAGCGGACCTCCCCCCTGGTCTGGGGGGTGGCCGTGTCACCCGTGGCGTGGCCGGGCCACTGCCATGCCCAAGCCCCTTCCTCTCCTGGGGGACGCTGAGTGCCCTCCCTGCTTCCCCCTCCTCCTTCCGGCTCTCTCCTCCTCGGCTCCGCAGCCCTGTCCTCTTCTTCCCACCCCTCATTCATAAGTGAGCCAGCAATGACTCATGTTCAGCGCTCATCCACCCCCGGCCTCACGCTTGTGCTCGTCACCGGCGCTCTGTGGGGCTGAGGCTCTGTTATCTGTTTGGATCACGACCAGCTTTGTGGTGTGAAAAAAGCCAGAAATAAAAGCCTGTTCCTCCCCCTGCAGCTGTCAGACCCGCGCTCAGCCCCTGTGGCAGCTTTCATCTTTAATTCATGGCTGGCAGTGAGTCACCTGCATGGGGAGTTACTGGATCGGCAAGCAAATGCCTTGGATCTGGGTCTCCCCGGGGATCTGCTGCTCCTCTCGCCCCTTCCCGCTCGGCTACCTGGCGCGGGGGCTCCGTGGCAGCTGCCCGGCAGTTTCGGGAAGGAGAAGGTCCGTGCCAGCTGCCAGAGCCTGGTTCGGTCACAGCCTCCGCTCTCCTCCCGCGTGCATTGCAGGGATGGCCGGCTTGGAAATGGTCTGCTCTTGCACTGCCCCCCTTTAGTCAGCACCTTAAAGCCTTTGAGAGCAAAAAAGCGCTCCCCTTTCCTTGGCGTTGGTGAAGGTCCTTGACTGCGTTTCCCCCTCGGGTTTTTGCTTCCCGGCTTCCAGGGCAGGGCCGGGGTTACCTCCCCGCAGCGCGCCCACCCCTCCCAGGGACAGAGCAGGGACCCCAGCCCCCCTCGTGGCCCCCTCCCCACGGCACTGGCGCGAGAGGGAGGCCTGGAGCAGAGCAGGGGCTGCACCCCTGCTTTGGCACCAGCCCTGCCTCACCCCCCCCCTCTCCATTCTCCCCAAACAGCGTCCTGGGGCCCGGGCCAGCCCGCGTCCCCCATCCTCGCCCCATCTCTGCCTCTCTCCTGGGAGTGGACTGTGCTTGCGATCCAAAACGAAACCAGAGGAAACCAACCAAGGAACCCGCCCCCCACCTTCCCTGCGGCCCCCCGCTCCGGACAGCGCCAGGAACCAGAAGCTGATGGTGGCCGGACCCCACTTACCACCTCGGAAGATGAAATCTCCGGCTGCGAAGATGCTGCCCCTCCTCCCCAATCACTCTTTGCCAATCAAGACACTGATTCTGTTTTTAATTTTGCGATGGGAAGGGTGGGATGAGCGGGGCCGGGGTGCGGTGGGACCTGCGCCCCTCTCCCCGCCGAGCCCGGCCGGGCCCACCCTGGCTGTGTAGAAGTCGTGCAAAGCCATTGCCGTGCACTTTATGTTTTAGACTACTGTTATATATTATATATTTTCCTCTTTTTTTTTGTTTATATTTGCGGTATATTTAGAGATTCCTACACATCGTGATGTGTTTAAAATAAACCAGATGAGGAAAAAAAAAACAGGTATTAAGACAAAGCAAAACTCTATTAAACCTGCATGCTGTAAAAGGGCTCGGAAAAGGGAATGGGTGCGTTCGTCGTCTTTTTTCTTTTCTCTTTTTTTTTTTTTTTTTAAAGAAAAAATAAAGTGAAAACAGCGAGGTGGGTTTCATGTCCTTCCTCCTGCAGCAAGCAGGGTGGGGGGTGTGGGCTGGGTCTCGGTCCAGCCCCTCTTCCTGGGGGCTGCTCTCCTTTGGGGTGGGTGCAGGCCCCCCCAGGCACACCCTGCTCTTCTGGGAGCAGCCGTGGGAGTGATGCTGGGGCAGGAGCGGGCCCCTGCCCTCCCCAGCAGCTCCCGGGCCGGGGAGGACGCCGTCCCCGCGGGGTGGAAGGGAAGAAGCAAGCTCAGAAAAGTCACAGTTGGTTTTTTTTTTTTCTCCTTTGTTTATAGACTTAAAAACGCTGAGTTGTAGATCGAGTTAGTGCTTTGGACAGAGACTTTGCAGAGGGAAGGAGCGACCCGGCCTCTTTACTCGCATGCAATTGGGGTGCCGTGGAGGGGCGCGGGGGCCCTCGGCCGAGCCCTGCCTGCCCCCCGCCTGCCCCGCTGCCGAGTCTCCCAGGTACCACATCGTGGGCTTTTTTCTTTTTCCTTTTTTTCATCCATCCTTTGAAACGCAAATAAAAACCCAGTAAAAAGCTAACCCCTCCCCTCGAGCAGCAGCATCCACCTCTGTAAAAATCAATAAATATCCTCTGAACGCCTGGAGCCCGGTGCTGAGCTCCCGGGGCGTGCGGAGCACTCGGGGGTCACCCACGGCACATGCTGGCCTGGCCCCACGCTCTGCTCTCGCCCTGCACTCCCGGGCAGAGGGGACAGCACCGGGGGCAGGCAATGGGCAGCCCCCACCCCTATGGGGGTGTTTACAGGGGGGCCCGGGGCTGGTCCTGCCTCCCCAGCCCTCGGGACGCTGCCGCAGGGCCCATGGCTCGTCCGTGCCCCCAGCAGGGATGCACGAGCCCCTCGAGCATCCTCCTGTCCTGGCACGGCAGCCCCAGGCCCCCGCTTCCAGTTTAGATCCCAGGCTCCCTGCGGCACTGGGGGTTTGTGGGCACAAGGAGGAGACTCCCCCTCCCCAAATAACTGCCCCCTGTGCCAGGGCGGCACTGTGGCATCCCCCAGCCGGGTGGGGGGACACCCGGCTCCAGCCCCTTCCTCACGAGGACATTCCCCGGCCGGACGGGAGGCATTATTGCTTGTAAAGAACCGGAGAGAGGGGAGAGAGCGTATCTGCTACACAGCTCTGCCGTGAGGTAAGGATTAGGCCTCAGCTGGGTTTGGGGGGTTTATTAGCAAAGTCCCTCCTCGCTGACCTCCCGGCCAACGCTCTGCTCCACCTCTGCACCCAGACCCCCCCGGGCACCCCCAGCCCGGGCCCTCTGCCGCCACCCGGCACCTCGCTCCCGGGAGCGAGGGGGCTCGGCCACCCCACGCTACCAGACCCCCACGGTGGGGGGGGTGCGGCCAGGGGACCCCACATGCCCTCCTGGCCTTCCCGTGCCGGGGCCACCCTTACCGCGGCGCTCCGGGCACCGGGCTGGTCCCCGCGCTGGCAGCAGAAGGGGATGGAGCCCCGAACCCCGGTGGGGGCCCCACTGTGCCGGGGTCTCTCCCCCTCGCGCTGGGCCTAGACAGGGCTGTGGTCAGGGGGGGCATCGCTGGCCGTCACGGCCACTGTGCACTCGGTGCTCTCTCCCGCTTTCCTCAAGTGCCCGTAGAGCCGCTCCTCGAGGCTGCCGGCGATCTTGTCCATCAGCTCCGAGCCGGAGCCCAGCACCAGGCATCTCCCGGGGCCGGGGCAGTCATCATCCCCGGGGGGCTCGGAGCCAGTCTTGGGCTCGGGGGCCACCTCTCCGGGCTCCTCCACGATCACCTGGATCTCGGGGTCGGGCAGTGCCGGGGCAGGGGGGACCCCGTCGGCCGCCTCCGCCGCCTCCTCGTCGCCGGCGCTGACGATGCGGGGCAGGGGGCTGTGGAAGCGGGCGTCCAGGGGGTAGTTGGCGCTGTCCCCGCGGCGCAGGGGCGTGCGGTGCCGCTCCAGCGCTGGGTAGCGCACGCCGGGGTCGCTGTACTGCTTGGCGTGCTGCCACTGCTTGCGGAGGTGGGTGCGGGAGCGGTGCTTCCCCCGCAGCGGCGACTCGTCAAACTGGGGGTCGTGGCGCACGAAGGCGTTGAACAGGGCGTCCGTCTTCTCGTCGATGCTGTAGTCCCGCCGAGGCAGCGCGTCCCGCCCCGGGAACATCTGCCCGTACGGGGACCAGGCCAGGGGGCTGTGGGGACGGGGGGGTCCCCCGCCTGCCGCGCCCCGGGCCACGCTCTCCTCCTCCTCCTCTTCCTCCTCCTCCTCTTCTTCCTCCTCCTCTGGCTCCCGGCCCTCAAAGCTCTCGAAGATGGTGCCTTTCCGCCCCGCGCTGGTGAAGCAAATGCGCTTCTCGGAGGCCGTCTGGTCCTTGGGGGGCCCCTCCTCGCCCCCCCGACTGGGCGCCTCGATGGAGGCATAGCCACTGTCCATCTGCAGCAGCTTGCGCGTGCCGGGCTCCGATTCCTCCGGCTTGGGCCGGCCCCAGAGCTTCTCCTCGGGGCCTTCGGCCTCGTCCAGGGAGGAGGAGGGGCAGGGGGGCATGCCACCGGCCGAGGAGACGCTGTCCCCGCCGTCACTGCGCACCGAGTCCTGGTCGTTGCTCCGCTCGGAGGAAGCGTACAGCTCCAGCGAGGCACGCAGGCTCCAGATGTCGTGGTAGGCGCTGGGCTGCTCCAGGACACCGGCCTCGCCGGGGCTGCCTGCGCCGCCCTCGCCCGGCTCTAGCCTGCGGGCACCACCCCAGCGTCACGGCCGAGCAGCGGACAGGGGGGATGCCAGCCCAGCGCCTGCAGGCTTTGCGGCAGTGCCATGGTGCCACACGGTCCCCCACGCTGTGCCCAGCACCCCGCCCATGCCCGATCCACCCTCCCCATCACCGACTCTCCCCGGACCCCTCGCCCAAGACCCTCGCCCCCCAGCTGCCCCACCAAAGCTGTACAAAGCGGGGAGCCCCCCACGCACAGGGCAGTGCGGGGTCCCTTGGCGCCTTCCCAGTGCCCGGCTCGCCCGTCCCCGTCCCCTCTATCTACTGAAAAATACCTGCCGAGAGAGGGTGGGGGGCTGGCGGGGGAGGGCAGGAAGGGGCCGCCCGCGCGGTGGAAGGCCACGTCGTCCGTGCGGGCGATGTACTGGATGATGTCGGTCTGGTGAGGGTCCCGGTCCTCCTGGTCCATGCTCTCGCTGGCTGCCCGCTGACGCTGGAACTGCCGCCGCTTGGGGGACCCTGGGGGGGCGCAGGGCAGGGCTGGGGGGACGTCGCATCCCGGCACGGCAAGCCCCCCTGCCCATGCATCTCCACCCGCCCGGCATAGCCCCACGGGGCCATGGCCCGGGCCCCCCCGCTGTCCCCGGCGCGGCGGCTCCCACCTCTCGTGTCCAGGCTGGACGCCCGCTGGGTGCTCTCCAGCTTCCACTTCTTGATCCTGAAGTAGGGGCTGGCCCCATCCAGGCTGGCGTGGCGGCGCAGGCGGGTGAAGAACTGCAGGACGGTGCCCTGCGCGGGCGCCGGGGGGGGCTCCCCGGTGCCAGCACTGCTCGCCCCAGCCGCCTTCCCGCTCCTGGGAGCTGCTGCGAACTGGGGGGAGCGGGGGGGACCGTGAGTGTCCGCTCGGCTCCAGGCATGGCCCCCCAGCCCCCCGCCCCACATCGGCTCCTTTGTCCGGCTCCTGCCAAGCTCGGCTGCAGCAGATGCACAAGTGTCCCCCAGGGCAGGGGACGGGGCGGGGGGGCAGAGCCTGTTTCTAGCTGGATGCCCACATCTCTCCCCAGCGCCCTGGCACGGAGCAGGGGGGGCAGGCAGCCCCCCGAGGCGCGGGGCCGGCCCTGTGCTGGGGGATCAGGGCAGGGACAGGATCCCTGGAGCTGCACAGGCTGCGGAGGCTGGAGAGCCCCTTCCCCTGCCCAGTCCCGGCCCTGCGCCCCCCCCCCCCGCCCTGGCACTCACTGAGGGGCCCTCCCCGGAGTCGGAGGAGGCGGACGGGCTGGCCTCGGTGAAGCTGGTGTCCACGGTGGAGTTGTAGGTGTCCCCGGGCAGGGCAGAGCTGGGGCACACGGCGTGGCTGGGGAGCGCTGGCCGGGGCAGGGCCCCCGCGGGGGGCTGCAAGGCAGAGCGCGCTCAGGGGGCTTTGCAGGAGGGTTGGGGACCAGGAGGGGACCCCCGCGCCCCGGGACCCCCCGTCCCCGCATCCAGCATTGCCCTGAGACTCCCACCCCAGGTCCAGCGGTGCCTCCCTGGGGTGCTGCAGGATGCCCGGACCCCCGCCCCCCCGGGGTGCTGGGGGCTCACCTGGAAGATGGCGAGGCCGGGCTTGGGCGGGGGCAGGCGGGGGGTCATGGCCAGGCTGTTCTCGCTGGACTCGCACTCGTGGATGGTGACGATCTTGAGGGCGGGCGGCGGGAGGTGCAGGTGGGTCAGGCGGGCGTTCTTCAGGTGGTGGAAGTCCCCCTCCGTCAGCGTGTACCTGCCGGGCACGCCGGGTTAGGAGGGGCGGCCCCGGCCCCCCGGCCCCCCCAGCCCAGCCCAGAGCTTCACCTCCTCCCCTTCTCCTGGGTCTTCTTGCCCTGGTCGAAGAGCGCGGCCTCGTTGAAGGAGACGCGGCGGGCGGTGGAGGAGCTGGAGGACAGGAACCGCTCGCCCTCCACATCCCGGTAGCTGGAGGACGACAGGCAGTCGGGGTCCTCCACTTTGATGGTGATATCTGTGGAGAAGGGGGTCAGCGACCAGGGCCCCCCCTGCCCTGGTGCATGCCAGCTTCCCCAGCTGAGGCCTGGCAAACGTGCTGCACCCGGGGCCTCGATGCCAGCCCGGCAATCCCTGCTCCCGGCTGCCAGTCCTGCTCGCACAGCCAGGGCACAGCTGGGATGGATGATGGAGGGCGCAGGGGGTGTGTGGCATCCCTGCCCCGGGGCCGGGGGCTGCACCCAGGAGAGGGGAGCGCCCAGGAGCTGCTTTACCCCCCCAGGGAGCTGGGGGTGCAGCTAGGGGTGCAGTTGGGGGGTCACCGTGGCGGCCCCGCCGTGGCACTCACCCTGGGCTGGCTGCGAGTCGTCCAGGTAGGTGGTGTTGGTTTTCTCGGGGTCATCGCTGGCTCTGCGGGGGAAGAGGGTCAGCAGTGCCCGGTGCCGGCACCCCAGCCCCCTTCGCGGCGCCACACACCCCGGGGACCGCAGCATCGCCTGTCCCCGTGGCCCCATCCCCACCTGGAGTGCCGGCGGTCGGCCTCACAGCACCGGCGGCAGATGATCAGGATGCCGGAGAGCAGGACCAGGGTGCCCCCGATGAAGATGGAGAGCAAGGCCAGCAGCAGCACGTAGCCATCCTGGGGGGACACCTCGCCGGGCACCGCCTGCACGGGGCGGCAGGGGCTGAGCCGGTGGGGACGCGCCGGGGGGCACACGGCCCAGGCCCAAACCCTGCCTTACCGGGGTGCCGGGGCCGCCCCCTCCCATGCCGAGCGCAGCTCCCCGGAGACGCTCGCGCTCCCCCGCCACCCCCGGGCCTGCTGCCGGCTGCGGGGACCTGCCTTCACCAAGGCAACCGCAGCTGGGGGGCACAGCCGCCAGCGGCCCCCACGCCGAGCGGGAGCGGGGACGGGACCCCAGCCCTGCCCCAGCGTGGGGGTCCGAGCTCCCGCCCCCCCGCCGGCAGCCCCGGCTGTGGCATGGGGCTGATCCGGCAGCAGCACCCGGGACCCCCCGGACGCCCGGGACCCCTTGGGGGGCCGCAGAGCAGCTCGGGGGGCTGCGCAGGGCACGGAGAGGTGTCACCCACCCCCGGGACTGGCGGAGCGGGGCGGGTGACAGCGGGGCTGGGTGGCCGCCGCCGTCCCCGCCCGGGCGCAGACCCCAGCCCCACGGCAGCGCTGGCCCCGCGCCCCCCCGGCGCTGCCCCACGCCGGGACGCGCCTCTCCCCCCCCGCCCCGCCCCGGGGGGGGCCCCGCTCACCGTGGCGCTCTCCGTCGCGTTGTCCCACGGTGTCGGGTCATCGCTCATGGTCCGTCCCGGCCCAAGCGCGTCCTGCGGCGGGGGGGGGACAGAGGGAGGCACCGGCCGGGGCGGCGGCAGCTCCTGCCCGGCCCCGGGCCCTGCCCGGCACCGCGGTGCGGAGCTGCCGGGAGGGACCGGGAGGGAGGGACCGGGATGGAGAGCTGGAGGGAGGGAGGGACCGGGATGGAGGGATGGAGGGAGGGAGGGACCGGGATGGAGGGATGGAGGGAGGGAGGGACCGGGATGGAGGGATGGAGGGAGGGTGTGGTCAGGAGGGAGGATGGAGGCACGGCGGGAGGGGCGGAGGGTGTGGTCAGGAGGGATGGAGGGAAGGTGGCTCCCGAGGGAGGGAGGGATGCGGGGATGCGGAGGCAGGTGGGGTCCGGGGTGGGGAGGAGGAGGCAGGACCGCTGCCCCGCCGGGAGAGCCCCCTCGCCCCCAGCCGGGCACAGCCCCTGGGGCGGGACAGGCACAGACCCCCCCGCGCCCGCGGAGCCCCGCGCCGGCAGCCGGGGGAGGGGGGCCACGCTCCCGGGCCGCGCTGGGAGCCGGAGCTCCCCGCTGGTGGCCGCTCCTGGGGGCCAGAACTGGCCCGGGGGGGCTGACCCTGCCCTGGGCCCCCCCCGGGACGGCTCCCAGGGAAGGGGGGTGACATGGCGCTGCCCCAGCATTGCCGTCCCCAGGGAGCCACGGGGCCAAAACGCAGCCCCCAGCGCCCGCACACGGCTGCCGGGGGGTCCGGGGCTGCCGGGGGGTCCGGGCTGGGTGGCCCCCGCCCGCAGCAGCTCGGGGGGAGCAGCGCGGGGGGCACCTCGGCGGGGAAGGGCGGCAGATGGCCTCGTGTGAACGGAGCTGGTGTGGGTGTCGCCGGAGTGCGGCGGGTGACGCTTCTGAGTCAGCCCGACAGCGGCTCTGTCACCGGACTGTCCCCGCACAGGAGGGGACAGGGCCACCGAGGGGACGGGGCCGCCGAGGGGACGGGGCCTCAGCCGGCAGCGGGGCTGCCGAGGGGCCCGTGGGTGATGGAGAACGGCCGAGCTCCTGAGGAGCGAGAGCCACCGAGGCCGGAGGATAGACAGACAGACAGACAGACAGATGAACGCCTCCACATCCCCACCACGGCGTAGAGCCCACGGTCTTCGGGCACCGAGACCTCCTCGCCCTCCCACACCGCCCAGCAAGGCCCCAGGAGGGCTCTTCCCAGGGGCTGCCGAGCTCCGGCTCCCGCTGCGGGTCCGTGGGTCCCCGTCCGTGGGTCCCGGGCTGCTGGAGGGGTCTGGGGCTGAGCTGGGGTGGGCGATGCTGGTGTTGGGGGGAGCCCCCGGGGTGGCGGGCAGGGGTGGGCGTTGCGCCGGCCGGGGTGCTCGGAAACTGCTCAAAATCAGGTCAGCGAAAGATGTGAATGGAGCCGGAGGCCGGGTGGGAAAAGCCGCTGGCGGGGACAGCGGGGGGGGACACGCCGTGTCGCGGCCGGCGGCGAGAGCCCCGCGGGCTGGGGGCAGCCCTGCCGCGGTTCGGGGTGCGAAGCCCTCGGGGGGATATCGGGGTGCTGAGGACCACCGGGGTCAGGCACCCCCCACCAGCACCCACCTTCGGGCACCTCTGAGCTGCCGGGGCGAGCGGGGTGACACGACGCACCCCGCGACCCCCCGGGGCAGGGGGGCCCTCCCTGACCCCAGCAGAGCCGGGGGCGCGGGGGGACCCCAGGCCCGGGGGAGCGGGGGGGTGGGCTGGGCAGGGCCCCGGCGGGGCACCCTCCGGCCCGGGGCGGGGGGCGCGGGGTGAGCGGGAAGAATGTCCCTCCTGTTCCCCATCATGGAGGAATCCCGTCTCCATGGCGACCCGGCGGGAACAGGACGGCCATTGTCTGGAGGAGGGGGCCGGTCCCCGCGGTCCCCGGGCTGTCCCCGCGGGCGGGGGCACGGGGCCGCGCTCCTGCCCGCTGCCGGTGCCCGGGGCGGGGGGGTCGGGGCCGGGGGCCCCCGCTGCTGCCGCGCTCCTGCACGTGCGCGCCCGGGGCAGCGGGCGCGGGGGGGAGCCGGGGCGGGTCTGCGCCCCACGCGTGTGTGCGCCCCGCGGGGCCCGGCTGGGCCGGGGGGGGGCGGGACCTGCTCCGCTCCCCCCGCTGCAGCGGCGCCCCCGGCCCCAGCCCGGGATGGGGGATGCGGGCAGGGATGCGGGAGGAAGGCAGGGATGGAGGCAGGGATGTGGGGCGGGGATGTGGGCGAGGCCGTGGGGCAGGGATGGAGGCCGTGGGGCAGGGATGGAGGCAGGGCCGTGGGGCAGGGATGGAGGCAGGGCCGTGGGGCAGGGATGGAGGCCGGGGTGGTGACAGCGAGGCAGGAGCCCCCGGGAGCTCCACGCGCGGCGAGGCGTGACGGGCTCCCCTCGGCCCCGCTGTCGCGATAGGGGCTGTCGCGAGGCGGCGGGGCCAGACACTCACCTACAACTGGGACCGGGGCTCCATCGCCGCCGCTGCGCTCGGTGCGGCGGGGCGGCCCCGGGATTTATGAATGAACCGGAGCCGCCCCCGCGCGGCGCGGGCGTCACGTGGGGACAGGGGCTGCCCCGGCCCTGCCTGCCCCACGGCCCCGCCTGCCCCACGGCCCCGCCTGCCCCACGGCCCTGCCTGCCCCACGGCTCTACCTGCCCCAGCGCTGCCTGCCCCACGGCCCCGCCTGCCCCACGGCCCTGCCTGCCCTAGCGCTGCCTGCCCCACGGCCCTGCCCACCCCACGGCCCCACCTGCCCCACGGCCCCGCCTGCCCCACGGCCCTGCCTGCCCCACGGCCCCGCCTGCCCCAGCGCTACCTGCCCCACGCCTCCCTGCCCGCCCCCGGGCCAGCGCAGCCCCCAGCCCCTCCCGCCCCAGCTGCCCCAGGGGAGGGGGCAGGTTGGGCCCCCCCCGAGCCCCCCCGCGGCGGGGCGGGACCGGCCCCCCGAGCCGGCGGGGCACGGCCGGAGCGGCGGGGCGGAGGGGGGGCTGTCCCCCGGGCCCCATCGCCCCGCAGGGGGGGGGGGCCGGGCCGGGCCCGCGCTCCCCCCCCGACGACCAGCGGGGCCAACGGCGGGCACTACAACTCCCATGCTCCCCCGCGGCCCCGCCCTGTGGCGTCACTTCCGCCCGGCGCCCGGCGCCCCATGGGCCGCGTAGTCGCGCGGCGCGGGGCATGCCGGGAGCTGTAGTCCCGCCGCCGTCCCGCCCTGCCCCGCGCCGCCCGCTCGCCCTTGCCGCCGCCCCGGCCCGCCGCCGCTGCCGCCATGTTCCGCGCCCGCCGCCTCCTCCAGCGCCTCTCCGCCCGCCCGGCGCTGCCGCCGCCCCGCGCCCGCGGCTATGCCGAGCCCGCCGCCGGGCCGGCCGCCATGGCCTTCACCTTCGCCTCGCCCACGCAGGTAGGCCGCGGGCCCGGGCCCGGCCCCCTCGGCCGCCGCCGCTTCGCCCGGGTGCCCGCTGCGGCCCCCGGGGCGGGCGGGCCGAGGCCTGTGCTGCCGCCCCCCGCCCGGGGCTGGGACGGGAGCGAGCGCCGGGGTGGGGGGGGGGGCGGCCCGGAGCGGGCCCGGGGGCCGCGCGGGGGGGAGCGGCGGGGCGGGGGGGACGGCGCCCGGGGCCGGGGACGAGCGGACGGGCCCGGCCGGGAGCAGGGCCGGGGATGGCGGGGGTGCGCTGCGGTCCCTGCGGCTGCTGCCGTGCTGTCAGCGGCGGCGCCGGGCCTGACCTTGGCCCTGACCTCGGCCCGGAGCCCCCCTCCCCGGCCGGCCGCCCCTGTCCCCCGCCGCCCGCCCCTCCCCGCCCCTGCGGGCGCTCGGCTCCCGCTGCAGCTCCGCCGGGGCCCGCGGGGTGACGTGCTTGCTCTTCCAGCCCCGGCCCTTCTGCTGCAGCCGCTGTGGCTGTCGGGGCCCGGCCCCGCTGCCAGCGCTGCCGCCCCGGAGCCGTTCCCTGGCACCGCTCCCGGGTGTGGGGCACGGCCTCTGTCTGCCCCCGAGCTGCCCAGGGCTGCGGGGGCAGCGGGGCTTGCCGCTCTCCCGGGGCAGGGCGCTGGCAGGGCGCTCGGGACAGGGCCGCGGTGTTGCAAGGCAGGATTTGTGCTGCATTGGCAGAGCCGTGTGGGACGCTCGCACGGAGGCTGCATCGCTGACTCCCATCAGAGCGGTGACGGTTGGCGTCAAGGTCTCCCTACGCTCTTCTCAGGCTTTTCCCAGCTGCACCCTCCGCCTCTCGCCCACTCCCGACTTCATGTCTCCGCGTGCCGCCTCCCTGCCACCGCCTCTCGGGAGGCTCGGAGCGCTTTCCCACTCCCTTTGCCAGGACCCCTCCTCCAGAGCCCGGCCCTGCTCCCACCCTGTGAAGATTCAGGCTGTCCTGGTCACACCTTGCTGTCTGTTAAACCCCGCGGCCTGCCAGCTGCTGGGAGCAGGGCTGCTCCCTCGGGGTGGGAGCAGGCTGCCCACCATGTCCCTCGGCTCTCCAGAGTCGGGGGACGCACCTCTCTCCTTCCCCTCTGCTCCTGGTGACAGACCGTTTCCCTCTGCTCTGCCACCCCCATCCAGGTGTTTTACAATGGTGCCAACGTGAAGCAGGTGGACGTGCCCACGCTGACCGGCTCCTTCGGTATCCTGGCCTCTCACGTCCCCACCCTGCAGGTCCTCAAACCGGGAGTCGTGACGGTCTATGCTGAGGATGGCACGGCCACCAAGTACTTCGGTAAATAAAGGAGGCGGAGCTGGGGAGGGAGGAAAGTGTGCGTGGGGGGACGTTCTCAGGGCTTTCACGAGGGAGGCTCTGCCGATCGAGGCGTGCCCTGGTGCACTTCCAGGGATTTCTGCTTTCCCGGGGCTGCTGGAGGCTGCCCTGCGGGGCCGGGGACCTGCCCTGGAAGATGGGGCTCTGTGTGAGGCCATGGTGTGAGGTCAGGTGCTCTTGGTTCTGCTCAGACTCTCTGGGAGCATCCCCTGCTTTAGCTTCCCTTTTGGTAGGAAACGAGTCCCTGCAGGACCTGGGAAATGTTACGGGAGGGCGTCGAGGTTTTGTTTTCGCAAAGGGATCGTGGAGGTTCTGGGGATGAGCTTGCCAGCACTGTCCTGCGCGTGGACCCCCAAACGAGGCCCATCTGGCAGCCCTGCCTGCGCTGCCTGACTCGGCCCCCGCCGTTGTGCCTTTGCAGTGAGCAGTGGCTCTGTCACGGTCCACGCGGACTCCACCGTGCAGGTGCTGGCGGAGGAGGCGGTGACGATGGACATGCTGGATCTGGCTGTGAGTACCCCGGTCCCCGTGGGCCGGGCTGCGCCCTGCCTCCCTCGGGCAGGCCCTGGCAGCCGGGCTCCCTCCCGGAGGGGGGATTTGCTCCCTGCCGCTCTCCTGTGGGGTGGTTGTCTCGGGAGCTTCCTGTGGCTGCAGAAAGCATGCCCAGACCAAGGGCTGTGCCTTCACCCCGAGCTTCCCCACCGCCCACTGATGGGGATCAAAGGCTCGGAGCTCCTGCGCAGTGAACTCCCCACAGGCTGTGGGGAGAGGAAGCCACGCAGTCGTTAACCCTCCTCCAGGCCACTTCCCTCCCCTCAGACAGATGCCGATCTTGCCCCTTCCCGCCCCTCTTAGTCTCGGGAACAGCTCTTCCCCAGCATGGCCGGTTGATAAGGCGTCTGCTGCCAACGCAGCCGTGTAAGAGGGTCCGTGGGGCCCCGTGCGCAGGGCTGTCGACTGCAGTGAAGGGAGGGGAGAGAGAGGGGTGACTCAAGGGCTGTAGGATAAGTCAGCTGTCCTGCGGTGGTCTCTCGATGACGCATTCCTTGTGCTCTCGTGTTCAGACTGCAAAATCAAACCTGGAGAAGGCTGTTTCAGAAATGGCTGCAGCATCCGATGAAGCAGCTAAGGCAGAAGCTCAGATTAAAGTAGAAGCTAATGAAGCCCTTGTAAAAGCCCTGGAGTAATGAAGGTAAATGCCACTTACATCCTGGCTGAGATTTCCAGACCTGCTCTGGAGACGAGTCCCTGCTCCGTGCTGCCCGCAGGGAGCTTCCCCTCGCAGCAGCCAGGCCTGCTGGGCTGCCTGGGATTGACGAGGGTTTGTGCCTGGGTTTTGGGGAGCAGTGACACGAGAGCTGTCCCTTTCAGTGGTCGGGCGTCAGTTCTGGGGGGCTCGTGGGGGGCCCCTGCCCGAAGCCGACCCGGAGCCGCTAGATGGCAGCAGGGCCCGGTGCCGTGCCGTGCCGTGCCGTGCCGTGCCGTGCCGTGCCGTGCCGTGCCGTGCCGTGCCGTGCCGTGCCACGGTGCTGCGGGGTTCAGCCTGATGCCGGGACAGGCTGGGAGCCTGCAGTCACTGGTGGGGCCTCGCTGCTGCCTCCGGGTCCCCGCTGGGACAGGCCACGCCAGCGGGCAGCTCGGGAGCAGGCGGGATGCCTGGGGCCCCGGAGGGAGAGCGATGTGTGGCCTCTGCTCCGTGTGCGCTCCCTTCCACTAAAAACAACCAGCTTCAGTCTCAGGGGAGGCAAGGCCGGGCTGCTCACCTCCTGGCCCCTTTTCCCTCTACCCTGCTAAGACTGTGCCTCATCCCTTTCTTCCCACGTGCTGGCAGTTGGGAGACTTGGGAGACACGCTGCGGCAGCGCGTGTGCTGTGCCTGGCAGGTGAGTCACCGAAAGCCTCTCCGACAGCCTCTCCCTGGAGCAGGTACAGCAGGGCAGCGGCTCCTCCGCTATCTCCCTGATCTCTGGTCCCTGTGCTCTTTGGCCCGTGAGGTCAGGTCTGAGAGAGCCGGTGGCTCTTGTTTACTCGCGGCGGTTTAACAGCCCGAGCCAGGGCCAAGCCCTCGGATCAGAATTCACCGCTCTGCCAAGCCCACCCCGTGTTAAAACCAACTCCGCTTCTGTGTGTTGCAGGAATCCCACTGTCGATGTAGAGAAACCCCAGACTGTCCTACTTGTCCTGGCTTCCCCGATTGTACAGATGGTGCGGGACAAATGGAGGCGGAGAAAGCGCTCTGATCAATTAAAAGGAAATGTAATCCCGTCTCGTAGCGTGTCACCTTCTTCTGAGGCAGCAAATTGCAGCTTGTGCTGCGCCGGTGGCTGGGTGCCTGGGGGCAGGCTCCTGCCCCCACGCCGGGGTCTGCCGGCTGCAGTCGCTTAGGGAAGGTTCGGCTGGGGATTCCTGTGGGAGATTCACCTACGGGAGGCTTATCAGGCAGATTTTATAACCCCTTCCCTGTGCTGTCAGCCACCTCCACCTCCAATAATCCACCTGGACAGCAGGATTACGGCAGCACGGGAGGAGGCATCCACGGGGAAGCACAGGTCTGTACCGGAGGCTTCCTGTCCTGACTCCCCTGCCCCATCCAGCACTGGCTTTTGCTCAGCCTCCCGGCTCCGCTTCCGCAGGAATTCACTTCGTCGGCTGGGCTGTTTCTTCACGGTACTTTTTGCAGCTGGACAGCAGCTGCCCAGGCTTTGACCCATTCCCCTGCTGCTGCGTTTCCACTGCGCGTGTGGCACGCAGAGCAGGGGAAATCTCCCCTGCTCCTTGAAGATGGGCTTGGTGTGGAGAGGGAAGCAGATGCTGTAGTCTTTCCTGAATCCATGTGTGGTGGGGGTGGCTGATGGTGTTGCTTTGCTGGAGCTGTGGCTTGCCTGGGGCCTTGCTGGCAGGCAGCCCTCTCCGAGGAGGCTGCCCTGGGGTCCTCGCAGCCGGGATAAAGCCGGAGGTGTGCGTGTGTCCGCAGCGAGCTCGCCAGTCCCCACGCGCCTTGCGCAACGGCAGCGCCGCTGGGAAGGAGTGGGTTTGAGCGAGGGGCCAGTTCTGCCTGTGCCAGACGCCCGAGTATGCGCGTCTTGCCAAAGGCACCATCTGCTGCCACACTCCTCGCTCCATGCCCTCCTCCCCACGCCTCCCCAGAGGGATTTCAGCTTCCCTCCGCTGCGCAAACGCCCCCAGCGCGGGCTTGCCGGCCGGGGGAGGCCGGGGCAGCCGCTGGCCCCTGGGTGCGTGGGGCTGCAGTCCCTCTGCCTTGCTCTAATCCCCTTTTCCCTGCAGTCTTCCAGCCTGGGAATGCGAATTGGCTCGCCTGTGTGGGCAGCTGCTCCAGCAAAGGTCAGCGGACAGCAGGTTCGGCCTCCTGCCTGCCCTCCCCGCGAGCTTGGCTCCCCGTGGCTCCGCAGCCGGAGTGGGGCACGGCTATTTTCGGTGCTGCCACCCAGGATGTAATCTTGGCTGCCTCCTCTTCTTCTCACCACCACCTCCTCCCCCTCCTCTCGCTCGCTCTGTCTTTCTCTCCCCCCCTCCACAAGCGATCAAAAATAGTGCCTATGGTGTTAAATTTCTCACTCTGTAGCTTATTAAAAGCCTCTGAGTGCCTGACGCTGAGCCTATTTGAAGCTCAGCCGACTTCCCAGTTTCTGAGCTGCTCCAGTGCCTTTTTCTTCCCTTCCCCTCTCTTTCCTTTTTTTTTAAAAGGTCATACGTTGCGCCGTGCATAAGCAAAGCCTCAAAGTCAGAGCGAGTGCTAATTAAAACGTCTCGGGAATAACTGGGGACGGACGGCTTCGCTCCCTCTTCCGCTCCCGCTCGCTCTCCTCTGTCCCCGGTTTCTATTTGCGGCGTGCGTGTGCCTCTCTCGACACACGCAGCCCCTCTCTTTCTGACGGAAGGTGGCTGGGTTGGGGTTTTTTTTTCATCTAATGGAAGAGCGTTGGCGAGGCCGGGAAGCTGGGGAAACGGCCAGCTGCTATTTTTAGGATGGGAAAAAAGTGTCTCCGTCAGCGTCCTCTCACCAGCTCTTCCCACTGCCTCCCGCCGGCACTGGGGGGGACGGGGGGGCCCGCAGGGATCCGGCCCTGCCCCCTCGCAGGGTGCCCTCGGCCGGGCTCTCCGCGGCGTGACGCCTGCTGGGACTTGTAGTCTGTGTTTGGGGGGAGCAGCGAGGGCACCTCCGGCTCGCCCCGCATCCGGGGTGGCCGAGGGACCCTGGGGACGGCCGTGCCCCCACCGTGCCGCGAGAGGCAGCTCTCCCTCTGGGCAGGGGCTGTCCTGCCCTCCTGGGTGGGGGGAAAGGGCTTTTTCCTAAACCCTGCCCTGCCAGCCCCCCCGCCATCGCCAGGCAGGACCGGAGCAGGGCTGGGCAGGGGCTGCCTGCACCCCGGCTGACGGCACTGCAGCCCCGCTCACGCTGCCCCACAGTTTGGGGGTGCAGGGCGATGGGGGGGGCATTCCCAGGCTCTCCCTGCTCCCCCTTGCAGCCCAGCCTGGTCCCTGCAGGGTCCCCCCGCTGCGGCCTCGGCTCTGAGCCCCTCACCTGCTTCTGTCCTTTCCCATCACCGCTAATTATCTGGTTCTGTCGAGAGCAGCGTTCTCCTCCTCCCCCGGCTCGCCGCGCTGAGCTCTCGGCTCCCTCTGCCCACGCCGGGAGCCGCGATCAGTCACGTCCCGCTGGATGCCACGAAAATGGTCTCTGACTCTCTGCTTGGCGCCGGAGACGTGCGGCTGCGGCTGAACCGGAGGCGAAGCCCTTCCCTGCTCCCGGCTCGGCGTCGGTGCTGCGAGGACGGACCCGGCCAGGGGGGCAGGCGGGGAAGTGGGGGTCACAGCCCCGGTGTGGACCGTGCCCGTACCACTGATGTGATTCAGCGGGTGAATCCTCCTTCCTCTCCTCCCCAAACCGGCCTGGCTCGGGGAGGCGCAAGGGCCGTCCTGGCTGGCGGCAGCACCAGTGCAGCACTCGGCTGTCCCTGGAACGCTGGCACGTGCCCTTGGGGACCGCAGCCTCCAACCATGGCTGGAGCAAAAGGCCTTTCCCCGACATTTTTTTGGGGCAGCGGGTGCTGGGGTACTTTGGGCGGGGGGACACGGGGCTATGGTGGCCGGGAGCATCAGCGCAGCGCAGCGGAGTTGTTACAGGGAGCCTGGGATCTGTTTGTCTCCGGCTTTCGGCCGCCGCGGGGCGGGGTGGGCGTGAGAGGGAAACGTTAATGCGCAGGAGGGAAGGGCTGCCTGGAAAATGGCGTGAGCGGGGCGGGGGGCCAGTGCGTCGCCCTCCTCCTTCCTTTCCACTGAGGGCTTTCGCCCATGACTTGCATCTTCTGCTGCCAGATGGAGGGTGGGGAGCCAGGCCGGGAGCGCTTGGAAAGTGAAGCATCACCGTTTCTGCCGGCGGCGTCTCTTCTCTTGGGGATGGTTTCCGAGAGGGGCCGGGCTCCGCCGGGCCAAATCTCCGGGCGCTGACGTCCCCTCCCCGTGCTTGGCCACATGGCGTTTCCACCGTCCCACCCAGATCCCGAATGCAGGGGAAAGGTTCGAGCTCTCGTCTCTCTGCAGGAAAAAAACCCCAAACCCCACCGCAGCCCCAGGATTCCCCCGGCTCCCGGCTGGACTGACTCATCTGGCAGAGCCACCCCTTTCCCTGCCCAAACCCTCGGTGCTCGGGATCCTGCCTGGCCTCTCGCAGCCGCCCTGCTATTGCCCCGCGTCCCCGGTGCCCACGTTGTGACATCGGGGCGGGGGCTGTCCCCCACCCCTCGTCCCTGCCAGGGGCACCCGCTGCCCGGGGGGCTGCGGGAGGTGGAAGGCCGCCCCGCTCACAGCCCCCCGGGAGCTTGGGGAGCCTCGGTGCCGGGCGGCACCCTGCCTTGTCGCTGCCAAGGCTTTGTGGCACCTGGGTGCAGACCTGGGGCTGGCCAGGACCCCTCCCCGGCCCCCGTGGCCATGGGCTGTTGCCTGCGGCCCCGGTCCTGGCGTGGGAAGGTCACCAGTGGCTCTGCACGAGCCCGGCCGTGTCCTTGGGCCACGTTGCCCTTGGGTGGCTCGAAGGCTGTATCCTCGCAACTTCCTTCTCCGGGGGGAGCGCTGCTGTAATGATTAACCCGCGCTGCGTTAATCGTTCCGTCCTGCAACCTTTTTCCTCTCGGTTTCCAGCACTGGAAAATGCTCCTCTTCCGCCGACCTCCCACACGCGTGGCCCCTGTGGTGGGAGCGTGGCAGAGCTCGGGGAAAATCCCCGCGGGCAGGGGCAGGGGACCCGGGCTCGGGGCACAGCAGCGGGCAGGATCTGGCCCGGCCGTGGCTCCTCGGTCCCAGCCCGTTTCTGGGGTGATTTGCCGGCAGATGGCGGTGGAGCCGTGGGGAGACGTCGCCCCGACAGCCTCCCCGGCCTCACCCCCCAAAATCCGGGTGCGGAAGCGAGTGCCGACGGGTGTTGCAGAGGGCGGGTGTTGTAGCCAGCACGACGGTGCTTGTCATGCAGCTCCCGGGCCAACAGCCTCGGAGCGCTGTGCTGGCAAGCACAGCAAACCCTTGGCCCGGGGCAGGTTCTCTCTTGGGGAAACTGAGGCACAGATGGGGAAAGCCACTTGCAGGCTGGGGAGAACGGGGACGGGACGTGGGAATCCCAGACCCTGCCGCTGCACTGTGCTGCTCGGGAATGCCACCCCTGTGGGTGTCCCCCCCGGGGAGCTGCCGGGGTCAGGCGAGGGGCAGTGGGGTCGGCGCGTTGCCCTGGGGTCCCGGGTGCCTTGGCAGGGGCTCGGCGGTGCCGGAGGGCTGCGGGCGCAGCCCTCGCTCGGGGCAGCCTTGGCGGCCGCTCGCACTTGGCTTCGCTGGAGCCGGCCCAAAGCCACGGGGCGCATGGAGGGGGGCGCGCGGCCCCGTGCTGGGGGTCCGAGCGAAGCCCCCTCCCGCCACCCCCCCGGCCGGGCCATGACCCACGCGGGGCAGGGGGAGGCCGGGGAGGAAGCGGCTGCCAGCTGGGCTCGACGCCGGCTACAAAGGCAGCCCAGAGAGCCCGAGCGGAATGAGGTGGCGCCCAGCCAGGTTCCCACGGTGGCCCCGGTGCAGAAAATACACCCGGAGCTGGTGGCGGTTGCCACAGTGATGGGCTGGGTGCCATGCCGCGGGGGGGCACAGCCCCGGACCCAGGTGTGCCGGCACGGGACCCCGGCGCGGGGCGGTGGGAGCACCGTGGGGCGGCGGAGCCGGGCGCTGGCGGGGACCAAAGGCTCCTGCCCCGGTTCCCGCTGCCCCCGCCTGCCTTTGATGTGCCGGGACTTCGCCCTTGGTAAAGCTGGGAGGTTCCCAAGGAGTTCCCAGCTGGAACCCGTCATCCAGCACCCGGGCATCCCTGCGCCAGCCCCTGCGAGCCGCGGGGCTCCATCCACCCCTCGGTTCCCCTCGCCTTGCTGCAGCCGGGGGCTCCGAACCGCAGCCGGGGGCTCGGAGCCCCCGCGGGCTCCCCGGTTCCTGGCGGGGCTGGCCGGGAGGAAGCGGCTGCAGCTGGCCCCGGCGGTGGGGCTCTTCCTGGCGGGGCTGGCGCCGAGCTGGGGCCCGGGGTGGGGAGGGGAAGCCGGGGGGGCCCGGGGCCGGCTGCCCTCGGGGATGCCCCGGCGTGCGGCGGGGAGGAGGGGACGGCAGGGGTTTTCATCCCCGCTCCCTCAAAGGCCGCCTGTGTGCCCAACGGCCGCCCCTCCGCCGGGTATAAATAGCAGGGATTGAGGCCTGGCGTGACACTGGAGTCGCTTCTGCCACCACCACCTTGGGGGCCCCCCCGCCGCCCCGCAGGACCTCAATGGGGTCATTGTGCGCCGCGGCCCCGCGGGGCACGTCCCGAGCAGCTGCCGAGCCTGACCCCGTCTGCGTCCCCCCGCGTGCCGGGGCCACCGCGGGACTCGGGGTGCCCCTGCGGGGTCCCATGCCGGGAGGGGGCACGCGCCCCCCGCTCGCCCTCCTCCACCCCGGCAGGCGAGGGCCACGCACGGGGTAGGCGATGGCTTCCCGCCATCCCCGTCCCCACCTGGCCAGGCCGGCTCCCGTCCCCGTCCCCAGCCGGCCGTGCAGGCCGCCTCTGCCCCCCGCCGCCCCCTCCTTGCCCGGGCAGCACCGGCAGCTGCTGTGGGGCGTAATGATGGGGTGTGCCTGCCTGCCCCGGGGTGGAGAGCGGCGCGGGAGGCTGCTGCCACCCAGCAAGACGGGGCCAGCCGGGCGCGGAGCTTCCCTGCCTGCAGCCGGCGCGGCCACACCTGTGTGGGCTGAGCGGACCCCGCTCCCACCCCAGCGCCCGGCCCAACCAGCTCCTTCGCGTCCCGGCTGCCCGCGGACAGGCTGCTGCAGGCAGGGCCCCCCGGGCCAGGCAGGTGCAGGGTGCCGGGGAGCGCCCGGCGTGGTGGGGGGACGCGGGGGGCCAGGGGCAGCCGGGGCAGCTTCCGGCCCCGCTGCGCCCGCCGGGGCATGGCCGCTGCCCGGGAGAGCTGGAGGGGCTGTGACCCCGCTCGCTTCCAGCCGGGGGGCTTCTGGGTGTGCCGGGACCAGCCAGCCCGGGCCGCTGCGGGATGTCCCTATCCCTGCTCGCCCCTTGTTGCTTCCCCACATTGTGTCCCCCGTCCGGCCCCGCATCCTGTCTCGGCAGATGGGCCCCGGCCCTGACCCCGTCCAGCTGCAGCGCCCGCACCTTGTGTCCCGGCCGGGGCACCCCAAGGGCGCAGGCTCCCGCCGGGGCGGGCTGCGAAACGGCCCCGCCAGCTCACGCGGGCTCCTGGTGGGGCGTGGGAAAAGCCGGCGTCTCCCGCAGCGAGCGGGGCAGGCAGGGCAGGCAGGGCAGGCAGGGGCCCCTCTGACGGGGCCGGGTGTGGGCGCAGAGCGCACACAAGTGCGTGTTGCACCGTCAGCGGGGTGGGGGGGTCGTGCACCCCACATTCCCCCATCTGCTCCAACCGTGGTTGGCCAGTCCCCAGGGCTGCTTTACCCCCCATCCCAGTTTGGGGAGCGAGGACCGGCTGTGCTGCAGCATGCCTGCTCCCGGTCCAGTGGGATGCAGGAGCACAGGTGTCCCGCACCCCGGGGGGGCCGGGGCAGCTCCCTGGGGCGGGGGTCCTGGCTGGGCATGGAGGGGCCGTGACCCGGACGAGCTGCAGCACCGCAGCCCCCCCCGGCAGGTTGCGGGTACCTGCTCCTTACGGCCGCGGGAGGAGCGGCACGAGGCCGGCCGGCTCACGCCAAGGGCCTCCCCTGAGCAAAGAGTCGGGTAGGCAGAGCCGGGCCGTGACGGCCATCGCGCGGGACCCTGGCCGGGAGCTTTCTGAATTCACCTCGGATTCAGCAAATGGCTGTGGCTGGAGGAAGAGGGAAGGAACTGGGCCGGGGGCTTAACCGGCAGCGTTCTCCTTTGGAAACGCATCTGTAAAACGTGAGCTGATGCTTCTCTCTCTTCAAAGGCTGCCAGGAGCATCTGAGAAGGGCAGGCGGTGCTGGGGCTGCTGTGAAGCGAGTTTCTCTTTTGCTTTTGTTTGGCTCTTGTTTGGCCAAGCATCCACCCCACGCCGAGCACAAGCTCCCAAATCTCTCTCGGTTTCCATCGAAGCAGTAGCGACGTCGCTGCATTTTTGGTTCATGGGTGGCGAGGGGCTCAGCGGGGCGGGGGACCGGCGGGGGCCGTGCCGTGCGGGGAGGGCGGCGGGAGGCAGGCGCTGCGCTGCGGAGGTTACACAAGAGCCCTGCTCTGCTGATGCTCCCAAAACCACAGATGATCTAATCTCCTGCAGCCTAACCTATCGCTGCCATATCACATTTCCCCTCAAAACCTAATCCTGCAGAGAGCACCCGACGCCGTCCTGGCCCTGCCGGCAGCACCCTCGTGGGAGCACCGACGGGCGACTGCCCAGTCACACCGGCAGCCCCCGGGGAGCCAGACGGCACAGCCGGGACCACGGGCACCAGGAGAGCAGGACCTGCCTCCCCCTCGGGAGGGCTTTTTCAGCCCAGGAAGCTCCAGGCTGGCGCAGGCGGTCGAGCCGAGCTCAGCGGCCGGCAGAGCCCTTGCTCCTTCTGACCCCAGCCCCGCACAGCGCCAAGCCCCAGGGCAGGATGGCAGCCTGGGAGCCACTCCGTGCCGGCCGCCCCAAGATGCCGACCTTGTCTGGAGGACTGTCGCAGCCTTGGTGCAAATCTCACTGCAGCAAATCCCCCCCAGCGCCGAGTCCTGGGCACTAATTGCACCCTGTGAGGGAGGGGAGAAAGAAGAGAGAGAAAAGCAGAAGGAGAGCCCCGGCACAGCGCTTTTTTCCTGGTCCCTGTCCCCAGCAGCTCAAGATCTGCCACCACGTGTGCCTCTTTCATCACCGTGGCTAACGCAATCGGGGAGCTCCAGTTCCTGCCCGCCAGCCCCCCCGAGCCTGGTGGGTGCCGGAGCCCCGTGGTCCATGCCTGCGGGAGGGGCTGCCCACCCGGCAGCATCCCGGGATGCTCCCAGCATCACCGGGGCAAGGGGCTGGAGAAGCATCCGCCTTCAGCTCCGGGCTCTCCCGGCAGCGGGCTCTCCCGGCAGCGGGGTCTGGCAGGGCTCGGGTACAGCCCCTGCGGCCACACTGGCGGCTGGGATGGCGCCTGCCTTCGCCGGCACGTGGGGTGCCAGGGCGTGCTCCAGCCCGCGCACTGCCACGCCGCCAACCGCCTGGCACACATGGGCCTTGCGGCGGATGCGAGCAGGCATGTTTCAGGGCAGGGCTGCCTCCGCGCCGGGCCAGCACCAGCCCAGCGTGGCCAAGGTCTCCGTTGGGAGCTGAAGGCACTATGGGGAGACAAAGGTTTAATGAGGGGTTGTTCGGCTCTCTCTGATCCTTCCGCTCATTATCTAATCAGAGCAGGGCATTTAAAAGGCCACAGTGCAGGGTGAGTCACTTCCCTGGTTGGTGCCTCAGTTTCCCCACAGGTAGCGCGCCGGGGATGAGCTGAGCCCGTCTCCCCACAGCGTGCCTCGGCGCTGGGGAATGCAGCACAGTGGGTCCGGCCCAGGGCTGGATTCCTCCGTCTGCTCTTTGCTCCGCACTGACTCACCCCGACCCTGCGCACGGCACCTCCCTCCATCCCCCCAGCCGGGGAAGGGGCGCAGGGTGGACCCGCTCTGACCGGCGGCCCTGAGCAGCCACGGAGCGCCCGGCAGGAGGGAGAGCGAGAGCCAGCCCTGCCCAGGGCTGCTGGGACGTCCCGACGCCCAAGTGCCCGGCAGCATGGGGCGCGGGTCAGGGGCACCCACACCTCCGCCCACAGCAGCTTCGCCTCCACCCGGCCGCTGCAGCCCGGCCCCGCGGCAGTGCCGGTGCCGATGGCACGCAGGGTCCGGTTCTCCTCCCACCAGGATTTCCTGCCGCTGTTCCCAGAATAGGCCGTGCCCCGCATCCGTGGGGGAGCGGGTGACCCCGCACAGCCACCGGCCAGGAACCAGCCCCGCTGCCTCGAGCAGCACCGGGACCCGGGGTCAAGCACGGGGCGAGGCGGCAGCGGTGGCGTCCGGGGCCACATGGCGGGACACGTGGCAGTGCCCCCTGCCCCGGCCAGCCCCCGCCGGTGCGCGGAGGGCCAGGCAGGCGGCTCCATCACCGTAAACAGGAACCGCGGCCAGGGGGAGAGCACGGCCCAGCCGGGAAGCAAGAGGGTGCGTGCGCCCATGACGGGATGTCTGTGAACGGCGTGAGCCAGCGTCCGGCCCAGGCGGGGGGAGCATGGGTGGGGGTGTAGCACCCACCTGGGCGAGCGTGCAGGGGTGTGAGTGTGCGCACACGCACGGGAGCGTGTGCCAGTGCCTGCGAGCACGTGTGTGCGTGCACGAGTGTGCATGTGCCCGTTTGGGGCGGTGCCGCCGGAGGGAGGATGCACACGCGTGTGCAGGGATGAGGCCGGGAGGAAGCGCCTCCTCCTGTCCCCAGCCCGCCCTGGGTCAGGGCTTCCTGTGGCACAACCCGCCCGCGGGGCTCCTCTTCCTCCTCCCCGCCTTCGGCTGCTTCCGTGGGTGCCAGCCCGGGCGAGGGGCAGGGGCGGCGCAGGGCAGCGGGGCCACGTGCGAGGGTGCCCATGCACCCGTGTCTGCACCATCCCGCGCTGTGCCAGAGGTGCCGTGGGGCTGCCGGCCGCCCCGCCAGACCCCGGCCGCTCTGGCAGCAGCCCCGAGCCCCCCAAGACGGTGATGGGGACGCCGGGCGGAGGGGTGCCCGCGGCCCTGGCAGGCACCATGCCCCCCGCCCGGGTGAGGTTCCCACATTCCTGACGTGGCTCCAAGTGGAGCAGTGGGCAGGCACGGGGCGGAGATGCCGCCGCGCTGAGTGTGCACCCGTGTGTCAGCGCGTGGGGCAGCCCTGCGGGATGCGCCGCCCCACGCCCCCCCCCCCCCGGCTGCCCCACGCCAGGCCCCGGGGCCCCGCGCCGGCATTGCCCCCGGCCCTTGGCACAGGCTTGGGCTCTGCAGGATCCGTCCCACACGGCCCTGGCGCTGCCTCCGCCCTTTGTGCCGGCAGGATTGGGCAGACGCCCCGTGGGCAGCGGGGTCGGGCCCCCGTGGGTGGGCTCGCTGCCTCTCGGTGCCCCCCGTCAGCGAGCCGTGCCCCGGGGACCCCCCGGGGGACACACACCAAGCGCTCCCCAGCCACGGGGCAGGGTTGAGGTTTGGGTACTGGGGATGCTGCGCCCCAACTGTACACCCCAAAGCGGGGCAGCCAGACTACACCCCCCACAATGCATTGCAGGACACACTGGCCCCACCCACTGTGGGGTGGCCACAGTGCATTATGGGGTGGGTAGTCCCGGGGGTGGCCGGGCTGTGGGGCCACCCGGGGCAGGGGTGCGATGGGGTCCCGGGGCCTGTGGCGGTGGCACCACTGCCTCCGCTCGGCTCCCGTGGAGTCCCTGCCCATGGCAGCAACGCTCCCCTTCCCCGGGCGATGCCGATACCGGCTGGGCATCCTCTGCTCCCGCACCCGGGGGCGCGGCCAGGGCGAGGGGAGGACAGGGGCAGCTTCGGGGTGAGGGGGGAGCCGTGGCTGCGGGGCCGAGGGGATCAGCCCCGGGACGGCGGCAGAGGCACAGTGCGGTGCAGGCAGCGCTGGCTGGCTCGCAGCCGGGGCAGCCTCGGCTCCGCTCTCGCCCATGCTGGGCCACAAACCACCCCAGCTGGCCCCCCGTGGCGCAAGCTGAGGGATGGGATGGGATGGGATGGGATGGGATGGGATGGGATGGGATAGGATGGGATGGGATGGGATGGGGGGAGGTTTACTTTCCCCTTGATTTATGAGCCTGGGTCACCCCAAGAGTGAGGTTCAGCATGTACCTGAGGAGGCTACCGAAATCCTGGGTCCTTCGCCTCCCCAGGGCTGGCACCTTGCTTAAGCATTTGTAATAATAATAATGATAATAACAATAATAACAACAACAACAAGCAGCTGAGTTGTCATCAGAGTCCTGAAGCCGGTGACTTAAAGCAAACCGAGAAATGTTGCGGCGTCTGAGAAACAACCGCGCAGTGCCGAGCTGAGACCGGGGCTGGACCCAGCCGGAGACCCAGCTTGGGTGGGAAGGGACGTTCCAGGGGAGGTGGGGGTGCAGGGTGCCAGGGCTCCGGCTCCTCTTGGCTGCAACGGGTGGGGGTCCATGCCCCGGCTGCCCCTTCCCGCCCCGGCAGGGGCTGGACGCCCGCATTTCCAGGGATCCCTGGGAGCGGGAGCTGGATCCTGCCCCGCTGGGGGGTCTCAGCCCCCGACCCATGCCCCAGGAGGGTCCTGTGTGTGGGCACAAGCCGGCAACGTGTGCCCGTGGTGCTGATGCAACCACCAGGACCTCTCCTGACCTGCAATTTCTGCGATTGACACACCACCTCCGGCACTCGGCCGGGGACTGTCGCTGGGCTCCTGCGTGGGCTGGGGTGCAGGATGGGGCCCGGGGGCGCAGGGGCTGTGGTGGCAGAAGGGATGAGGCAGGGCTGGTGCACGATGCAGGGCTGGATGTGGCCGGTGCCGGCGTCTGGGGTTCCCCCTGCCTGTCCCAGCACAGCTCTGGGCTGGAGCCTGGGCAGGGAGCGAGGCAGGGGAGATGCCCCCAGCCCCGCAGGGGCTTCAGCCGGTGCCAGAGCCCGGCCGCGTGCTGCTCCGGGGACGCCAAGCAGGGCTGGGGCCAGCTGGCAGCCCATGCCCGGCCCTGGGCACAGCCGGGCCAACTTGCCCATGTGCTGCTCCAGCCAGTGAGGGGGGAGAGTCAAATCTCTGCTCCCGCCCGGCCGGGGCGTGCTGGCCACGGGCCGGCAGCGTCAGGGTCTGGCAGGGAGGCAGTGGGGCCGAGGGCAGGGAGCCGCTCGCCCTGCGTCAGCAGGGACGGAGAGCTCAGCGTCCCGAAGGGGACCATGAGCTCAGGGAGCCGAGAATAGCCCTGGCCTCACCGCGGGCAGCGGGGCCGTGGCCCGGCGCAGCCAAGTATGGCCCCACACCTGGGCCCACGGCGCTGCTATATCCAGAGGGATTCGCCATCCTTCCCAGGGCCGGGGCCAGGCTGCGGGTGGGAGCCGCTGCGGTGACTCCCCCCGCCCCAGCCCCGCACGTCACGGCCGGGAGCTGCCTCGCCCCGGGGTCCGGCGGGAGCCGTCCAGCCCTGCGCTGTGCTGGGGTCCCCCCTGCCCGCGGGGCTGCCCGGGGTGCTGGCCCCCCGTGAGCGGGTGGCTGCCTGAGTGACTTCGGGGGTGACTCATCTCTGGGGCTCGCCTGGCCCCAGCCAGGCCTGAGGCCGGGGTGACGGGCAGAGCCCCCGGGGGGTGTGGGGTGCCCCAGAGCCAGGGCATGGCAGGCGAGGCCAGGCTGGGCCACCGGCTCCAGCTGCATTGGGCCGGCAGCCGGGGTGTCCCCAGGCTGCAACGCCCAGACGCGCTGCCAAGGGCCACCAGGACACGTCCCCAAGAGCCGGGAAACACACGGAGCTGATTGTGTGTTTCTAAGGACGCGCCTGGGTGTTTACAGCCCCACCAGCGTCGCCGGCACAGGCACCGCCGTCCTGCCCAAGGACACCTCGCACCCGCCATGAGGCAGCTCCGAGGCTGGTGGGACGGGGGGCTCCGGCTGCAGGGGTTCATGCCTGGCTCTGTGCCGGGAGGGTGGGGATTGCCGGCTCCTTACTCACAGCAGCAAGCGATGGCTCACCTGAGTGCGCCAGGGCGACGTGAGTCACCGCTCGCCACCGTGACTAAGGCTGAGCCGCTCGGCCCCGCGGGGCTCAAGGGACGGGGAGGGGGAGCCGGGACCCCCAATCTGTGGCTCTGTGCCTCCCCCACTGCGGCGGTGCCGGTGGTGCCTGGCAGGCCGGACCGGGTGGGCGGAGGTGAAGTGGTTCGGCTGCACCCTCCTGCCGGGGTGTGCCCCGCGCAAGCCCTGCCGCTGGCCCCGCGCCCGTGGGAACGCTCCCACTCGCTGCCGGCAGCTCTGCGGCGAGGCCCCGGCCGGGCACTGTGCAGCTGGGCCCCGCTGCCTGCGCCATGCCCGTCAGCATCGACCCCTTCACGGCTGCGCCAGCTCTGCTCCCCACAGGAATGGGATCGCTCCCCGCCCCGGGCTGGGGGCCTGGAGAAGTCGTGGAGGAAAAGGGGCCCCCCAGGCTGCAGCCCTGCGTCTTCTGCAGCCACAGGAGCGAGAAACCCGCTTCTTCCCTCCTCTCCCCTCTCCCCATCTGTGCCCGAGCCCGGCGTCAGCTCTGCCCTAATCCCATGACCCCGCGCCTGCGAGGGGAATGCAGAGACTTGCGATAAAATCCCCGTTTGCCAAAGCTGTGAAATCAGCCAGGAATTCAGTCCAAACGGAAAAAAAAAAAGAAAGAAAAGAGAAAAGCTGCTGCCCGGGGCTGGTGGGGGATTTCCCCAAAGAAGGAGGGCTGGGAATTCCCTTCCTTCGAGGCACAGGACTTCCAAGAACCGGCCCCCGAAAGGTGCAGGGCTCCCAGGTGAAGCCGGGGTCGGCGGGATGGGGCAGCGCCGAGGGCGGTGGAGGAGCCAACACCGCCGTCCTGCCCTGAGTCTGCCCTCACACTGGGACGCGCACGCCGGCCGGGCCCCGTGGGAAGCGTCCCCGCGGGACCCCGGGTAAGCCCCTCTGCTCCGCCCCAGCACCCACGCTGCCCGCGCTGCCTGCCCTGGTGCGTGTGAGCCGGTCGCTCCGTGGCCGAGAGCCGCCACGGGGGCTAATCCGCAGGGCCCAGGTTAGCTAAGCGGATTGCGGGAGCTGCGTGTGGCCTGCAGCGGGATTTGTGTAGGTATTTGCTCGTCGGATCGTCTCTCCCCAAGCTGCTCAGCCGTGCGGGGTTTGGAGAACGCTCCCTCTGGAGACGGCAGGAGCCTCTGATGCTGCACAGCAATTATGCCCAAGTCTGAGTGTAATCTTTAACGATTTATTCCCAGGGCAACACAATAAACTAAACACACAAAATCTAGGCTGCTGGGAATCCTGGGATCTCCCAGCTTGTGTCTCTGGAGGCTCCAGATACCTTCAACCATACTGAAATCTGCACATGCTTCCTAAAGCACCAGCTCCCGGAGTCATGGGACTGCCGGAGGAGATGAGCTTCCTCCCAGGAAGGAGATGGAGCTGTTGCAGGGAGGGTGGTGACCGGGAGCGGGGCTCCTCGGGGCTGCGAGGAGGTGCGGAGATGCCCTGCCCTTGGGGCACGGCACGCTTTGCCAGTGGACCCGAGCGGGCCATGCTCTCAGCCAGCACTGGAGCAGCTGCCCCGTGGCCATGACGTCCCCTTGTCCCTCCCCGCAGATCCTGGCCCCAGGGCTGCGGGCCGGGGGCTGGTGGCCGGGCCCTGCTCCCCGAGGAGGTGGCTCCGGGGTGATGCCTTGTCCCCACCACGGCCCCTTCCGGTGCACGCGCCCGAACCGTGGCAGGGCCAGACCTGCCGGGGCCTGGCTGCCCCCTCTCCTCGCGGCTCCGGGGGCCTCATCCCACACAGCAAGCTGGGGACGCGGCCCCCGGAGGGGCGGCTTCGCAGGCCCGGGGCTCCGCAGCTCCCGGGGAGAACAATGGCGCGTCCCTGCCCCGGCCCCTCTCCCAGGGACAACAATGGCAGGAGCCGGAGCCGGAGCCGCCTGAGCTCATCTCCCCCCTGAGAGCCCGGAGGGGGCCGGGGCGGGCGGGGGGCCGCGGGCTGCGCCACAAAGGCTCCCTCCCTCCCTCCCTCCTTCCCTCCCTCCCAGCCCGGCTCTGCTCCCTGCGCACGGAGGGGCCTCGCTCCCACCCCAGCGCGCTCCGGCAGCGATCGTGCCCACCCCGGGGCTGCACCCACCGCAGGGCAGTGCCCACCCCAGGGCAGTGCCCACCCCAGGGCTGTGCCCACCGCAGGGCAGTGCCCACCCCAGGGCTGCACCCACCCCAGGGCAGTGCCCACCCCCGGGCTGCGCCCACTCCAGAGCTGCACCCACCCCAGGGCTGCGCCCACCCCCGGGCTGTGCCCACTCCAGAGCTGCACCCACCCCAGGGCTGCACCCACCCCAGAGCTGCACCCACCCCGGGGCTGCACCCACCCCAGGGCAGTGCCCACCCCAGGGCAGGCCATGGGGAGCGAGACAGCCGCAGCGGGTTGGGGCTACAGAGGCTCCCCCCGGCTGCCCCCGGCCCCTTATTGCTGCTGGCAGGTCGGGGGTGCGCGGCCCCCTCCTCGCCGCCGGTCTCCCCCCCAGCTGCGCTGTGCCTGGGTGTGCCAGGGCATTGTCTGCCGGGGCAGACCGGCTGGAGGTCACGCAGTCTCCCCAGCACCCTCCCTGCGGCAGGGCCTGTCCCGGGGGGCAACCGGCCTGCGGCTTCCGCTCCGGGGCAGCGGGGCATCCCCCCGCACCGGCGGTTCCACCAGCCCGCTTCGCCCCTGCTCCAAAAAATTCTGTGGGGCTGAGCCTTTGTCCGGGCTGAGAAGTAGGTGGTTGGGGAGGGGGAATCCCTGGGGGAGGGACGGCCCAACCTCGCTATTAGGCATCAGAGAGTCTCCACCGGGAGCCGCTTTGAAGCTCGGCTCCCCAGGAGAGCTCAGCCCACCGGTTCCCCGCGCCGGGACTGACTTTGACCCCGCTAACGGGGCACCCGGACGGGGCGAGGTGTCCGGGCTGCCCCCCCCCCCCCGCCCGCCCGGGGGGTGCAGCGGCCCCGCGTGCAGCGCCGAGCGCTGGCGAGCAGCGGGGGCCGAGCCGGGCCCGGGCCCCCGGAGGGGCAGAGCCGCGACCCCGGCAGAGCCCGAGCCCCCCCGGGGGGCCGAGCCCGGGGGCGGGGGGCCGCCGAGCCGGGCCCGCGGGAGCAGGACCCGGGGGGGGGTCCGGGGCCGGGCCCGGGGGTCGGGACCCCCCCGGGAGCAGGTGCGGCCGCGTCACCTGCGGGTCCCGCCGAGGCCGGGGCCGGCGCCGGGGCCGGTGCCGGGGCCAGGCCGGTGCCTGCCCCCGCCAGGCTCCACCCCGGGCGGTGCGGGATAAAACTTGGGGCACCTCCCCGGCAGCTCCGCGTCAGGGCTGCGCTCGGACCGGCTCCAGCGCTCGGGAGGGGACAGCGCACCGCGACCCCCGCCCCTCCCCGGGAAGTTTCCGGGCTCTCGCCCTCTCTCCGGAGGCAGCCGAGCTCCCGCCGCGCCGGGGAACCGCGGGGCAGCGCTCCGGGCTCGGTGAGTGGGGCCGGGGCTGGCGGCGGGGGGGGGGATCCGCGGAGCGGGGCTGCGCTCGCTGGCTTTTCCCGGAGCGGGCGGGGTGGCCCCGCTTCCCCGGGCCCGGCGGCTCCCGGGGGGACACCGGGCGGCGCCCCCCGGCTCGGGGTGGCCGGGAGCGCTTCCCACCCGCCGGGACGCTCCGTATCCCCGGTCGCTCGGGGCTTTGCCTGCCCTGGGGCCGGCTGCCCTCGCCCCGGCTGCCGGGGGCCCCGAGCGCGGCCTCCCGGGGGGCGGGGGGGGCGCCCCGCTCAGCCCCCGCCGCGTCCCGGGGAGCGGCCCCTCGCCCCCAGCCCCGGCGTGCCGGGGAGGGGGTCTGCCCGGGCCGGTTCGCTCCGTACCGGCGGCCGGGCAGCGGCCCCGGGGCGCACGGCGGCCGGGCTCCCCGGTGTCTCGGCGAGGGCTCCCCGGCCGCCCCCGCGGGCCCCCCCGGGCGCAGGAGGCGCGGCGGGGCCGGCAGAGGGCGCCCGCGCTTTGCTGACTCATAGCCCCCCCCGCGCCCCCCCGGGTGCCGGGCCGGGGCCCCGGGGCTGCGGTGGGCCCGTTCCGTCCCCCGGCTGGGGCGGCCGGGGCCGCTGGGGCGGGGGTCCCCGCTGCGGGACCGGGGGGGGGGGGGGGCTCAGCCCCGCGTCCGGGCAGCTCCCCGTGGCTGTAACGGCGTCACCGGGAGGGTGACCGAGCGGGTGCGTGTGACCGGGCGGGCGTGACCGGCCGCGGGTGACTGTGCGTGTGTGTCGTCGTCCGCCCCCCCCCCCCTTTCCGCCTCGGTGTCCCCGCGTCACTCGGCTCCGGGGGCTCCGGTTCCCGCCCGGCCCCGCGGGCAGTCGCCTCCCGCCGCGGCCTCCTCCGGTGCGGGGGCCGCTCACCGCTCCGGGCCCCGCGCTCCCCCCTCGGCGGCGCCCGGGCCTCGCGCCCCGGGCCCGGCCCCGGAGCCCCCCGCCGCTGCCCCGGGGCCCCTTTGTTGCGCGGCCCGGGATTATGAATGGCTCCCGCGCGCGGGGGGCGGGAGGGGGCGGGGCCGCGCGCCCGCGTGGGCGGGAGGAATCCGGCCGGGCCGCCCTCCCACCGGGCCACGTGGGGAGCCTGCGCCCGGCGCCTATTGGCTGCCGCCGCGGACGGCTGGGCGCTCGGCGCCGTGCTATTGGCTGCGGCCGCCGGAGGAGCCGGAGTGAATGAGGGCGAGGCCCCGCCCGCGGGACGCTGCTACATTGTAACTCCCCCCCCGCGCCCCCCGCTCGGCGCTTCCCCGGCGGACGCGGCGGCGGCGGCGGTGCCGGTTCGGCGGGTCCGGCCCCGAGGACAGGGGGGAGCGAAGCGGCCTCCGCGCCTCCCCGCCCCTGGCCGCGGCCTCCGGGCCCGCACCCCGCCCCGAAGCCCCGCGCAGAGGAGAGCGGCGAGAGGAGAAAGGCGGCGGCGGGCAGCGCCGCGTCCACCGCCCCCCCCGCGGGCAGCCAGCGCCGCCTCCCGCGCCCCGCCAGCAGCCGGGGGGCGAACGGGCGATTCTCTTTTTATTGCCGTTTTCGTATTTTTATTTATCTTGCCTGGGCCGCGGAGGGCCCGGCCGCTGCTGCCCCGGCCCGGGGATCGCCCCCCCTCCCCGCCCCGGCTCCTCCCGGAGCGCGCACGGAGGACTCGAAGCGGCGCCGGAGTTCCCGTGGGTACCGCCGGGGCGTGCGGCGGAGCGGGCCCCGCGCCCTCCTTTGTCCGCTCCCTGCGTCGCCCCCGGCACCGACCGCCGCTCCCCCCGCAGGTCGGCGGATGGACCCGCAGCCCGGCGCCAGGAGCTGCAGCCGCGGGGCTCCCGCCTGCGAGGTGGTCCCGAACGAGCCCCCCATGAACCTCTACATCAACACCACCACCGGCACCCGCTATGAGCTCTCCGTGCCCGCCGAGGAGACGGTGGAGGGGCTGAAGAGGCGGCTGTCCCAGCGGCTCAAGGTGCCCAAGGAGCGGCTGGCTCTGCTGCACAAAGAGAGGTAGGGCTCGGGGGGGCCCCGGGCCCCCCCGGCGGCGGGGGCGGCCCCCTCGCACCGGGCTCGGCACCGCACAAAGGCTCCCGCCCCCCTTCCCCCTGCCTGGCCCCATTCCTCCGCGGGTCGGGGCGGGCAGAGCCGGGGCGGGGGGGGCAGCCCGGGGGGCCGCGGGCGGGGGCGAGCCGGGGCGGAGGGAGGGAGGGAGGGAGGGAGGCTCCGGGCCGTGCCGGGGGCCGGAGCGCGGCCGCCGCCCCCTCGCTCGGCCCTTGCCGGGGCTCCTTTGTGGGCGGCGGGCCCGGCCGTGCCCCGCGGGGGCCCTGCCCTTTGTTCTGGGCTCAACTTCGGCGGCGGCGCGGCCCGGCCCCCCCCGAGCCCCCAGCGCTGGGAGAGTCGGGGGGGGGGGGTGTCCTTTGTCTGCCGAAGGCCCGGTCCGAGGGGGCCGCGCAGCCCCCCCGCGTGCAGCGGGGCCCGCGTGGGGACGAGCTGCCCCGCGCCGGGCTCAGCCCGGCCTGGAGTAACTTGGAGAGTCTCGCCCGGACCGGGGGGGGGGGGAGCGGGGGGGGCACCGCGCGCATCTGCCGGCCCCGGCGGGGCACGTCCCCCGTGCCGCCTCCCCCGCCCCACGCTGGCCCCCGCTCCCCCCAGCGCCCCCGGGCAGGCGTCCTGCGCCACGAGCCCCGCGGCCCCCCCAGCCCCGGAGCGGCTCCGCGGGGGCTCCCTCGCCCCGGCAGCGCCCGCTCGGCCCATCGCCGCGGAGCGGGGGTACCCCGGCCCCGGGGGCCGCTGAGCCGCGCGGTGCCACCTTCCCCTCCCGCCCGGCAGCCGCGGGGCAGGCCCGGGGTGGGCTGCGGAGGGGCCGGCTCCCCTGGAGCAGCCGGGCTGGCGGCCCTGTGCCGGGGCCTGCCCGGGCTGCGCTGACCGCGCCGCTGGCGCCTCTCTCCTCTCCCCACAGCCGGCTCAGCTCTGGAAAGCTGCAGGACCTGGGGGTCGTGGAAGGCAGCAAGCTGACGCTGGTGCCCACCGTGGAGGCCGGCTTGATGGTAAGCGGCCTGTTCCTGCTGCTCCCTCCCTCCCCCCCACTCCTCCCCCCCACTCCTCCCCATCTATTATTAAAGCCCCGGGCGAGGATGCGCTGGCAGCCCTGCGGCTCCGCTGCCCCGGCCCTCGCCACCGCGGAGGCAGCGCTGGGCTGGGCACGGCAGCAGGTTTAATATTTCACTGCTTTCTCAGGGCTGGTGGAGAAATAGTGGAAGTGACATGTCATCCCTCCCCTCCTGCCGCACAGACGCCCCCTCCTTCTCTGCATTTGTAACGTTAATCCCCCCCCTCCTTTTTTTTCCAGTCCCAGGCGTCCAGGCCAGAACAGTCGGTGATGCAAGCTCTGGAAAGCTTAACTGAAACTCAGGTGAGAGGCTCGACGCCGGGCACCCACAGAGACAAAGGAGGCTCCGCGGGGCAGTGGGGGGAAAGGCACTGCTGCGACCTGGCCTCCCTTCCCCTCCCAAAAGGCTTTGGCGTTTAGCGCCTGGGTTGGGTTTCACCTTCAGAAGGGGTTGGGAGCGCTGAGGGTGGTGCCCGGGGCGGGCACCGTCATCCTGTGCAGCACCGAGCGCAGGGAGGTCCCACGCCGCAGCGCTCGCAGCCCAAACAAGCCGGCAGCCGGGGCGGGCAGAGGCGCTGGGAGGTGAAGTGACTCACTCAAGGTCACGCAGCAGGTCGGTGGCGGAGCCCGGCGGCCCAGGGCCCTGCCCGGGGGTGCGGGGCTGCAGCCCCCCACGCAGCCGCCCGCCCCGTGGTGCAGAGGCAGGGCTGGCTGCCTGCCCGCAGCTGGTGCTGTGCATTGAGGGGGGCCTCTGGGCCGTGCCGGGGGCTCCTGGGGCTGCAGAGCCCAGCGTCTCCTCCCAGCGCCCGGAGGGCTCTTCCCCCTCTCCTTGGAGCCGTCCTTGGGTGGGGGGGTGGAATTGGCCGTGCCCGGGTGTTCTGGCGCTCGCCGTGTGCCTGCGCGGTGGCCTTGGGCTGGGGCGCCGGGGGCCGAGGAGGGGGCGCAGGTGGGGGCGGGGGGTGGCGCTGGTGGGGGCCGTGTTTAGAATAACTGTGAAGTTTCGTGGCGGCTGGCGGGGCAGCCTCCAGCGCGGGAGGTGTCATGGGCGGGGGGGTCCTCCGCCTGCGGCGCGCGGGGAGGAAGCGTTCCCAGGGCTGGGTGAGCCGCCGCGGGTGCGCGCGCAGCCGCCGGCTGCCTGCCGCGAAGGTGGAATTTACCCCCAGCCGCGCAGGCCCTGGCTTCTTTGTTTTCAGTCTCTATTATTGCTGTTGAACTCTTCCCTTCTTTTCCGGCCAATGCTGCAGCTTATTTTTTTAAAAACTTTTTTTTTACCTGCCTTGCTGAATTTGGAGAGGGGGGCTGAGCCCCATGCTGTGCCACGGCTTGCCCAGGGCCAGACAGGGGGGCTTGGTGGGGGCACGGCTGTGCCCCCCATGGGGAGGTGGCAAGGGCCAGGGCTGCCCTACACGTGGGGACCTTTGCTGACCCCCGTGCCCTTGGCTGCCCCGGGTCACCTTGACTTTTGGCAGCTGGTTTAACCCTGTGGGGGCCAAGGGGGTGAGCTTGGACCAGGAGTCCTGTGCCATAAGCTGGCTCCTGCCTCTGCCTTCCCCTGCCAGGGTCCCCATGGAGCCCCGTTTGCTCGCAGGGTGCTGCCCGTCCCAGCTGGGCTGCAGAGCTGTGGGAGGAGGCTGAACCAGGACCTGGCAGCCCAACCCGGGGGTCCCGGTGTATGTCTCGGCCACAGGGCTGCAGCCATTTCTGGTGGGGCCGTGTAGCTCCCCACCCGCATGGGCGGCGGGGTGGGATGTGCTGGGGAGCAGCAGGGCCGGGGCACCCATGGGGCTGCCCAGAGCAGGGGGGTTTGATGTACCCCCTGCGTCGGGGGGGGCTTGTAATGCCCAGCACGGCTCCCATTGGGTGGGCGGCCGTGGTCCCTCCCGGCCAAGCAGAGCAGAGGCGTGTGGGCTACGGTCTGGTGGCCCACCGGGGCCGGCGGCTGCAGTGTGCCGCCTGGTTTTCCCCTCGAGGCTCTGCCAGGTGGGCTGGCAGCCCGGGCGTGCCGCGGCGGGCGGGCGGCGCTGGCTGCGGGAAGCGGCTCGGTGCCTCCCTGCCCACTGCAGGTTCCTCCCGGGTCGGTGATTCAGGAAGCCGGGGCTGTGCAGGAGGAACCGCCAGCACCTGGGGGGCGGAGGGGGGGGCAGGAAACCACTCCTCTCATTCATGCTTTGCTCGGCTCTGCCTGCGTCACGCATCCTCCGGCAGCGCAGGGAGAGCTGCGCCGACTTCCTCTGGGGGTGGCGGGGGGGCCGGGGCGCTGCCACCCCCTCCCCGCCCAGGTGCCTTGGGGAAGCGGCTGCCAGGCAGGAGGTGACGCTGCGCCCCGGCCGAGCGGCACGGGGTCTTCCTGGAAGGGCTCGCCACGCTTCCTTCCGCCGGGCACGCTCGGCAGCTGCCCCCGCTTTCCAGGGAGCCGTGCCCACGGCCCCGGCACGGCAGCGCCCGAGCGGGCAGCTGGCGTTTGATCCTGCAGCCTCAGCTCTTCCTTCCCCCGGTCCCTCTGCCCGCTTGCGGAGCGCTGGGGGGGGACGGGGACACATGCTGCCCAGCCAGCCCGGCTCTACCAGGGCCGGCGGCCCCGGGGGCTGCGGCCAGAGGAATGCGGCCGAGGGGCTCTGGCCCTCTGCCCTCCTTGGCACAGAAAAACCCCAGGCAGCGGCGTGAGCGTCTGCGCGGTGGGACCCAGCTGTCGGCCGCAGCTGCGCCTGGCTGGCGAGCCTGTTTGAGAGCCTGCAGGGGCTGGGGGGGCATTTCCTGCTCCCCCCATCCTCGGTCTGGGCTGGCCTTTCCCCTCCGGAGCTGCCAGGAACCCAGGCAGGACAGTTTGCCTGCGTTTTTGTGGGGGTGCTGCCCTCCCTGCCCAGGGCAGGGGCTGGCTGGGGGCAGCTCCCGCTCTCCGCCAGCATGGGGGGGGGGGGGGCGGACCCGGGGGTGTCTGGGGCTGGGGGCCGGGGTGACGCGGGGCCAGGCGTTGGAGCGAGGCGGGAATGTGGCGTTCTCTGAGTCATCGGCGTTTCTGAGAAGCAGCCGGGAGACACTTGCCCCGTCCCTGCGGGCCCTGAGCCCAGCACCGTGCAGCCGGATCCCCTCCCGGGGCTTGGCAGGGTCCCAGGGGACCCCTGGGCACGGGGGCTTTGGGGGGCCCGCTGGCCCCAGACCCCCCGGTGGGGCTGTCCTGGCCCCCGTGGCGGAGCTGGCTGGGAGGGACGGGGTCCTCCTCGGCTGACTGTGGGCGGCCGAGCAGGCGGCTGGGTGGGACGTGTTTGCATTGGAGCGGCCTGGTTTCGCCGGGGGGGGGTTGGCAGCGGTGTGGGGGCGGGCACTGGGAGCCCCGGAGCTGTGCTCCCGCCGGGCCAGCCGCCCTGCCCGGGGTGCTGCGGGGGCCCGGCCGGCTCAGCACCACAGCCGAGCCCCCGGCTGCCCGGGGGGGTGGCCGTGGGACCCCCCCACCTGGGGAGGAAGAGGTTATTTTTATTGCTGCTGGGAAGGGCTTGGCGTGGGTTTGGGGTGCTCTGGTTTCTCCCAACGCTGGCGAGGGGTCAGGCAGGGCGCAGGCAGGTGTGAGTCAGATGGAGCAGGGAGGCGGCCTCGGGTGCCGGCTGACGTCAGGGGGCCCCGGGGAGGTGTGCGGGGCTCCCCCGGGCAGACCTCGGTAGGGAGCGAGGGCAGTTGGGATGCCAGGGTTGGCAGAGGGTGGCAGGAGCTGGTGTGGGTGCTCCTGCCCCGGCTGCCTCCCCCTGTGCATGGGATGGGGCTGGGAGGGCTGCGGGTGGACCCTGCTCCCCACTCAGGATCTCGGTGGGGGGAAGGATGGGAACTGCCCTGGCCGTCCTGGGGACGGGGACGGGCTCTGGGTGGCAGGAGGGGGCCGGTCCCCTTCCCCAAACACGGTCTCAGCACCCCAGCTGGGAGAGCAGCGTGTGGACCCCGGTTTGGGGGTCTGTGGGGTCCTGGGTTTGTGCCCCGTGGGAAGTGTCCCACCTACGCTGGCTCCAAGAGCAGCAGCAGGGCCAGGGTGGTCCAGCAGCCGTGCGGGGGCCGTGGGCAGCCGCTGCCTGCCCTGGCGCTGCCACCCGCGGAGGGCTCCGTGCAGCAGTCGTGACGGCTGCGCCGGTGATGTTGGCAAGGCTGTTGTGGCTGGAGCTCGGGCGGTCGTGACCGAGCGGTGGGGACAGGGCGTTGCGTTTGCGGGGCTGGTATGGTGCTGTGGGGGAGATGGAGCTGCCAGCTGGGCACGTGTCCATCCCCGGCTGCTGCGGGCAGGGAAACCGAGGCAGAGTCTGAGCCATGGGGCAGGACGAGGGCTGGGAGGACGCTTTGCTGTGGCCAGGTGCTGCATGCATGCACACGCGTGTGCGCACGCATGCCCGTGTGCATGCCCGCCGCGCTCTCCCGCCCCCTCGCCCCGTAACCTCCGTGTCCAGAGCTGCAGTGTCTCCTTCACGCCCACCTCTTCCTCTGCAGCCTCCGCCTGACATGCTCGGGGCTTTGCTGCTGGTATTTTTAAAGCTGCTTTTCCCACGGCTTCTCAGAACCGGCCTCCGCTGGAACGGGGCGCGGGGGAGCCGGGACGGGGCTGGGGGGGACGAGGGGGGGTGTGTGCTCTGCAGAGGTGCTGGCCCTTGGCTGGGGAGGGGGCGGGGGCCAGGGGATAATGGGGGAGCGCAGCTCTGCGGGTCCGCTGGGGACCCCTCACCTCGTCCCGCCGCAGGCGATGGCTGTGCCCCGAAGGTGCCGGTGGGGGTGTGGGTGGGTGACGTCTGCCGGGAGCCGTGCACGGCGCTGCACGTGACGGGCTGGGAAAGCCAGTCCTTGCTGTGCCCTAGAATAGCTCGGCTGGGGGGGGGCGGTGGTGGCGTCATCCCCATTAGCTGTGACCCGCTGTCCTGCCCACAGCCCTGCCTGTGCGTGAGCCCGCGCCCTTCAGCCGGCAGGGCTGGTGGGGGCGAGAGGCACAGCCCCCCCGGCAGCACACACAAAGGCACGGGGCAGGGGGGGAACCGGCTGCCCCAGCCCCCCCTGGAATGTGGGGGGATATTCAGTGGTGCTGGGGGGGTTCCCCCATTCCCTAGCACAGATGTCGAGTGATTTATGCATCCTGGGGGGGCTGAGTGGTGTGCTGGGGGGGCAGCAGGTGTTGGGGGGCCCCCCCTCCACAGCCACGACCTGGGCAGGGTCAGGCCCCTGCTCTTGTTTCTGCGCTGCAGCTGCTCCATCACCTGCCTGCGACGGAGGCCTCCGGGGTGGGCAGGGGCAAATCCTGCCTGTGCCGCCGCTGCGCCGGCCCCCCCCTCGGGCTGCCTTTGGGGAGGGAGGGGGGTGGTGGGCTGCCCTCCCCTGCCTTTCCTGCCTGAGAGCCCGAAGTCATGGCAGTGGGCACGGGCCCGGCATGTCCTCACCTGCCCCCTCCCCATCCTCCCGGCAGGGAGCTCGCTCCCTGTGCTGGGGGGAGGAACCCCCCTGCACCCCTCTCCGTGCTGGCGCTGGGCTGGCCGGAGGAGCAGCGCTGGCCCCGGGGGCGGGTGTGCAGCTGCGCGGCAGCCCCGGCTGCGGCCCCTGCCTGTCCCTGCCCGCGGGGTGCTGGCGGGAGCACCCTGGCTGCGGCGGGTTCCGCCGGGAAGGGCATGCGGGCACGGCCGTTTTGTGCTGGGAGATAAAGGGCGGGGAGGGTAGGAGGGAGAAAAATAACCCCCTGGCGCTGTCAGCTGATGGAGCTGGCACCGGGCTGGGGTCGTGTGGGGACGATGGCCGGGCTCGCCTGCCTGCCGGGCTGGTGCGGCTGAGGGCCCGGGAAAGGGCCACATGGCGGGGGGTGTCCCCTTCGCCACGCTAATGACCCGTCCCTACGCCCCGTGGCCCTGGCGAGACGTGCAGGGGCAAAGCCATCCCCCTGCTCAGCACCGGGGGGGCTCTGTGCGGTGGGCTCGCTGTGTGCCGCGGCTGACGGGGGTCTTTCTCTCCCCAGGTCAACGACTTCTTGTCGGGACGGTCCCCGCTGACCCTGGCCCTGCGCGTGGGCGACCATATGATGTTTGTGCAGCTCCAGCTGGCAGCTCAGCAGAGCAGCGGGCAGCTCCAGCACCGGCACGTCATCGCCAGCCGGGGCGAGGCGGGGGCCGCTGCCAGCCCCCACTGCCGGACGCTGCACGGCAGCACCGGCTCCGGCTTCGCCCGCATCCCCGTGGTGCCCACGTGCCAGCAGAGCCCGGCCCCCAGCCCCGCGCCCGCTGCGCCAGCCCCCCCCATGTACTGTAACGCCCCCCACCCCGCTCCCGTCACCGCTGGGATGTTCCGGTCGCACGGGGCCAGCACGCAGACGGTGAACAGCAGCGTGGTCTCCTCCTGCTCAGAGGTGAGTGGGGCCTGGGGGGCTCCCGGTGCCTTTGGGACAGGGGAGCAAAGCTGTGCCCTTCCGGGCCCTGCTGTGGCGATGCCCTTTCCTGCCTCAGTTTCCCCACGCGTGGAACAAGGGTGTTCCCCTGCCCGGTTTGCAAAATGCCCCCAGGGCCTGGGAAGGGGCTCGGGGACAGGCTGTAATCCAGGCTCTTGCTCTGCTCATCTTCGGACCCTGCCTGTCCCCACAGCTGGGCAGGAGCTGCCTGCCAGCGCTCGCTGCTGCTGCTTCTTTCCCCCTTGCACAGCACAGCTGGCCTGAGGGGGGGGACGGGGACTGTCGACCCCCAGGGCTGGGGTCACCAGTGCACAGAGGGGTGCGACAGCCATAGTTCCTTGTGTCCCAGTAAAACTGAGGCTGGTGGTGCCTGCTGGACCCTGCTCCCTGCCTGGCTCTGTGGTGGGGATCTCCTGACCTGGCCGTTTGTGGGGTGCGGAAAGGCTAGAGCGGGACTGTGTGCCCCGGCACGCCTGGGTCCCCTGCCCGGCGGCTGATCCCGCGTCTCTCCTGCCCGCCCAGGTGGACTGTGGCACCCGCAGCAGCAGCTCCCCGGGCAGCAGTCCTGCCCCCACGGCCCGATCCCGCAAACCCGGTGCGGTCATCGAGAGCTTCGTCAACCACGCGCCTGGGGTCTTCTCAGGGACCTTCTCCGGTACGTGATGCTGACCCTCCCTGAGGGCTGCGGCAGAGGGACCGGGGGGGATGTGGGTCTGGGGGGGGCTGCTCATCTCACACCCACCTTCCCCCCTCGCAGGCACTTTGCACCCCAACTGCCAGGACAGCAGCGGGCGGCCGCGGCGAGACATCGGCACCATCCTGCAGATCCTGAACGACCTCCTCAGCGCCACGCGACACTACCAGGGCATGCCCCAGTCCCTGACGCAGCTCCGCTGCCAGACGCAGTTCTCCTCCTCCTCCTCCTCGCCTCCCGCCTCCCCGGACCTCGCCACCAAAACTACCTCAGAGCCGCTGCCGGCGGCCGCGGCCTCCCCGCCCCTGCACCCCGTCGTCCAGTGCCAAAGCCAGATCCGGATGTGCAAGCCCAGCGGTAAGCCCGGCTGCCTCCGTGCCTCGCGTGGGAGGGGGCCGCTGCCGGCCCCCGGGCTCTGCTGAGTGCCAGTGGCGCCTGGACCGGCCGCGCCGCCTGCGTGCTGCCCGCATGTTGTGGCGGTGCCAGGAGCCCGCGGGGGTTTGGGTTTGGCGTCCTTGGTCTGTCCGTCTGCTCGGGTCTGTAGGGGTCTGCAGGCAGGGGGGGCTGGGGAGCCCCAGCAGCCCACTACCCTCCGCAGGGCCGGAGCTGCCCCCCCTTTTTGCATGGGGTCACTCCCCACGACAGCCCCGGCTCCGGCGGAGCGTGGCAGTGCCTGGCTGGGGGCAGGCGGCTGCAGTGTCCCCGTCTCTGTCCCTGCTCCCCCGGGAGCTCTGGGCCTGTCCCTGCTGTGTGGGTGGAGGTTTTGGGAGGGGGGACAACACGCACCCGGACTCTGGCTCCTCGCCCACCTCCCTGTTCACAAACCCGCCGCCCTGGGCGGGGGGCAAAGGCGGGTTTGGCTGGGGGGGGGGGGGGCTGGACCCCCACCGGGGCGCTGAGGGCGGCTCCCACAGACCCCCGGGCGGTTGCGGGGTGCACACCTGCGCACCCCGAGGCCGGAAGGCGCCCGGAGGCACCCGCCCCGGCCCCCCCCCGCGATTTGCTTAGAGAAAAGAAGTGAAACCACCAGTGCCGGCCGGGGGGGCTCGCCCTCCCCTCTGGGTTTTTTCTTCCTTCTCTCCCGGCCAAGGGGGTCCGGGCCCCCGCCGGGGGTGGCTCCGTGCCGGCTCCCAGCCCTCGGTGACGTGCTGACGTGGCTGACCTGACCCTGGGGCTTCCCAGGGCCACCTGCGCCTCGCGGCGGGGTGTGTTGGTGGGGGGGAAACCTCCCGTCCCCGGTGTGACGAGTCCTCCCGGGCCGTGGCTGGGCTCACCCCGCTTGGCCTGGGCCCCCCTGTCCTGGTGTGAAATTCCCAGCAAGGGAGAGAGACACCCCCAAACCTCCTGCTGGCCCCGTACCGCGGCTCAGCGACGGGGCAGCCAGCATGCAGCCCCGGTGACACCTGTGACAGTGCCACCCGTGTGGTTCTGCTCCGTGCCAGGACCCCTTCTCCCCTGTCTGCCCCAGAAGGGGCCTCGCTTGGGTTTGCAGGGGGGTTGTCCCCCCATTTCTGGCATGCGTTTCCACCCATGGTCTGGAGGGCTGTGCTGCAGTGTTTGGGGGGGGGTCCTGGGGCTGTTGCCCCACCACTTTGGGGGTGGCCACAGTGGGCTCTGTCCCCGTGCCCCGGGACCAGCTCCGGTCCCCGTTGTGCCAGCCGGGGAGCGGTGGGGACTGTTGGGGCGAGCTGTGTTTCCGACGTGGGGCTGGACTGGGGCTTCACCCGCTGGGTTCACGTGCAGCGCTGATGGTGCATCCATGTCCCCGTCCTGGGGTGGCTGCCTGGGGGAAACTGAGGCAGGAGGGAAGCAGAGCTGCTCCGTCACCTTTGCATGGCTTTGCTGTGCCCTAAGACCCCCCTCCCGGCCTGGGGGTTTGGTGCTCCCAGCCTCCCACCCGCTCCCGCTGCAGCCGCTCTCCCGGCCAAGTTTGTTCTGGAGCGGGATCCCTTTTTTCCTCTTTTCCCCAGCGCTGGAGCCCACGTCTGGAGCTTCAATTGTTCGTCCTCCCACGCGCCGCAGCAGGGCCAGGCCCGCGCCGGCTGCCGTGCCGCGGTGGAGGGGGCGGCGGGGCTGGCGCCGCTCCTCCCTCGCCGGGGAAATGCCCCCTTTTTGGCAAAGCACCCCAGAAAGGGGCTTCTCCCCACTGGGGACCAGCCTGGTGCCGGCCATCCCACAGGCTGGTGGGGACCCCGCTTTGGGGGTGTCCGTGCATCCGTGCCGGCGGCTGTGCCATGGGATGCTGGAGGTTGGGGGGCTGCATCCCCCCGGTGCAGGGAAGGTCAGCCCCCCGTGACCCCCCGCCACCTTTGCCGTTGCAGGGGACCGCTTGCGGCAGACGGAGAACCGGGCGACGCGCTGCAAGGTGGAGCGGCTGCAGCTGCTGATGCAGCAGAAGCGGCTGCGCCGGAAGGCTCGCCGGGACGCCCGGGCCCCCTACCACTGGCTGCCGAACCGCAAGTCCAGCCGGACCAACAGCAACAGCAGCGTCTCCAGCGAGGGCAGCCTGGACCTGGACTTCGAGGACTCAGTGTGGAAGCCGGAGGTCAAGGCGGACATGAAATCGGAGTTTGTCGTAGCATAGAGCCGTGCCCGGGGGGGGCCCCGGGGCCGCGGACTCTGCCGGGGGGGGGCCCCGCTCCCGCCGCCCCGGCTGGCGGTGGTGTCATTTCTGTTGTCATGGGCCAGATCTCCTCTAGATTTGCCATCTTCTGCGACCGGATGCCTCAGGGCTGACCCTGCCCGCGCTGGGGGAAGCGTTTCACGGGGGGTGGCCGGGGCAGCCTCACACCCCCCCGGCTCGGTGGGGTCTGGGGAGATGGGGGGGAGCAGGCAGGAGCCGCCGGCCCCCTCCCGCATCCTCCCCGGCCGGGAGCGGGGGGTCCCGGCACCCGGCGGGTCCCTGGGGGATATCGAAGCTGCTGCTTTGCTGTGAAGAGGGGTGCAGCGGGGGTGGGCTCCGGCCCCCCAGCGTGTCCCCCCCACCCCCGGTGCGGGCAGGAGGAGATGAAGTCTCTTTCGGAGGTGCTGGGGCCCCCCCGGGTTCGGGGGCCGTTTGTTTTCCTTCCCTTCTATATGTAGCATTGCTCGGCTGCGGGGCTGGGACCCCCCGGGCGGTGGGGGGGACACGCCTGTGCCTGGGCGCTGCCGGCCCCGCTGCCGCAGCCGGGGGGGCTGGGGGGGGGGGGGGGCTTGTTTTGGGGTGGGTTTTAATTTTGTTTTCGGAGGGAAAAGAAATGGCGCCTTCCCTCCGCGGCTGAGACCAACTTCCGAGTCGCTGGACTCCTTCCCGCCTGCCTCTTGGTTGGTTGGATTTTCTTTTTTAACTTAAAAAAGGAGAAGAAAGAAATAAAAAAAAAAAAAAAAAAAGAATAAATAAACCCAGTACTCGGTCATGGCTGTCCGCAAGCCGTGGGGCTAATATTTATAGACATTAATTACCCGACTGAGCCAATACTGACATAGTCTTGCATAGGCCGTAGAAATCCTTTTTCTTGTCCGACTTTGATTTTTTTTGTCAGGAGATCTGTGCAAATAGAGAACCCATGTGATGTGTTTTTTGTCTGTAAAAGTCTTTTTTGTGTGTTTTGGGGAGGGGGGGCGGGGGGGAGAGCGAGGCTTTCGGTCTTTAATATTTTATTTTTTATTTTTGAAATAAATTTGGGCAATCTGGATGCAACCACGCCTGCCGTTGCCATCAGTGTCGGGCTGGGGGGGTGGGTTGGGGCAGTGCAGGGACGGCTGGGCACCGCGTCCTGCCCGGTGCAGCACCTTAAAGTGCACATGCGCAGCCCTGCACATACACGTGTGCACATGCATGGTCATGCGTATGCCCTGTACCTGTGCACACATGTGGCCATGCACATACTCCGCTCTGCACGTCCATGTCTGCACACAGCTGTGTACATCCCTGCACCAAGCCATGCAAGCATGGCCGTGCATATGTGTTCGGCACTGCACACGCATGTGCACCCAGCCCTGCATGCGTGTGTGCACACAGCCGGCCCCACAGGAGGAAGGGAAACCCAAAAGTGCAGAGGGATGTGATGGAGCTGCCCCCTCCTCCCAGGAAGGGGGAATGGGGCTGGGGTCCTCTTGCCCTGGGCACCCATCTCAGCACCCAGCTGCAGGGAGGTGCTGGGGCCGGACCCCAATCCGTGGGGCTGCGTGGCACTCGCCCAACTGGGTGAACCCAGTCCTGTCCCACCGGCCGCGCCGACATGCTCCGTCGCTGCCCCGAGGTGCCGGGCTGGTTCCACCAGCCGGGCCGGCCGCGAGTGCCGGCACCTTCCCTGCCTCACCGGCCCTCCTGCGTCACAGCGGGGTGGCCGTGGGCCGGGGTGGAGGGGTTGGTGGCCACAAACCTGCTGCCACCCCGACACCCCCGTTCAATCCCAGGGGCTCAGCATGGCTGTGCCTCAGTTTTCCCAGCTGCAGGTTTGTTCCTCTGCGGCTTTCCCCCGCCCCGGGGAAGGTGACGGGGTGGGGACGGCCGTGGGGACACACGTCAGTGCCATCCCATCCGCGGGCACCTGCTTCCCCCGGCCCCTTTGGCTCCTGGGGGGACAGGCCCCTGGGGTCCCCGGGGGGAAACCGTGGGGGCCGGCGGGGCTCAGGGCATCGGTGGCTGTGCGGTGCCACGACCGGGGACACCGTGGCCTGGAGGAGCGCCCGCGCTCTGCTCCTGTGCCCGGCACAGGGGCGCGGTGACATGGTGGGCACCGGTGCTCCCAGGTCCCCGGCGCACCGGGGGGTGTGGGTGAAGCCTGGCCCCAGGGCAATGGGGCGCTGAGCTGTGGGGCTGTTACTTGGGGAGGGGGCAGGAGTGTCCCCCAACCCACGGCCCTTTGTGGCTGCCCATGTCCCCAGCCCTGTGCCCTGCACCCTGTGCATGTCCCCTCTGCCCCGTCCCTGTCCAGCCCTGTCCCGGCGCCCCAGGGACTTGGAGGAGGAAGCCGGGGAGGGGGGGACAATCCGGAGCCCCACGGGGGCCCCAGCACCCCGTGGACAGGACAGGATTGCCCAGCTGGGACCGGTGGCTCTTCCCATGCAGGAACACCTGGGGGGCCCGGCCATGGGGCTGGGGGGGCCTCGCCGGACCCTGAGCCCCCAGGGGCAGCCGAGCGCCGGAGGAAGCCGGGGCCGGGAGAGGAAGTGGCTCAGGTTCCTGCGGTGACATGCGCCGCACCGGGCGTCCCGCTGCCAGCGCCCCGCTTTGACGTCATTTCGGGTAGAGCGAGCCCCGGGCCGCCCCCCCCCGACACCCCCGGCCCGCGCCACTCACGCCAAATTTGGCAACGGGAAGAGGAGCCGCTCGCCGCGCCGGGAGCAAACGGCAGAGGCCTTTTAAGGCAATCGCTGCCTGGCCGGGCACACGCGGGGGGCACACGCGTGCGGGCACGCTCGCGCCTGTCTGTTTGCACGTGGGCACGCTCACACCCGGCTGCTCGCCTGCACACGCGTGTGCGCAGAGGGACACATGCAGGCAGCTGTGCAGGGGGGGACACACGCGAACAGCCACACGCGGGTGGTCCCCCGGGGACCCCGACCCCCGCAGCCCATCCCGGGGGGTCCCGACGTCTGCTCCCATCCCGTGGCCGCAGCTCAGGGTTTGGGGGGGCCCCGGGGGAACTGAGGGAGCAGTGGGGATGGTGGGTGCTGCAGGGTCAGCGGCCTGGGGTGCGAGCAGTGCCTGGGACAGGCCTGGCCCCAAAATGCGGCACGGCATTGCACGGCACAGCACGGCACGGCACAGCAGAGCATGGCACAGTATGGCACAGGCCGGCTTGGCACAGCGTGCCGCGCCGCGGGCGCCCGCAGGAGGTGTCTGCGGCGCGGCGGGAGGCAAGCTGGGACACGGGGCGCCGCATCATGCCGCGCCACCGGAGGTGACATCACGGCGCCCGGGGCCGGCAGATGCCAGTGATAAAGTGGGGGGGTCGCTGGCAGCGGGGCGAGGCCGTGCAGAGCCGCATTCGCTGCCCAGCCCAGGTGTCCCGGCACTTCGCACCCCCCCTGCACCCCATCCTGCCTCCTCCTCGCTGCCCCCAGCCCAGCCAGCGCCCCGGCCCCCCCCCCCTGCCCCGGTGCTGCTGTGGGGCCAGGCCCACGCCGGTGAGGCTGCGCTCATCCCAGTCCTCCCAGTATGGAGCAATCCGGCAGCGCCAGCGTCGCGCCTTTGGTGTGGTGCCCGCTGGGGGGGCAGCAGGGGTGTCACCCCACGGGTGTGCGTCCGTGCACGCGGGCGTGTGCTTGCACAGGGCGGGGGCTGCGCCCGGGCGGGTGTTTGCAGAGGGGTGTGCGCGGGGCTGCATGCAGGGGGGTGCTGGGGCGGGGGGCGCACGGGGGGTTGTGGCTGCGCACACGGAGATGTGCACACCCGTCAGCGAGCGCACGCTCCCCGCACACCCCCGCCGGTTTCAGCCCCCGGGGAGTGCCGGTGCCCTGGCCTCCGACCTGCACGGCTGCAGCTCCCGGCAGGGGAGCGGGTGCCCCCCAAGTGCCCCAGATCAGCCCCAGGGTGCAGCCCACGGCCCGGTGAGCACGGCAAACACCCGGCAAACACCCTGGCGGGGCCTCGGCCACGGGCCTTGGGCAAATACTTGCCTTTGGCGGTGCAGCCCTGCCTGTGGCTGCTGTGGGTGCAGGCAGAAGAGGGCTGGGGACCCCCAGAGCCGCCCCCCCCCATGGCCAGCGGGTGCGGGCGGGTTGGAGCGAGTGCACCCCCCCAGCCCAGCCCCCACAGCGGAGGGTGCGCCAGGAAACACCCACGGCGGGCGAGAGCGCCTGGCGGCTCCCACGGCCCTCCCGGCACACCCGTGGGCCCCGGCGCACACCCACAGCGCCGGCCACAGCCACGGCCCCACGCTGCATGGGGCACACGCCCGGCCCAGGCACGCATGGGGGCTGCACATCAGCTCCTTGGACACCCGGACCCTTGCACACCCACCCCTTGCACACCCACCCCTTGCACACCCACCCCTTGCACACCCGCCCACTGCACCCTACACACCCCCCAGCCCTGCAAGCACAGCCCGGCCTTGCCACGGCTTGTGCACGCGTGCATGCAACCCCCCTGCCTGCAAACACGCATGTTTGCACACCCATGTGCCCCGTGACCCCACGGCCCTGGGACCCCCACGGTCGCCTCCTGCTCGCCAGGTCTCTTCCCCACTGATGTGGGGCTGATCACTGCTCGGGATGGACCCCCAGACCCCCCGGGTGCCACCCGCTGCTCGCTGCGCCCGGCGGTGGCTGGTGGCGCGAGACGGTGCTGGCACAGCTCTGCCAGACGCCGGGTGGGCGACGAGCTGCCAGCGTGTCCCTGGCAGGAGCCGGGAACATGGCGTCTGCCAGCAGCGGCGTCCCGTCGCGGGGGTGAGCCCCGGCCCCAACGCAGGGGCTGCAGACGGCCTCCCCGCCGCCCGGCTTGGGGGGCACCCGCCAGGGCTGGGGCACCCATGGGTGCACCCTGGGCATTGCTGTGGGGTGCAGAGGCCCCCCCAAAGGGCTGAGCCCCCCGCGCCGGGCCTCGGTGCTGCCGTAGGGCTGGGCTGCAGGCAGGCAGCCCTGGCGTGGGGTGCGGAGGCGGCAGGGGGGGCCAGGGCGGGAGCTGCCGGCGCAGGGACGGATCCTGGAATTAAAAACATTCCAGGAACTGACTTTGAACCAGATAAAATAACAAGCGCCGCAAGGAATGTCTCACCCCACCCCAAGGCTGGCCACGGCCCTCAGCCCAGCCCCCACACCCGCTCCCTCCAGCCCCACAGTGCTCCCCGAAGCCGCCCCTCTGCCCCACACATGTCCCCGGGCCCTTGCACACGTGTGTGCATGCAGAGCAGGCAGCCAGTGTGCACGGAATGTGCATGCGCCTGCAGCCCGGCTGCAGCCGTGCAGCCCCTGTGCCCCAGCGTGCCCAGGCTGCAGGTGCTGGCGCATGGGGGGGCGGGGGGGGTCCCCCCGGGGGTGCGGGCTGAGCACCCTGTCTGCAGCGAGGGGCTGCAGCACCCCCGGACCAGTCGGTGAGAGTGCACACGTGCAGCCTGTGTGCAAGCAGTGCATGTGCACACACGTGTGAACACCAGCTGTGTTGCATGCATGGGTGTTCTGTGCGGGGTGTGTGTGCACACCAGCCCCCCCCCCCCCCCATCCCCCAGCTCCCCTCCCAGCCCGGCCGGGGTGCAGAGGGGTCCCCCAAGTGGCTGCCTGGCCCCCCGCGGCTGTGGGGGCCTCCCCGGCCCCCCCCAGCCTGGCCCACGGCCGCGGCCGGCGCAGGCAGCCCCGGCGTGCCTGGGCCGGTGATATCACGGAGGGGCCGCGGAGCCAGGGGGCACGCCGCCCAGCCGGCTCCCCCGGGGACCCCCCACGGGGCTGGGCTGGGGTCGGAGAGCGGGGACGGAGCAGCGGCAGGAGCCTGTCCCACTGCTGCTGTCCCCACAGTGCCACACTGGGAGCCGGCACTGGTCGCACTGGGAGTCCCAGTTTGGCTGTCTGCCCTTGCCAGCTGCCTTTGCCAGCAAGCAAAGACCACCCAAATCTCTCCCCCACTCCCATGGGGACCCCCCCCAAAAGCATCTCCCAGCTGGAGGTGTTGTGGGAGGGGGCACGGGCTCAGCCCCCCCCCCATTGGGTTCCACAGGGGGACGGTGCTTAAATGCCCCCCGGTGACACTGGTGTGGGTGAGGGGTGCCTCCCTGCACCACACCCAACACTGCAGCCTGTGCCGTGGGGGGTCCCGGCCGGGCGCTGGGCAGGGGGTGGGCTGCAGGGCCGGCACACCGTGGCCCTGGGCGGCGTGGCGGGGGCCGGCGTGGGCCACAGGGGCCGGAGGGCAGTGCCGGTGCGTCACCGTGTTTACGAGGACCTCGAGGAGCTCTCGTGACGTCCGTGCTGGCCCTGCCAGCCAGGGCCCTGCCAGGTGGCACACGGTGCCACCCACCGCCGCGCTCCCCCCTGGCCACCGCTGAGATTTTCAGGGCTGGCATGGGGGCCACCCGGCCCCCTGGGCCCCGGTGGTGCGGGGGGCATGGAGCCGGGTGTCCCCCCCCCCCGCCGCCAGCCCGCTGCGCCGAGCGAGCAGATGGGGCGTGCGCGGGGCTATATATAGCGGCAGGACCCACAGGTAGCGATGCGTCAGCACGCGGGTGACGCAGCCCCCAGCGAGCAGGCGACGCTCGGTCGCACGCCCCGCGCACGCCCCCCGCAGCCAGCTCCCTGGGGGCTGAAGGTGGCCCCCCCCCGACCTCCCCACCCTCCATGCACCCGGGAGCTGGGATGCTGTGGGGGGTCCCCGCACGTGTGCCGGTCATGCTGGAGGATGCTCAGTCCCTTGGCTGTGCTGCGTGGGGGCATTTGCTGGGTGGCACGTGCCTGCAGCCCCCATGTGCATGTGTGTGCATGTGTGTGCGTGTGTGTGTGCATGTGTGTGCACACACCTGTGTGCACATGGCCCCTGAGAGCGCACGTTGTGTCTCTGCGTGGTCAGGGCTGCGCGTGTCACTGCGTGTGCCCACCTGTGTGTCCACATGTGCAACGGCTGCAGCTGTGCTGCCTGTGTCTTGGCATGTGTGCTGCTGCATGTGTGTGTGTGTCCACGCAACGCGGCCGCAGCCGTGCTGTGCGTGTCCCTGGACGTGTGGCTCCGTGTGTGTCTGTGCGCAGGGCCGTGGCCACTGCTGCGTGGCTCCGCACGTGCGTGTCACTGCGTGTGCATGTACCCCCACGCGTGGCCACGCTGTGTGCGCCCCTGCGTGTTCTGCCGCACTGCACACGCTCTGCCCTGGCCGGGGCCTGGCTCGGCGCGGGGCGGCGGGGGCCGGGGGGTGACTCAGCCCAGGAATGCCCCCCTCCCCGCCTGTCGCAATGCGGTTTCCCTCCCGTGGCCTGTGCTGGGAACGGGCTGTCCCCGGGGCCGCTGATAGCCCGGGCTGACCCGGGCCCTGCTGGGAAGGCGACGCGGTGCCACCCTGCCTCCCTCCCTGCCTCCCTCCTGCCTCCCCCCTGCCTCCCCCTGCCTCCCCCTGCCTCCCCCCTGCCTCCCTCCTGCCTCCCCCCTGCCTCCCCCTCCTGCCTCCCTCCTGCCTCCCTCCCTGCCTCCCCAGCTCCTCCTGCCTCCTGCCTCCCCTGCCTCCCCCTGCCTCCCCCCTGCCTCCCTCTCTGCCTCCCCTGCCTCCCCTGCCTCCCCCCTTGCCTCCCCCTGCCTCCCCCCTGCCTCCCCCCTGCTCGCCCTCCTGCCTCCCCTCTGCCTCCCCTCCTGCCTCCCTCTGCCTCCCCCTCTGCCTCCCTGCCTCCCCCTGCCTCCCCCCTGCCTCCCCCTGCCTCCCCCCTGCCTCCCCTCTGCCTCCCCTGCTCCCTCTGCCTCCCCCCTGCCTCCCCCCTGCCTCCCCCTGCCTCCCTCCTGCCTCCCCCCTGCTTCCCTCTCTGCCTCCCCCCTGCCTCCCCCCTGCTTCCCTCTGCCTCCCCACCTGCCTCCCCCTGCCTCCCCCCCCTGCCTCCCTCTGCCTCCCCCTGCCTCCCTCTGCCTCCCCCCCTGCCTCCCCCTGCCTCCCCCTGCCTCCCCCCTGCTTCCCTCTGCCTCCCCCCTGCCTCCCCCTGCCTCCCCCCTA